>NW_026606275.1:2190000-2652500 GCF_029834395.1 Sorex fumeus
CATGCTGTGACCCGGGTTTAATCCCGGGACCCCATATGGTCCCCCAAGGCTGCCAGGAGTGATCCCTGAGCACAGAGCCAGGAGGAAGCCCTGGGCACCTCTCAATGTGGCGAGAAGAAAGGAAAAAGGAGGGAGAGAGGGAAGGAAGGAAGGAGAAAGGGAGGGAGGGACAGAAGGAAGGAGGGAAGGAGGGAAGGGGATGGAGGGAAGGAAGAGAGGAAGGGAGGGAGGGAAGAAGGTGGGAGGGGAATGGAGGGAGGGAAGAAAAGGAAGGGAGGGAAGGAAGGAGGGAGGGAGAGAGGGAAGGGAGGGAGGGAAGGAAGGAAGGAAGGAAGGAAGGAAGGAAGGAAGGGAGGGAGGGAGGGAGGGAGGGAGGGAGAAAAGGAAGAAAGGAGGGAAGGAGCGAGGGAGAGAGGGAGGGAAGGAAAGAAGAAAGGAAGGAAGGGAGGGGGTACACACCACCCAGTGTCGTGACACGGACCCCTGGATCCTTCCGGAATCGTGGCGTCTGCCCATACGCAGCGCCCAGGCCTCACCCCTTATTTCCCTCAGCTCCTTGGGATGTCACACACACCAGCCAAAAAAGTCACTTTGGAGAGCAAGACCCTGGGCCTTGTGGCCACGGGGGCCTGGCGTCGCCTGGCGTTCTGCGCTGGCCGTTCCTTCCGCCGGTGCCGCCTGGTGCCCGTCCAGCTCTGGCGGGAGCGTGATCTGTGCGGGCGCTGTGGGTGCTGACTCAGCACTGCAGCCTGACCCTTTCCACGCCGGCCTCGTCACCTGACACGCACAGCCCGCCCGCGTGGGGCGGGGACGTGGGAATTAGGCGACGAGAGGCGATTTTAGAACCCCAGTGACCAAAAATCACTTCCAAACTGCATCAGCGGCTGAGGGCGGCCCCCCCGCCCCCCGTGCCATCGGAGGAGCGGCCGAGAGCAGGCGCGGCGTCAACAACTGGGTTATCCCTCTTCTCCGCGGGGGTCTGAGACCCGGGTCCTGGGAAGACATGGGTCAGAGGGTCAAAACATGCAGGCCAGAGAAGCAGGAAGGCAGAGCTCGCCGTCTTGTGCGTTCAGGGGCAGAGGGAGGAGGAAGTCCCAGATAGTGCTGGGACGAGCGTGCCACCTTCACGGCGATGAACAGATTGGTGGGCAGGGGGCACGGGGCTTCCTCGGGATGTGAGTGGAAGGGAGGTCGCTCCCTCGCACGCCTTCCTGGTGCTGACTTTCGCTTTTTTTTTTTTTGGTTCTGGGGTCGCCCGGGCAGTGCTCGGGGGGTTTCTTTGCTCCTGCTGGTGCAGTGCCCAGGACCAAGTCCAGGCCCCTGCGGGCAGAGTAGCCCGCGTGTCCCTCCCGGGCCCTTCCTCCTCGTTAAGGCCAGGAAACTTCCCGAGTGGGGTGTTGGGCATTTTGGCATTTCTGAGATGTGCAGAGACGGGAACTTGCCAGGTCTTGTTTCTCTGCCTCTGTGGCTCCCGTTTGCCTGCAGTGTAGACCTCGGTTTTATGCCAGGACACTGTGTTGGGGCGGGGGGTGGCGTATTCCCATCCCACACGCCGTAGCTGATGAATGTCCATCTCTGTCCTTCATGTCTGTGACACTGTTGATGCCTAAGACGCTCTCAGCAAGAATCTTAATGAGTACCAGGCGGCGTAGTCACGTGTGCTGAGGGTCTGGCGGTGTTTTCCTTGGGGGGCTTCTTCCCCCCGATTCCCACCCGTGGGGTTCCTTCCCCTCTCGCGGCTGCATCCTCGGTTTCCTTTCCGTTTCTCCGCGCCCTGTTCTCTGGAGGAGAGTTTCCCTTCCTCCCGTTTGTTTTCCGTCTCCTTTAGAACTTTTACGGATTTCCTGGATGAGTATTTCTCCACGAGACCGCGACGATACTGTGAATTTTGTTCCTCGTCTTTTAACAGACTCTTAAACTGACAGGAAAACGGTTCATGAGATTTGCCGGAGCCTCTGCCTCCCGGGATGGGGGTGCCAGGGGGAAAGTGAACCATGCCCGGCCGTGCTCAGGACGTGCCCCGAGTGTTCTGTGCCCAGCGGTTGCTCCCGGCAGTGCTCGGGGACCATAAGTAGCGCTTGGGCCCGTCCCATCTCCCCCGCCTCCTTACTCTTTAAACAGACCACACGCGGAGCCTAGAACCCGGATCCCTTCCCAAGGTCCCTCGAAACCCTGAGCAGGCCGGGACACAGGGCAGCAGACGGTGACGCTTCCAGGATCTTGCTGAACCTGCTGGCCGTGTGTCTGTGGCCTCCAGGGGAGGGCCAGCTGCCGGCGTGTGGGTGGGCGCGGAGGCCGCTCCTCCAGGCAGGCTCCCAGGGCCTGGACGGGCCCTTCAGTTTGCCGTGCGGGTGTGGGGTGTGGGGGGAGCCTTGGACTGCAGGGCACGGGGCAGCGGGGGCTGGGGCTTCCCACAGACGCCCCGTGGCCCGCAGGGCTGGGAAGTCCCGAGGTCAGCGCTCAGGTCAGCCTCAGCAATCACATGTCAGCACCTCCTGGCCCGGCTGGCCGGCCAGGTCTGGCCAGCACGTGGCCATCCTGCCCGGTGTGGGTTGGCCGGCACCTCGCTCTGGTCATCCCGAGCACTGTGTGGGGGTCAGACTCGCGTGTGCCCCGTGCTGGCCGCTGGGAACCACATCTGGGTGGGCCGGCCCCCGCGTTCGCCCGAGCTGCACCTCCACAGCGAGGGGGCCGTGTGCCAGCTCCACCGTGAATCCCAAAACGGGGTCCCGAGGGCGGATGGAGCGCAGGAGTGTGGGGTGGCCGTTTGCACGTGGAACGGGGAGGTCGAACGTTCTAGAACTGCATTTCAGAGGGGAGGCTGTGACCTGGGGCGGGGAGGGAGGGATGCCCCCCCACAGGAGGCCTGGTCTTAATTACCTTCTCCTCCCCCTGGTGGCTGTGCTCACAGCTGCCTCCCGCCTCTCAGGTTCCCATGCAGATAACTCCATGTCGAGACTGACTGCGTTTCTCCAGGCATGTGTGCATGTGTCTGCAGGTGTGTGCGTGTGTGTGATGTGTGTGCATCTGCATGTGCACGTGTCTGTGTGTGCGTGTGTATCCGTGTGTGTGCATATGTGTGCTTGTGTGTTTATGTGCATGTGTGTGCATGTGTGTGTTTACGTGTGTGTGTGTGTGTGTGTGTGAGAGAGAGAGAGAGAGAGAGAGAGACCGGCAGTCAAACAAGAAGCCCCAACCCAGTAGACACCGGCCCTGCCCCCCACGCTGAGGAATGTTCCATCAGGGCGGGACTTGTGTCTGTCCAGGGGGCCTTATCTCGGGGCGCCTGCTGGCCCCGCCAGTTTGACTCAGCGCTGCTGCCTGAGCTCCAAGTGCGGGGGTGGGGGTGGGGGTGTGCTGGGGGTCTGGCCCCACCCCTCCTCTGCCTGCCCCTGGGTCTGTCCACCTGCCTCCCCTCCTCAGCGCTGAGGGCGAGGACGCAGCCCCGGAGGCTGGTGGCCGCGCAGGTGGCCGGGTGCCGGGCTGCCGACGGTGGCTCAGACCCCGTGTCTCCTGCCCACCCATGTGGCACGCTGTGTCCCTGGCAGGGCGTCTCCTCCACAAACACGCCTCCCGGGACGCCTTGCCCCGGCCGCAGCCCAGGGTGGGGCATCGCCGCGACCGGCACAGGTGCTGGACGGGCTCGCCAGGGCCCTGGAGGTGTCGGGGAGGCTTCGAGGCCACGGCAGCTGGAGGACGCGCGGTCCTGACCCCGGCCGGCGGGAGGAGGGGCAGCTGCGCACAGAGCCAGGCCGGCACCTGGAAAGGCCGGGGCTGGCCGGCGTCCTGTCCTGGAAGCGATCCGCCTGCCCCCGTGTTTCCAGGCGCGGCTCCAGGAGTGTGGCCGCCTCCTCCCCTTTCACTCGCGCGTGTGCCGTGCCCGTGACCGCACTGCGCTGTGTGGCATGTTCCTGCGGCCCGAGAGTGGCCCACGCAGCTGGCCACGGCTCCTGCCCTCCTCTCCCCGGCAGGCTCGGACGTGTTTCCATTCCCTCCCTGTTGATTCAACACGGCGACACCGCTGTGTGGACCCCGGTGGCTCATGCTTGAGTGTGGGCTGACCAGTGCGGGGGTCTGTGTTCCCCGGCCCGCGAGGGGCCACTGGCCAGAGGTGGTCCGCTCCTTCGTGCGTGTTTGCACAGGTCTCCAGACCGTTACTGCTGTTCGTGATGGCTGAGCCCGTCGGCAGTCCTGTCCGCGGGGAAGAAGGGGTCCTGACCCCGCCCAGCTCCGCTTGGGCTCCTGCAGTGGTGGTGGGTGGGGGGCAGGGAGGGGTCCCTGTGAGTGGCACTCCGGGTGGGAGCGTGTGGTGGTGACACCGCACCCCTGAAACTTAGAGATGTTTACGCTCTGACGCACCCACGTGGCCTCAGTTGGAAAAAGATAAGAAAGAAGCCGGGGGCTGGAGCGATAGCACAGCGGGGAGGGCGTTTGCCTTGCACACGGGCCAACCCGGGTTCGATTCCTGGCATCTCATATGGTTTCCCCCGAGCACCACCAGTTCCTGAGCGCAGAGCCAGGAGTAGCCCCTGAGCATCTCCGGGCGTGAGCCAAAAAGGAAAAAAAAAATTGAGAAAGAAGAAGCTGGGGGCATGCAAGGGGCAGGGTGGGGTGGGGCGGTCAGTGGTTCTCAGACTGAACAGCTGGGACCCAAGACTGTCCTCCCTGGGGGGCAACAGGGAACTGGCCAGGTGTGGCTCAGGCTGCGGGTGGGGTAGGTAACCCCCGTCCAGTACGCCCAGGGATGAGACTGCAGTGGCCACACCCCGCGCCCAGCCCCGGCCCCCACCCCACCTTCTGGGACAAGGCCTGCGTGCAGGGGAGCCCAGGCTGGGCTGGGTGGGTTGGGGGGTCCCAGGATGGCTTGGAGGAGGTCAGGCAAGCGGGCGGCGGGCAGTGGCGGGGCCTATCCACTGCCCTGGCCTTGCTCTGGGGCGGGGGGCTTGCTGGAAGGAAGGACCCGAGCGTCGGCAGACAGACCCCTGCATCTCGCCCGAGCACTGGGCAGGAGGGTGGGCGTCTGGCAGGTGGAAACTCAAAGGTGGCCTTCTCCCACCTAGCATGGGGGTCCCGGTGTGCGGCCACGGGCCAGGGGCTGGGAGCAGGACAGTCCTCTGTCCACGCGACCATCCTCCCGACCTCCCTTGACCCTGCACAGGAACGTGGACCCCCTCCGAGGCCAGATCCCGGGGGTCTTCTGGGCTCGTGTACCCCGTGCCCTCACCCAGCCGCAGCCGACCCCCCTGTGATGAGTCCTGTCCATCTCGGTCTCTGACCTGTCTCCATCTGCCTCCACAGTGGGACCTGGTGTGTGAGAACGCATGGAAGGTCCACATCGCCAAGTTCTCCCTGCTGGTGGGCTTGATCTTCGGCTATCTGGTCACCGGCTGCATCGCCGACTGGTGAGTGCCTGCCGCTCCCGCCCCCTCCCGGAGAATCCCACATCCAGTGACTCAGCCTGGGCCCCCCCAGAGACACCCCAGCACCGCCCCCCACACACACACCAGAGAATTCGAACTCGCCACCGTGGCCTAGACACTCGAACTCGTAAAATGTGGCCCTGAGGGGCGGCTGCTCCCCCCTCCCACCAACGGGGGGTCTGCTGGGTGTGGAGGGTGTGGGTGGGGGTGCACCCCTGGCGATCTCCCATCCTTTGAGGGGCTTCAGGGGCCACACTCAGCAGTGCTAGGGCTGACTCCCGGCTCTGTGCTCAGGGCTCACTCCTAGGGGACCGAGGGGACCACGTGCAGGGCCAGACACCTTCCCACCTACTCTTACTGCAACCTGAATACTTCCCCGTGAGAGCCTCCCGGGAGCCTCCCTGGCCGGCAGGAGGGTCCAGTCCAGGGTCTGGGAGCCGCGTCCGTGTCCGCAGATGCCCAGGGAAGCCCCTGAGTAGCCTCTGCTCCAAGCTGCCCCCTTCCCGGGGAAGCGCCCGCAGGCCGCTCCTGGCTGCTTGTGGAGGGAGCACCGGGCCCAGGGCCGCGTCCGTCCCGCCCACGCTGCCCGGGACCTGGTGCCACTCCGGGCCGGGCACAGGCGTGAGCCGCAGGTCAGGGGCTCAAGGACACGCCTCAGGTCCCCACGTGTCCTTTCCGCACTGTCCCATGTTAGTTTGGGGGTCCCCACCCGGACGGGCAGCCCGCGTCTTGTGTCGTGGGCATGTCACAGCTGCAGGGGCCCCCATGTGTCCCCCAGGGGCCCCGAGCGACCACGCTGGCTGGCGCAGGAAACGGGGGATCATTTCCGCAAGTCAAACAGCCCAACGCGGGGCTTCCTGAGGCCTCCGAATGGGGCGGGGTCTGGGGGCCTGGGGGACCTTGCCCAGGAGTGGGGGGCTGATGGCTCGGAGCCAGGCCTGGCCCTCGGTGCTGTGACCTCCTGGGGATGATGGGTGAACACCCAAGCCTGCCCCCACCCCCACCCCCAAAGGCTCTGGAACCAGGCCTGCTCCTCCAGGAAGTCAGGCCTGCTCCTCCTCCTCCAGGAAGCCACCCCTGCTGCTCCTCCTCCAGGAAGCTAGGCCTGCTCCTCCTTTAACGCTTTCTTGGCAGGCACCTGTCCTGTCCTCAGCCTCGCCCAGTTGTGGGCAAGGCCCGCCCCAGGCTCTCCCTGGCAGCGGTCACTGCCCCTCTCCATGGGCCCTTCCCGGGCATCTGCTTTCCCACAGGTGCTTGTCCCAAGAATGCTGACGGCCTCCGGGCCCGGCTGACTCACCCACGTGGTGACCGGCCTGGCTTTGGACAAGCCCCTCTCAGGGTGGGACGGGGCTTAGGTGCTCCCTCCCGGCCACACCTGGGAGCACGGCGCCCCCTGCTGGTCGCATCTCCCCGCGCCCCCCCCCCCTCCCTGCACCCCAGCGAGTGCTCACGTCCCCCCACCCCAAGCCTGGCTGGAGGGCGACAGCCCCCCGGAGCTGAGGGCCGTGTGTGGGCTCGGGGAGGCTGACTTGTCTCGAATCCCCCCAGACCTGGGCCCGTCCCGCTCTCATCTCGGCTGGGCAGGGGCTGCGTGTGCCCCGCAGGCGGGCAGGGGCCTCACGCGTGTCTCTGCGCAGGGTGGGCCGGCGGCCCGTGCTGCTCTGCTCTGTCATCTTCATCCTGCTCTTCGGCCTGACCGTGGCGCTGTCCGTGAACGTGACCATGTTCAGCACGCTCCGGTTCTTCGAGGGCTTCTGCCTGGCCGGGATCATTCTGACCCTGTACGCGCTGCGTAAGTACTCCCAACGCCACGGGGACTCTGCGACGGGCCACGGCCGAGGAAGGTTTGCCCCAACCGGGCGTTGTGGGTGTCGGGCCGGCCGGTGGTCACGCGGCACCTGTGGGCCTTCCCTGCAGGCAGGTGTCTCATGGGCCCCGGTTCTCGGGGTGCGGCCAGTGAGGGGTTGTCAGTGGCCGGCCGTCTGGGGGCACAGTTGCCCATGCATAGTGGCTCGGCTTCGGAGCTTGGTGGACAGTTAGAGGTCCCTCTCCCCGGCCCATGCCTGCCGGGTCAGCGGCCACAGTGGCCACGGAAAGTGGCCTTGGTACCGCAAAGGTCACGATCGGTCTTCTTGCTGGCCATGGGCTGTGGTGGCCGAGGGCTGCCGGAGCCTCCGAAGATCCTGGGCGTCCTGGGGGCCTTGAGAGGACAGTCCGTACACCAGCCGCGCCTGTCCCGGGGAGGGAGGACAATGGTGGACGGTGGATGAGGCGGGACGAGGCGCCCCCTGAAGAGCCTCCCAGCCACTGTCCACCCGGTCCGGGCCGAACTCCCTGCTGGGGGCGTACAGATGGGCTCCTGCCACCTGGTGCTGGGGCCCTTCTCTGGGGAAGGCGCGTTTCTCTGCACCGCCACCGTGGGGGCACACGGCCTGGGGGACTGCGTGGTTTTTTTTCTCCGGGGCACAGAACTGTGTAACCCCAGCCCCCGGCGGCCCCCCAGTGCTCGGCAAGGGCCTGTGCTAGGTGTGTGTTGGCAGGGACACGTCCGTGAGCCGTGTGGCTGTGTGCCAGCAAAACCTTATTTCCAGAGGCAGGTGGGGGCCGGGCTGGATCCGGGACTGTATCTCTCGGCCTTGGGTGCGGTTCTGCTCCTTGCCGCCCGCCTGGGTGGGGCCTGGCACCCCGGCCTCCCTCCTGGCCGTCCATGCTCTGGACATCGTCCTCCCCACCGCAGCTTGTCCTGTGCCCAGTGGTCTGTGGCCCATCTCCCGAGTGTCGGTATTGCCATAAACAGACTTTGCATCTGAAGCACCGCGGGGTGTGATTAATAACGGCTGTTTCCCAAGCTTAGGAACGTGAATTGAACAGTAGTGAAAAAAATAAATAATGACCCAACAACCCGGCGCAGCGAGTGTTCCCAGGTTCGATGTCACGCAAGGTGTGGCACGTCAGGGTTCAGGCCCAGCAGGTCACGAGTCACCCTGGGAACCCGCCCAGGTGTTTGAACTCTGCAGGTGAGGCGGCTGAGTGAGGGATGACGGAAGCGCTGAGGGGGTGAGGAGTGACTGGGCGCTGCCCAGATCATGTGGCCGACCTGCACGGGGCCCTGGGTTCGACCCCCGACGTGGCATGACTCCTCTCCGGCCCGCACCCCAGCCCTGCCAGACCAGACCCTGACGGAACGAAAAAGGCGGCCGTCGTGCTGGGGGGAGGAGGAGGGTGGGGGGAAGGGCGTGTGCTGGGCCGGGAGCGGTGCCCCCCTCTGGGGCCCAGAGAGGAGAGAAGCCCCCCGTGAGGGAGACAGGCTGCGTCTGACTTGCCACCTGGGAGTGTTTGTGGTGTTGCCCCTCAGGTCCCCGGGAATCTGTTTCGCTGAAAACAAGCGCTCAAGGCTGGCCAGCTGGAGGCTCCTTGGCCTGGGGCATCGATTATTGGACGATGCATCTTTAATGCTGCTGATGGCTTCTCCTCCAGCCCACAGGCCCTCAGCCAACTCGGCGATGCTTGAGGGGCCTCCCGGACCAGGAGCTCATGTGGGCGTGGCACCCTGTCTGGGCAGGGCCGTGGTGGGGGGAGAGGGGTGAGAGCCAGGCTCTCTGCAGCCCGGCCGCCGCTGGGTGACTCTCGGTCAGCCCACAGCTGCTGACTTGGGGCGTTTTTCCTGCTCCGGAGCCCAGGGGTGGCCAGTGCGGGCAACTGAGGGGTTTGTCGCCAGCCCGTCCCAGGGAAATACGCTCCCCTTTAAGCCTTGGTCTCCTCAGGCCCCTCACGGAGCCATGGTGAGTCATTAGAACATAAATTCACAACGATCAGCCTCTGCCCTGACTCCTGACCGCCGGGCACCCGGGAGAGCCCTGGGAAGGCAGGGCCGGTGGGTTTGGGTGGGCCGCCGTGCCCACACACGGGCAGCAACCAAAAGGGACAGACGCTGGGTGGGCCAGAGGAACCAGAGGCCCAGAGGCCCAGAACCCCTGACCGAGGGCTCAAGCCTGTCTCAGGGGCGATGGGTTCCTCTTCTGAGGGGCCTGTGCCACGCGGTCGGGAAGGCAGCTGTGTCTTGTCAGGAAGCCCCAGACAGAGGGCCAGGCCAGCACGGAGGGCGGGAGCAGGCCCAACGCCAGAGCCCCTGGGCACTGCCATGTAATATAAGGCAGCGGGAAGCCCGGACTTGCCCTCGGGGAGACTTTTCTTTTTTTTCTTTTAAATTGTATTGAATCACCGTGAGATAGTTACAAGCTCTCATGTTTGGGTTACAATCGCACAATGATCAAACACCCATCCCTCCACCAGTGCCCATCCCCCACCACCAATATCCCCCCTTCCCACCCTCCCTCTGCCTCCATGGCAGACATGATTCCCCATACTCTCTCTCTACTTTTGGGCATTATGGTTTGCAACACAGACCCTGAGAGGTTATCGTGTTTGGTCCTTTATCCACTTTCAGCACACATCTCCCGTCCCGACCCATCCCTCAAGCCATCCTTTTCTTAGCGATCCCTTCTCTACCCCAGTTGCCTTCTCCCCTTTGCTCACGAGGCAGGCTTCCAGCTAGGGAGCAATCTTCTGTCCCTTGTATCTGCTGTCCTTAAGTGTCAGCCTCCTGTTACATTGTTTCAGACTTCACAAATGAGTGTGTCGCAAGGAGACTTCTCTAACTCCACACACGGGTGTTTCTTTAGTCCCTCTCTCGTGGGCTCTGTCTCCCCTCACCCCCACCCCAGTCCGACTCCCGAGCTTTGCTGGGGGCTTCAGAGGCCCTGCTTGGGGGTCCCTGCGGAGCCCATGGCTGCCGGTTGGGCCTGAGCAGGTTGCTTGGCGCTTCCTTCTGGCGTCCCACCTTCCCGGCCGCCTCTGTGCCCTGGGCCTGGACTCGGCCGACGGCTCCTCCCCCTCATGGAGCCGACTGGAAGCCCCACACGGGATGGAGGCACATGGCCTGGCAGAACCCGCCCAGAGCTAAGGACATGCGGGAGCGACTGGCCGTGACACCCCCAGGGGGTCCAGACGCTCCCCAGGGCCCGCGGCTCCTTCTGCGTCCTCCATCGTGAGGGTCTCCCGGGGGCCCTGGGGGCCCATTTCAGCCCTGCATCAAAACTGGGCAGAGGGCGTTGAGGGGTCTTCAGACATGAGGGCCTGCCCGGTGGGCTGGAGAGAGAGCTGGCCAGTGGGGGGGGGGAGAGAGAGAGAGAGAGAGAGAGAGAGAACTGACCAGTGGGCTAGAGAGAGGAAGCTGGCCAGTGGACTGGAGACGTTTCCGATGGTCTCTCGTGAGTCCACAGGCTTCCACGTTTCCCCCAGTTTGCTTCTGGGAAGCAGATTGTGTTTGCCAGGGGTAGCGTTTCCTGTAAACGCCGACGTGGCCAGAACCCACAGTCCCTGGGCCTTCCCAGCGCCACCCCTTGCCCACTCTTGCCCTCCACACCCAGTTCCTGTGCTCGTGGGGGCACCAGGAGGGGCCGGCCCGGCAGGAATGGGCGCTTACCTACGGTCTGGGGGAAGTGGCTCTTTTGGTCTGGAGTTTAGGTTTCTGTTGGGGGAACCCCCAGCGGGGCCGAGGCCAGGGCCAGGAGTGCTGGTCTGCAGAGCTGTTCGCTCAGGCTCTCCCTGGGCAAGCGGTTTTCTCATCCTGTTTCGTCTTTCTCCCTTGGAACCCCCGGCACTGCGGGGGGTGGGGGGAGGCTGGAGTTCCTGGGGTGGGACTCAGGGCCTCGCGTCTAGCCCCTGGGCCGCGGCCAGAACTGCCCCCAGCCCCCGTCTCATTGTAACCTTTCGTTTTCCGGTGACACCCGGCAGCGCTCTGGACTTAACTCCTGGCTCTCTTTAGGCAGAATTCCAAAGAATTTTGGTTCTCCCCTGAGTGGGACTGGCCGGGCGTGGGGGTGGGTTTCTCAGGGAGCAGTTTCCCCCCTGCAGACCCGCCCGGGAGGCGAAGGCAGAAGCCCTGGAGCACCTGCCCCGGCGAGGGACACGGCCAGGCGGCGGTCAGCACCGGGCTCTGAGGCTAGAGGCTGAGCCGGCTGTTAGGGGCCCAGAGAGTGCAGGAGGCGCCCTCCTCCCAGCCGGCCTCTCCCGCCCTGCTCTCGGCCATCCCGAGGGAAGAAGCGCGAGGGTCTGGCTCGGGGCCGGATGCGGGGCCTGCCAGGGCAGTCAGGGGCCGGGGGTGGGCGGCACTGCCAGGCCTCGCCACCTGCCTCCGGCTCAGCGTTCGGGGCGGGGAGCACGGCCCCGCCGACCCCAGGCAGCGTCTGACTTGCACACGTGCCCATTTTATTTGGAACCGGCCAAGATAGGCGCGCCTCCAAGTCATATGAAGTAACAGCAAATATTTTGCTCTCTGATGTTCTCAGATGTGGGGCATTTGGAGGCCTTCCCAGGCCGGGCAGGGCCTCGGTGACACCGAGCGTGCTGGCAGGCGGGGGGAGGGGAGCTCATAGAAAGATCTGGAACTTGAGCCCGGCAGGCCCTGTGAGCCCCAAGGTGGCCATCTCCGGGTCCTGCACACCTTGCTCTGACTCCCGGCCTCTGCCCCACCCTCTGCAGAATTGTTTTTCAAACTGAGTCTCGCAGAGCCCTGGGGGTCCCCACTTAGGGCCCCTGGGTCCCCGGGGTGGGGGAGAGAAGAGCCGCTGTGAGAGCAGACGCGCAGGAATCCGCGGCCGCCCCACTCCCGCCAGACTCTGGGTCGGAGGCTCGGCCAGTGACGTCTTCCCTGTGGCAGTTTCACAGCTAGGGCCGGGCAGGGGGGCTCTGGCGGGGGGGCTCTGGGGGGCTTGGCCTTGCACTGTGTCCTCCTCGAGCTGACAGCGGCTCTCCACGAGGCTGCCAGCGTCAGCACCCCGGGCCCGGGCGTGTGCAGTGGGAGGCCTCTGCTAATGGTTAACTTGTCTCTGGGCCCAGACCCGAGCCAGGCCAGACCCAGGGCGACAGCCGCCCTCCCCCTCCCGCCACCCTCCCTGCCCAGCTGGGCTCAGGCCAGTGCCAGGACCCTGCTAGTCCCTCCCAGAGCATCTCCCCTTGTCCGAGAAGACAGAACGAGACATCGGGCTAACGCCAGTTGGTGGAAGCGTTCAGTTCTGGGGAGACAAGCACGAGAGCAACGTTGGGCCGGCCGATCGGGGCGTCAACACTCTTGGCGCAGACAGAGGGGAGATAAACGTGGCCGCCTTGAGACCAGGCTCCTCCCAAGCACCCCCGAGTCGCCGGCGGGCAGGAACCTCGTTATGGCCCGGCCAGGGCTCCCGGTCATGAACAGACGTCACTTGGGCTTCGAGGATAGAGGGGAAGCCCTGCCCGAACGCTGCTGCAGCACGAACCTTGGCAGTGGGTGGTGAAGGGCCGTGGCCAGCCGGGTCAGCTCGGCCTCGGCGTGTCGGTGGGGTTGGGTTTCTCCTGCTCGCTCCTGCACAGACACCTGCGGGAAAGGCTGGTCGTGAGAGCACTTCCCAGGCATTGTCGGTGTTGTGTGCACTAGGGTGGGCCGGGCTCCCACCAGGAGTGAGGGAGGGGCCCTGGCTAGATGGACAGTGCAGAAGAGGCCCCTGAGAGCTGAGTTTCGAAGGGTCAGAGTGACGTGGAGTGCTGTGGGGGGGCGGAAGCTGAAATGGCCCTGTGCGTCTGGGTCAAGGCGGTCAGGGCGCAGGGGACCCCCGTGCATCCTGGGTCGGGTGGTCAGGGCGCAGGGGCGCCCCCGCATCTGGGCGCTGTGGTCACGAGGGCCTGTCCGAGACGTGGCTGGCAGGGGCCGGGAAGAGGCTCCCGCAGCGGCAGAGCTTATCTGCCCTGACCTCGGGCTGGTCGCCGGCCGCCGAGGGCATCACGAAGGCAGGCAAACAAGCTGCGTGCTTGGGGCTCGTCCCGGCAAGGCAGGGCAGGCTCCCGCAGGGGTCCGTGGCATAGCCGGAGCCGTGCCAGGGGCAGGAGCCACTGTGAGGGTACAGAGGCAGCGCGGGTGGGCGGGCGGGGCGTACCTGCACGGTTTGTCTTCGTGTGCTGGGCCTGCCCGTGGCCGCTGGCAGGAGGCGATAAGACTCGGTAGATGCTGGCTGGGGGAGGGCGTGCAGGGCCGCAGGCAAGTCTCTGCCCGGGCCCGAAGGGAGCAGCATAGGGAGGAGCCGACGGCAGCCACGCTGAGACGGACCCGGAGGAGACTGGGAGCACCCCCCGCACCCGCCCCCCGGGGTCCCTGGAAAGTCGACTCGGCTGACTGACCCCCGGGTGCTGAGAAGGGACTCCAGGGAGCATCACGCGTGCAGAGTGCCCCAGGGACAGACAGGGAGTGCCCAGTGGGTCAGAGGTAACTGGGCCAAAAGCCGCTGAGTGTCCCGTGCCGCTAGCCTGCGCCGCCCGCATGGCTCTCACTCGGGCGTGCCCCCTGCCTCGTGGGGGCCAGCATTCCCGGGCAGAGTGTGGCTTATTTCAGTCGAGTAGCCTAGGGTGTCCCTTTGCTGCCCGCCACAGGAAGCGTGTCGTAGCATGTCGCTCCGTGGCCTGCGGGGTCCCACGGGGCTGTTCAGGCACTGAGGTGGGCGCAGTGGGGGACGCCGGCTAGCCAGGGGGCAGGGGGTACAGACTGTCTCTGTACCCTGAGCCTGCTGTTGTGGCCACCCGGCAGGGGACAGGAGCCAGGAAGGCCAGCCAGCACTGGAAAGGCCAGGCCTCGGCCGGGACACAGAGCAGCGTGCTTTGGGGGGCTTATTAGTTTGGGGGCCACACCCGTTCTACTCAGGACTTACTCCTGGCAGTGCTCTGGGTGTGGTACCAGGGTGGGCTGTGTGCAAGGCAAGTGCCCTAACCCCCATCTCTCTGTTCATCCCCTCTGAGAGGGCACCAGGGGGGCCGAGGAGGACTGTGGCCCCCCGCATGACCGACCCCCAGACGCATAGAGGAGGCGCCCGCATCCTGCCAACGGCAGAGAACTTGCACTCAGCCCCCGGCACGGGATGCAGCGGGGGGCGGGGGGGGGGACCCTGGGCGGAGGCAGCTCTAGCTGCCGTAGGGACGCCCCTTCCCATCCGCTCCCCTCACCCTGCACCCCGACCATGGTGGCTGCTCCCGTTTGCAAGGACGCCGGGTCACTCGGGGTGGGTGGGCGCCCGCCTGTGCGTGCAGCGGCCCCAGCCCAGGTCTGGCGTCTCTCTGGCTCCGCGGGGAAATGCTCTTTTCCTTTCATTCCAAAGATGCTCCGTGAGTGTGCAGGGGTGCTCGGCACCCCACAAGGACTCGGCCTGGCCTGTGTGGCTTCTGCATCGCCAGGCGCTAAGCTGCACCCAGAGGGCGGCCGGGCGGGCCCGAATTCTGGGGCTTCCCGCTGGGCTCAGAGTAAACCCGTCCTAGCGTTTCCGCATGGAGGCATCACTAGCCTGCCGCCAGGTGCAGTGACCCGAGACCTGGTCCCCCCTGCGGCCTGGAGCCTGCCCTCGGGGGGGCCCTGCCCGGCCCCTTCTCGAAGGGCCCGTGAGACTCGGGCACTAGAACATGCATCAGCTCCCCAGGCTCTCGCTTATCTGCCGTCTCGAGGGTAACTGCACACGGGAATGAGCGGCATTTAAGGGAGGCTGACTCGATGGCCCGTTCCCAGAACCCAGGGAGAGGACAGAGGGAAAGAGCGAAGCCCGGAGCAAGACGGAACGGCGGGGAGGGGCGGGTTCGGGGGTTGGGATCGGGGGTCCAGGGCCCCGGAGCACGCGGGGCGTGGGGGTGTGGGGTGTGCGTCTCCACCACAAACAGCAGCCGGGGAAGCCGGACGCCTGAGCGCGGCCGCGGGGCTGCAGGTGCCCGCCGGGAGGCCTGGGGACAGGCGGGGCCGGAGCTGGGCTCTGAGCGCCTGAAGCTCGGCTGTGGGGGTTTGTAAATCTCGATACCTTGATTTAAAAAAAAAAAATGAAAAGAAGGTGGATGAGCGAGGCCTCTGGGGCCCCTGCCTGCACCACAGCCCGAGTCCCTCAGCCCATTCCGACCTCTCACTCGGGTGCAGAGTCCAGCAGGCCGGCCCCATGGGGCCTGAGCCCCACACGTCCTGAGGCTGCGCATGGCCCCCACAGCTCCCTGACCTGCAGCTCCCAGCTTTTCCCGCGTGAGAGCGTGATCCCGAGCTCCGTCCGCGGGGACACCCCCAACCTGCAGGGGCGGGAGCCCAATCTCCGCTGGGACGCACGGGCCCCCTGCCTCCTCGCGACTCTAGGGGCTGTCCCGGATGGTCCAGGCCAGACCGTCCCGCCCAGTGGGGAGTCCCGGCTGTCCAAGCTGGGGTGAGCGGGCCACACCTGCCTCTCCCCACCGCTCCCTCTGGGACACTCTGAGTGGACACATGGGCTCCTCTGCGGGGACACGTGTGTTTCTCTGCAGGGACATGTGTATTTCTCTGCGGGGACACGTGTGTGCTCCCCCGCGGGGCAGGAGCCTGGGGAAGGCTGAGCCGCCCCCTCCCAGCCACCAGGCCCTTCCCGTCTGCTGGTGGGGCTAAGGGGGCATCCAGGCCTCCCCGCCTGGGGCCGTTTCATCTTCCTGCTCTTTCCCGTGAACCCGGAGCCGTGGGACACGGGGCATACGGAGCGATGGAATGTGCCCCGCGGCCCCCTAGACACCAGGGCTGAGCACCGACCCTGCCCCCTCGCCCCGGGTAATCATGACCAGAGCCCGGCCGGGGGCTGGGGGGGGCGCAGGGGAGGAGGGCCCGCGTCTGTTTCATGCTCTCTGCGGGGGACCCTCTCCGGCCTGCCCGGCGCTCCTTGCTGGCATGATGCCTGCTACCTGTGGCCGGCCCAGGCGAATGTTTGTGCAGTTGGCTGGAACGGGGTGGGGGCGGGGCGGGCAGGAGGGGGCCGCTGATGACCCCCTTCCCTGGCTGAGTCCTGGACACTCACTCCAGGCCCTGCCAGCATCCTGCCAGCGTGTTGCTTGGGCCCCAGCAAGGGCTTCCGGGCCCCGTGTCCGACGTGGGGTCCACACCAGCCCCCACGTTCCCTCTGGCCTGTGGTAGATGAGTCGGGGACGGCGCCCCCTGCCCGTCACGTGCTCGTTCCCCGGGAGATGCTTGGCCAGAGGTGGACGCCGAGTGCCCGGGGTCGGCAGCCCCGCGAGTGAGCCCGAGGTTTGCTCCGGGCTCTCGGGCCTCCTGGGCACTGAAGTCAGCGTGGGGCGTCCGGGGCCCTTTGCGGGGTGCCTGGCCTGGACCACAAGCCCCGGGGTGCGGCGGGTACCTGGGCCTGCTCTGTTGGGGGAGGAGGGATGCGTGTTTGGGACCACACCCAGCGGTGTGCGAGGCGTGTTCCAGCTCCGTGTCAGGCGGAGTTGGGGGACCCAGTGCTGGGCCCGACACCGGGTGCCCGCGGGCATGGAGCCCTTTGGCCCCCTACTCCGGCCCCGCTGTGTTTTCACTTATTTCCTTTTGGTTTGGGTGCTCGGGGTCTTGCTCAACTCTGCACTCAGGAATTCCTCGTGGCCTGCCCGGGGACCCACGGCCAGCACCTGCCTGCTGAGCTGTCCCTCCAGCCTGCTCCTTCAGGTGCTCTGCAGTGCCGGGAGTGGGACTCAGGGCCTGACCCGTGCAGTGGCACCGAGCCCGGTGCCGGGATGCAGACGGTTGAAGCAGCGGCTCACGAGCTGGGGGTGCCGAGACCACCGCGCAGTTTTCCGTGGCATTTGCTCTCGGCGTCAGATGGGAACGGGAAGGGGTGGGAGGAGCCTTCGGCCCACATCTCTCCCCTCCGCGGCAGCCCCTGGCCTCCCCAGAAGGGCAGAGGGCGTCGCTGTACACGTCAGCGGGATTTATCCTAATACGCCGACCTGCCTTGCCCTGGCCAGCTGTTCTCTGAGAACAAGCAACATCAGATTCGCCAGAGCAACAACGACGACAGATTGAAAGCCTGCAGGGGAACTCCTTCGCGTGAGGGTGCAGTCAGGCCCGGGCACTGCTCTGTGTCCCTCTGGTCCCCGCCCCCCCGGTGGCCTGGAGGCCCGTGGCCATCTGAACAGCGAATATGAGCCCTCCGAGGTCTGCAAGGGGCAGGCTTTCCCCCTGGGCTTCCTCCCACACAGCCTCTCAGCAGCCTCCCGAGCTCAGAGCTTCAGGCTCTGGTCAGCCGCCGTGGGCGGTGCTGAGGGGGACCCCACGAGGGGTGCCGGACCCACCTTCACCCCGGCCCTGCCCAGGACTGATCAGCCTTGAACTCACTCGGCGCCAGTGGCTGGTCACCACCACTGAGCATGTAAGAGCCGTGTGTGCGTTGCATGTATGTGTGCGTGTGTGTGCGTGTGTGCATGTATGTGTGTGCGTGTCTGTGTGTATGCATGTATGTGTGCATGTGCGACCGTGTGTGTGCATGTATATATGTGTGTGCATGTATGTACCTGTGTGCATGTGTGTGCGTGTGCATATGCGTGTGTGTGTGTGTGTGTGTGTGTGGTGTGGGGAGGACAGGGCCACACCGGAAGTGTTCAGGGTCACTCCCAGCTCTGTGCTTGGGTCACTCCCGGCTCTGTGCTCAGGGCTCACCTCAGGGAGGGGAGGGGCATCAGGGGCGTGCCACCTGAGCTGGAGAGGGGACGGGCCACGTGCCAGGCGCCTTAGCCCCTGCGCTGTCTCTGAGCCCGTCTGGGTTCTGCGGAGGTGCTGTGCTCTCCTGGCCCGCCACTGCTTTGCAGATCTGCCCCCCTGGCCGCGGCCCTTAGGAAGGGTTGGGATGGTGACTCTTCTCCAGGAGAAGTCACAGCCTAAAGCCACCTGGTGGCCCTCGGTGATCAGATTACTTGGCCGCTGGGGTGGGGCACGTTGAAGTTTCCCTGTCCCGAGCAGGGCTGGAGCCTTCCCCGCCTTCCTCCTCTTCATCGCCCGCCAAGCCGCCTGGCCTTAGTGCTGGCCGTCTGAGAGCACTGACAGACGGGTGCCCACAGCGGAGGCTCGCAGGCCCGTGGCTGGGGCGTCTTTATCTCCCAGGAGGAGCTTCTGCCTGCAGACCCACCCAGGAGGGACCCCACGGTGGGTCGCAAGCCGTCTCGGGGCGCCGGGCGTTGAGTTACGTGCAGGGGAGTGTTGGTCTGCACAGAGGGTCTCTGCAGGGTGAGGAGACGGGGCGGGGGGGGGGGGTGAGGAGATGCTGCATCACCTGCCAGGCCCCCCCCCCCCCGCCACACCCGCCTCCCAGGGGACCCTTTGCCCAGCGGAGGCGGGAGGGGCTCAGGAGAGCACAGCGCAGTCACGTTGCCACGGAAGAAACCGCCTTTGATTGAGTCTTGTTTGTCTGTTTCGGGGCCACACCCAGGGCAGACTCCTGGCTCTGTGCTCAGGGATCACTCCTGGCGGGCCTTGGGGACCCACAGACAGTGCTGGGGGTTGAACTCGGGTCAGCCACGGGCGAGGTGAGCGTCCTCTGCCCCTCCCCCTCCCCCACTCTGGTCCTTTCTTTTCTTTTCCTTAAGGAAAGGGGTGCTGGGCTCAGGGCTCCCGCCAGTCCCCCCAGAAGCCCTCGACGCCTCGGGCCTCTTGTCTTGTTGCCTTCCCCAGGGATCACCCTGCCCCCCGCTGGCACTGGCCCCGGGTTCTAGTCCCCCCCGTGGCCAGGCAGCTCTGGCAGCGGGGTCCGTATGTCCCTCCTGAGCCTCCTGCCTGGCGCCGCCTTACTGCTGGGCCTCTGGGCAGAACCTTCCTCTGCGACGCCCCCCTCCCGGTTATGCCCTCGCGGTGGGCCCCTCCGGTGGGCTCCCCTTCCAGCCCCCACGTCCTGTCGCCCAGCGAGGGATCCTCCCGCCCTTCCCACGCCCATCATCTTCACAGTATCCGCATCTGTGGCCAGGCCTGAGATCCCCTCCCCTGAGGCCGGGCAAGGCAGAGCCCCCCAGCCCATCTGCCTTCAGCACCACGCGTGGCCCACAAGCCTCGGACCCTTCCAGTCTGGGCACCCCGTGGGCTGGCACAGACGTGGCCGTGGGGCTCTGGGCGTGCCGGAAGTCAGCCGGGGGTACCCCCTGTCCCCGAGTCCAGCCGGCACGCAGGCTCCTGCCTCTGCGGCCCTGCCCACGGCTTGTTTGTCCCCCTGGTTGTGCATGGGCGGGAGCTGGGCAGAGAGTAAATAAGCCCCAGGAACGCCCCGTCCCGAGGAGCCGCGTGTCGATTCGAGCCGGCCCGTGAGTGTCCTGGCCCTGACGCCAGGAACTGCTTGTCTCGGGGCCCGGCGACTAGTAGGGAACACGCGTGTAAATAAATGTCACCGGCGGGCACAGCCTGTGAGGGACGCGCTGGAACGTTCCCCGCCCAGGCCTGGGGTCCCATCGGTTCCGCTCAGAGGGGGCTGCAGGGTGTGTGTGCGGGGGGACAGTGTCTGGCTCTGGCGTGGCCCCTTCCTGTGCGTCTTGGCGTCTCCCAAGCCGGTCACAGGCCCAGGACTGGGAGAACAGCAGGACTGAGGGTCTCTTGTGCTCGGGCCTGCCTCTCCATCTGTCATCCCCCCAACCCAGGAGCCCCCCGGGTCCTTATTCTCAGCCCCTGCTGTGGCCCGGGTGCAGTGCTCGGGTCCCCCTGAGCCCCTCCTGCGGGACGGGGCAGCCGCAGCCCCCGAGCGTCTTCCTCCCACCCCTTCTCTGTGGGGGCAGCCCCCCCTTGCCCAGGGTCACAGATGGAGCAGAGGGTGGGGAATTCAGGGAGAGAGGGGTGGGGGACTCCTCCCACAGCAGCTGGCTCGTCTCTCTTGCAGGGAGGCGTGCACGGCGCCCCTGGGGTGTGCCGTGGGGGTCCTTCGCGGCTTGGCAGCGGCCAGAGAAGGGGGTAAGGGGAAAAGCTCGTGGGGTTCCCTGTCAATGGTCCTGCCAGGCCAAGCCTGCCTAGGCGCCCAGAGGCCGGCCCAGGAAGGGTTGGGCTCCTGAGAGGGCCCCGCCACTGTCCAGGGGAAACAGCGCCAACGCTTCTGCGCCCAAGAACATTCTAGAACACGGCTCCGGCCCCTCTGACCTGCAGCTGAGAGTACCCGGGATGACAGTGGCTCCTCGCGCGAGGAAGCATCCCCCCGCCGGGGGCCAAACCCCCTTGTCTTTTTTTTGGGGGGGATGACCACTCCCAGCTGTTCCCAGGGGCTCCTTATGGTGCTTCTCGGGCCACACGGGGCTGGACACCTCCCAGCCCACGTGCCGAGGGGTCTATCAGCCCCATGCTGGGAGGCCCGGGGTGGGGGGGAAGGGGGGTGCTCCCACTCCGCCCCGCCCTGCCCTCTGACCCCCCAGCTGGGCGCGCAGGGTCACTTCTTGGAGTGCCTCTGGGAGTGGGGTCCCCATCAGTGTGTCCTGTGTCCAGACCCTGACCCGCACCTGGACGCACTGGGCCTGTCTGGACGTACGAGAGTGAGAGACCCAGGGCGGGGGCAGGCGGCCGGTGCTGGTGTCCAAGGAGGGTGTCCAACCCGAGTGTCCAACAAGGTGTCCAACACGGGTGTCCAAGGCGGATGTCCAATGCAGGTGTCCGATACGGGTGTCCAACGGAGTGTCCAACACGAGTGTCCAACAAGGGTGTCCAATGCAGGCGTCCAAGGCGGGTGTCCAGTGCGGGAGGCCGGTGCAGGCGGTCAGTGCAGTGTCTAACACAGGTGATGCAAAGTCACTGAGAGTAGCGGGGAGTGGCTGGGGGTCCTCTGGGGTGGGGGGCGGCTCCCCTGGGTGCGGCACAAGGGGTGGGGCTGCCGTCCGTCTGGGAGGGGGGGGCGTGTGTGGGAGGGGAGGGGCTGTCTCCTGGAGATGTGTCAGGAAACCTCTCTGGGACTGGGGCTGTCTCTGCCCTGGCCTCGGGGCAGCAGGGGTTAAGTGAAGGGTCAGTTGGGGCCTGGGTGTCCGGCCCTGGAGTCTGCGCACAATGGGCCTCTGTGTCCCCGGCCGGCACCCCCATCTGCTGCTCGGACCCTCCTGGCGCGATTGTTTGGTGGATCTGTGGGCTCTTTATGGCCCCAGAAGTGTCCTCCAAAGGAACCCGGATAGCACTGGGGGGTCGACGGTGAGAGTCGAGGTGGCTGCCTTGCAGGTGAGGGCTGGGCCTGGCGGCACGGGGAATTCCTTCCCTTGGGCGCCCCACAGAGCCATCTGCAGCAGGCCGTGCCCCTTGCGTGGGGCGAGAGACAGACGGGAGAGTCCCACCTACTCTTCCTGCCCCACTAAACCCGAAACTGGTTTGGTCTCTGCCCATCGGGAGCTGGCCTGAGTGCACGAGGCAGGACAGCCCACTGGGCAGGGCCTGGCTGGGGCTTCTCCCGTCACATGTCACAGCATGGGGGTCTCCATGCCCGTCTCTCTTCCAGGGGCTTCACTGGACACAGGCCTGCGTGGGGCAGCGGGCCACCTGCTGAAAACAGGCTCCACGTGCCTGGGCCCCTTCTCTGCCCTGCCCATGGCCAGGCGTTGTGGGCACTGGCCCCCTGCCTGGGTGTCCCGAGAGTGGGGCTCACTGTGGGTGCTGTCGACCGGCCAGTGAACAGCCATCGGGGAGGTGGAAGCGGCTCGTCTCCGCCCAGCACGAGCAGGAGACAGCCACAGTGGGCTCAGCGACACCTGGAGGGGAGGGAGAGGGCAGAGAGAGGCCATTCAGAGCGACTGGTATTAAAAGATGGGTCAGCGCTGGACAGGGCAGACCGGTGGATTCTCAGCCTGTCCACTGTCTCTCGGGATGTCTTCGTTGCTTTCCCTGTTTGGTTTGATTTTTTCGGTCTTTTACCCTAACCCCAAAGAGCACGATAGCTTTCTGTGTTTCATTGTTTTGCTTTTCTTCTCCTTTCCTTTCTTTTTCTTTCTTCATTCCTTCCTCCCTTCCTTTCTTCCTCTTTCCTTCCTTTCTTTTCCTTTCTTTCTTCCTTCGTTCCTTCTTTCTCTTTCTTCCTCTCCTTCCTTCCTTTTGTTCTTTCTATCTTTCTTTATCTCTCTCTCTTTTGGGGGGCATGCATTCCCAGCTGTGCTCAGGGCTTGCCCCTGACTCTGTGCTCAGGGATCTTCCTGGCAGTGCTTTGGAACCAATGCTAGGACCTGGGTCAGCCCCGTGCAAGGCCCGGCACCTCTGTGCTACCCCTCCGGCCCGTCTCGCCCCACCCCACCCCCACGTCCATTGAAGTCTCGCTTCTAATAATTATCAGGATGGTGTTTTTTTTTCCCAAACACAGTGGGGGGAGGGCACAGTGCAGTGATTCAGGGCTTGTCCTCTGCCCCGTGCTCCAGAGGCGACCCAGGGGACAGTTGTGCTGTGGAGACCCCACGCCCAGCACCTTCTCCTGCCCCTCCGCTCCCTCGGCCCCTCTGCTCTGAGATTAAGGCCGTTCCGTCCCCAGAAGTCTGCTCTGAGCTCTCCCGTCGCCCCCACGCCTGCACACGCAGCTTATCCCGTACCCGATGGTCTCTCAGCACTGGCTCTTAAGCCCTCGGCTGCCACCGTGAGCCCAGCCCCGATCTGCCGGACGGTTCCATGGGACAGACGGTCTGGGAGGCCGAGGTGCAGACGCGGCTTGTCCTGGGGGTCTGCCCCCAGTTGCAGGTTCCCTGGGACCTCGGGCCTCCGTCACCACCCGGCCCTCTGCTCCGGCTCACCCTTGGCACCGTGCCTCGTCCTGCCCTGGACACTCCCCAGGTCCTTCATGTGCCTGCTGCTGCCCTTGGCCCTACGCTCCTGGCCTTCACCTGCCCAATTGCAGCCCGTGTTCCCGGGGATCAAGGCCGGCTGCCTCTCCCGGGACGGCCTGTCCCCTGCGCCCTGCAGCCCCTGCCTGCCCCCGGCTCCATCGTCACCCTTCGGGGCCAGCACTGAGCCGCGCCACCGGTGGGCCCAGCATGGGACCCCCAGCCCAATGGAGGCTCCCAACGAAGAGCAGGGGGCGGGGGGTGCAGGCTGTGGTCACGCTGTTCAGGGGAGGCCAGGCAAGCGCCAATGGTCTCAGCCCGGGGGCGGGGCACAGGGAGGAGGGGGGCCCCCCTCACAGATGAGGCACGAGCGTGGGGTTTGAGCGGGCAACGCCCCATGCCCCTGAGCTGAGGGGCGGCCGGTGCCCCACTGTGGGCAAGAATGCCGGGGGGGGAGTCTGTCTCTGGGGGGACACGCGTCAGCCGGGCAGCAGGCAGGGGGTCCGCCGGGCGGAGGGAGAGGCCAGACCCTCAGAGCGCTCGTCTGCCCACCGTGCTCCCGTGGGCCTCAGTGAGCTGCGTTCCCCCAGCTCTGGGTTCCCATGGCGACGGCTCAAGATCCTCTTCGTTGAAAGCCTCGGGCCAGCCCAGGCTCTCTAGGACACTTGTCGGAGCCTGTGCGGCCACGCGCTGCATCCCCGAGTAGATAAAACACGGCAGTTCCCAGGAATGGGGCCGCATCCCGGGAGCCCCCGAGGGCCGAGTCGGAGACGTTGGCGGGAAACGGAGCCCCGGGTTGGTTTTCACCCTGGAAGACACCGTGGGTGCGGGGCTCGGCCCTCCAGACCCCCGGGCACGCGTCCGGCCTCAAAGCACTGTTGACTTCAAGGGATCGATCGGGTCATTGAAAGAGGCCATGGGTCACCGGCTCCGGGCCAGCCCGGCCAAGGTCTCAGTGAGTGTCACGCAACATGGACTTCGAGCCGGAGGCCCTGCGCACGTGGCCACCCCAGGGAGCCTCCACGCTGCAGGCGACGGGGACCCTCGGGGGCTTCTGCGGCCACAGCCTGGAAGCCCTGCTGGCCTCCGCCTGGTGCTGTCGACGACACTGCCCTCTCCTCCTGCCCGCCAGGGAGGGCTTCTCCCGCCTGCAGTCACAGCCCAGAGCCGTGCCCACTGCTGTGTTAGCAGACCCCCGGCCCCCACTTGGCCTCTGCAGGGCACAGAATCCCCCGGGATCCACTCGAGAATCTTCCCAACCTGCTCTGAAGCGTTTGGCTTATTAAACAACTTCCTCTTCCGTCCGTTCCCCAAAGAGCCCAATTTTTGCGAGACGCTTTCCAGGCCGGGGGTGGCCGAGGCCTTTCATTCTAGGGGTCGGTGGCAGAACAAGTTCCGGGGCCTGGAGCCGAGTGGCTCCTCCAGAAAGGGGTGCAGCCGGCAGGCGTCAACCTGCTGTCCTGCGAGTCCTTGTCTCCTAAACGCATTTGGCTCCGCCAACAGCCAGCGGCCCTTAGGGAACCTTCTGGAATGTGTGTGAGGGCGACTCTGGCCTCCGGGGAAAAGCAGCCTCGTCACGGCCAGAGCGGGGACAAGCGGGAGCAGAGCGCGGGCATCGCCCAGCCCTGGGTACCCTCAGGCGGCAGCCCGGCGCCCCCACCCTGCCAGAGTTGACCCTGGGCCCCCCAGCTCCTGCGGGGGTGGCCTCTGACAAAGGCGCGACTCCAGGGCGGGGCTCAGTGGCTAAAAGCACTTTAGCTTTTAGTGTGATGTCCTGAGCTTGGCCCCCGGCTCGTTCCTCCCTCCTGCCCATGAGGGGCACTACCCACTGTTTGTCTTCGAGAGTATCTCGCCCACACGGCAAAGCCTGGCAAGCTCCCCGTGACGTATTCGATATGCCAAACACAGTAACAAGTCTCACGATGGAGACGGTACTGGTGCCCGCTCGAGCAAATCGATGAACAACAGGACAGTGCTACAGTGCTACTGGTTTATTTATGTCGCATGACGCCCTCTGTGCCGTCCACGTAGCAGCAAGCGGCAGAGCCCACAGGCCGTGACGGCATCACCGACTCATGCGTCCGCAGACGCTGGCCCTGCTCCCGGGTCCCGGCTGTGCCACTGAGCGTTACCACCTGCACGGCACCTGCCTGTCTCCTCAGATGGGCATTCCCAACGGCTCACGCCCTGCAGAAACCAAGCGTCACCTTGGGCTTCGGGTCCCAACGCCGGCGCTGGCCGCAGACAGTGCGGCTTTGCCGCGAGCCCGTCAGCCTGTGTTTGCAGTGGGACCTGCATGAGGCCGGTCACACACGGGGCTGGGAGCAGGTTCTGGTTCCGCGCCGCCTGGTTCTGGTCCTTGGATGCCTCTGCTGGGTCCTGCCGCTCCCTGCCATCTCCGTCCACCCCCGCCCCCGCCAGGAAATGTCTCCGTGTGCCTTCGGGAGAGATTATTTAAAGCTGAGGGGAGGAATTATCAGCGGAACTAAATTATTCATGAGAATATGAAGAAGGAAAAAAGGAGTTTCTTTTAAAATAAAGAAGGAAAAAAAAAGCACACCTCACGTTTGGTGACAGGTGGGATGAGGTTAAAAATAGAGCCGGTGGCTGGGAAAGACCCCAGAATTTTAATTAGCTCGGAGGCTGGGAGCCAGCCACTCGGAGCGGCCCCTCCGCCCGCCGGCCCGTCCCAGGGGCGTCCGGGACGCGGGTGCAGCGCGTGGCTTTGCGCAGTCGGTTTAAAGTAAAAATAGGCGCCGGCGTTGCCGAGTGCTCGACTGAAACCGGGCGTGGAGCTGGCGGCGCGGCCCCACGCACCTTCCGCTGCCGCCCCCACCCGCGCGCCCCGGCCGCCCCCTTCCTGGGAAGCCTCTGCAGGCAGTGTTGGGGAGCGTCCTTTGGCTCAGTTTCCCTGAAGGCCTCCGGAGCAAGTTGCCTATCTTTGACTTTTTTTTTAGCTTTTAATTGCTCTGACCCACTTTATGTTGAAATGTGGCCAATGTGACAGAAATGAAAGTTCCTTTAAGGCAGCGTTTCTGAGTCTTCGGAATCTTTTCTGGGTCAGAGACCCCTTTGGGAGTTGGATGCGAGCTGGAGGTCTCCCCCAGAAAAAAAAATCGCGTGTCTCATTGGCATGCGCGCGGGGTTTCACAGAGAGAGAGAGAGAGAGTGGCCACCCGGGCCTGTCGCCGCTGGCTGGGCAGCCTGGGGCCGGCGCTGCCCCGTGACGCGGAGGGCACCGTGCCCCAGAGGACGAGGGTCTGAGCAGGAGCGGGTGCCTCGGGCTCCGGTGTTGGCTGAAGCCCCATTTCCAGAACTTGCCTTTGGGCCCGAGAGGCGAGGTGACCGTGCCCTCCCGCACCCCCCCCCCCCCCCCGGCCCTGCTCCTCTTGCCTGCACCTGGTGGAGACAGTGGCAGCGGGAGGGACCCGGGGCCGGGGCCTGCTGCCTGCTTGGAGGCCCAGGTGTGGTCACAGGGCACGG
Organism: Sorex fumeus; assembly: GCF_029834395.1. Taxonomy (NCBI): domain Eukaryota; kingdom Metazoa; phylum Chordata; class Mammalia; order Eulipotyphla; family Soricidae; genus Sorex; species Sorex fumeus. The sequence continues at coordinate 2,216,481 of NW_026606275.1, forward strand.
GGTGTGGCGGGGGGGGTCGGGGGATGAATCAGCCCTTGAATCCCCGGAAGCTCCCAGGCCTTTCTCCCCCATCCTGCCTCTATTTCCCCATCTGTGGGGGGCTGGCTCATGCCCCCGGGAACTGCCGGGGAGCGTGAGGACAGCGTTTCCCACCCTCTGGCCCCTGTGGGTCCCCGGGTATCCCTGTAAACGGGGGGGGCCGTGGTGTGAGACTAGCGAGGAAGAAACAGGCGGGACGGGGGGTGCGCCCCTTCGGGGAAGGCCGAGACATTTGGACCATGTCGGTGACGCCCAGAAACGGCCACAGGTGACACTGCTGGCCGGGCTGATGGCTGATCGCTCCCACCCAATCCTCTCCTGGCCTGAGTCTGTGACTTCTGGACTGTGTCCCTGACAGCCATGGCAGGCGTGCCCTCCCTGGGCAGCTGCGACCCCCACAGCCCAGGGCAGGGCCCCTCTGGGGTGCCGGAATGGGGCTGCCTTCCCCGCCTCCCTCCATGCTGTTACCCCACCCCGAGTCATCTGAGTCAGGGACCGCACCAGCCCCTGCCCTCAGGGTGCCGTCCACTCCACATGACGACCACAGCGCTCCGGAAGTTCGCCCCGACCCTGCACCCCCAGAACCCTCGGACCCTCCGAGCAGTGGCGGGAGCAGCCGACAGGAGGTGGGCCAGACCCAGGCAGTCTGATGGCGGTGACTTGTCGGGCCAGGTGGGTGCCACCCCTGGAGCTTTGCTTGGTTGGGAGGGACCCGCCGGCCTGAGAGAGGAGAGCACAGCTACCATCCAAACCCACCTCATGGCGGGTCCCAGGGTTCCTGGGGGTGGGGAGCCGAGCTGAAGGTGTCACCAGGGCTGGCCACCCAGGCTGGCGCTGGGCCTGGATCAGGGGAAGTGGCTGGAGCCGGCTGCCGATCCAGGGGGCAGGGCCCCACGCTTGTGCCCCTCCCCCCCACGAGGCCCTCGGACGACTTGACACCCCTGTGTCCCTCCCGGGCCTTTCTGAGACACACCTCGGGGTGCTCTAGGGGTGAGGGGCCAAGGGGTTCCTCAGATATGGGGGGCGAGGTTGGGTGCTTTAGCCCCAGGGGTCCCCCAGAGCGCCCAGGAGGAAGAGGTGGGATCCAGAGGGGGGGGTCCTGGGTGCCCCAGTGGTGCTGCCTGTTTGCTGGGGGTCCCGACACCTTCCACTTGCTGTTGTGCTCGAAGCTTTCAGGAAAGGGGGCAGGGGTCTCGGTGGCCCAGGAAAACTCCCGCCTCCCAGCGCCCCGGCACTCCTGGGGGTGGGGGTGGAGGAAGGAAAGGCGCGAGGGGCTTGCTGACCCTCCCAGGCAGACTGATCCCAGCTCCCCTCCCCCGCACCCCTGCCTGTGCCCCTCCACAGAGCAGCCCTGCTTCTCACGCCTCCAGGGCCCCACTCAGCCGCTGCTGCTTCTGTGGAGGCCTCCCTAGGGGCCACGCCCTCCCGAACCAAGGGCGTCAACAGGTGTCTCCCCCGTCAGACTGTCACAGCGGGCGCATGCTGCCTCCCTGCGTGTCTCCCCCGTCAGACTTGCTGCTGCGACGCACTGCTGAGTCCTCACACGGCCCCCCTGTCCGCCCCCTGTACCCGGCTGCTGGGTGCAGGTGGGTCTGGGCCGGCCAAGGGTCCGAGAGGAAACTTGGCCCGAGCTCCAGGCTTTCCCGAGAGCAGGGCGCGGCCGACTGCCCCTCGTGGCCCCTGCCGAGGGGGACGGAGGGTGGGCCAGGCGGCCACTGACAGGCCCCGGAGCCCCTAGGAGGGGCGTGACCGCCCTCTGCCCGAGCTGGCCAGAGAGGACTCGTGGGAGTGATCAGCAGAGGCCAGCCCAGGCCTCGGTGTTTGCACTGGGCGTCTCAAGGCCCCTTTGCCCTTTGCTTAAGGTGAGGGAGTGTTTGTTTGGCAAAAACAATGATAAATGTTCCCGTGGCATTTCAGCGCCACCGCATTGCTGGGACTCTGGAATGCGGCGTGGGCTCCGGCGACACCAGCAGCCCCGTGCCCACGGCTGGGCATGCAAGGCGGCGTGTGGCGGCCGGGCTGGGGGCCGGGCCCGGGGCTGGTATCTCGGGGCGCCCCTGGGGGTCCCCGTCACCCCCGTGCCCATGAGCTCGCCTGGGCAGGTGCCGCTTCCCGTTTAGAAGCGGGGCTGGTGCTTGAGCCCCTTGTTGGTGGCCGGTGCTGAGGGCCGGTGAGGTAACGGGCCTGAGAGTGCTCGGGAGGGACCTGGCACCTCACAGGGCTGTGGGTGGCTGCCAGGGCCCAGATTGCGAAAGCCCAAGGGCCACCACGCCAGAGGGTCCGCGTGGCCGGGAGACGGATCCGCCAGCGTCCCTGGACCAGCTGGACCAGCGGGTTCTGGAGCAGGGCTGCGGCCCAGGCAGAACCCGAGCTGGAGGTGGGGGGGCGGAGTGAGGGCCAGGCCTCAGCTCCCCTCCCCAGCAGGGCTGTCCCACATGCCCTTCGTTGTGCAGACCTTCGGCCCGGGCCCGTTCCTGCGTTCCCACCCGGGCCTGCCCGCGGTCTCCCTTCCCACCACTTCCCGCACAGTGTCCGGCTCTGGGGGTCCAGCTCTGAACTGCCCCACCCACACCAGCAGGCCAGGGAGGGCGCCGGCTTCCCGTGTGGCCTCCTGAGTCCACCCAGGGGGACCCCTGAATGCAGAGCCCAGAGCGGGCCCCGCCGGGGGTGACCCAGGAACCTAAGGGAGTTCCCTCTCCATCCTGGGAGGACCCGTTTCTAGGGTGGGGCCCGCAGAGAGGACACGGGAGGGGTGTGAGGGCCCCTCTGCTCCCCGACTCCCCCTTCCCACACGGGTGCACAGATGGGGGGTTGGGGCGTGGCTGGGTCAGGTGGGGTCGTGAGGAAACCCGACCTGAGCAGGAGTGCGGGTGGGCCTGTGCCATCGTGTGTGCCGGGGGGGCCGTGGGCCTTTTTGTGGAATCCCCAGCAGGAGGCCAGCCCAGGCCGTCCCCGTGGGCAGCGCTGAGGCCTGGTGTTGTGAGGGTGCAGACACTGAAGGGGTCTTGCCTCCCCCCGGCGCAAGGGAGGGAGAGGCACCAGCAGGCGGAGGTCATCCATGTGGTTCTGGCCTGGACATGGGCCCTGGGGCCAGAGAGACGCTGCCCAGAGCCCGTTTACCGGGAAGCAGGAGGAGAGAGCAGAGCCGTGGCCTGAAGGTGACCTGGGGCGGGCTGTGGGCTGGGGTCCCCGGAGCCCCTCACAGCAAAGGAGGGGTCTCTGTGGGGTGCTGTGTTGGCCCTGGGGTCACACGGTAGGCCTGGCCGTCTGGGGGGTGGTGGTTAGTGGCCCTCAACCCCTGGGCAGACGAGGTCCACCAATGGCCAGTGTGCGAGTGCTTAGCTGGGTGTGCTGTCCTGAAACTGCTGCCAACCTCACGGCCCTGGGAGGCCACAGAGCCCTTGTCCCCAAATCTCCGGGCCCCGATGCCCTCTAGCCAAGACCTGGACGGGAGGACTGGCATTGGGGGCATTGGGGTGGGACTTCATGGTGGGGACACTCGCAGCTGGGCGGGAAACACGAAGCGATGGGTCTGAACAGGGACGGTCCCCAGGTGGCGCCTTGGCCACCGTCCACCTCTGGCCTCCGTGGCATGTGCGCTGGGCCCGCGGCCGCACACGGATGGGGCCACTGCGGCCCTGGTGGCGGCCTTGCCTGTCGGGGCCCGGCTGCACTGGGCGAGAGGCGGAACCCAGAGCTGGCACGGGCCAGCTCTCTGGCCAGCCCCGCTGTGTCCAGGCTCCTCCCGGGCTTGTGCTCAGGGGTCACTCCTGGTGCTGCCTGGGGGGGGGGGCGGGCGCACATGGGGGCCAGAGGCCTTTCCCGCTGCCCGCTGTCGGCATGACCCACTCTTGGCTCCTTCCCTCAGCAGAAGGGGCAGGGGCACCCACGTGTGGTTCCTGACCCTCGGTCAGGCCTCACCTCAGTGCCTGCATTGCTGGCACGGCAGACGTCCTTCATGGGTGCCGGGAAGCCATGCTCCCCTCTGGACTCCGAGAACCCGAAGCCTGGCCGCGCTGGCAGAGGGCTCAAGTCATGGTGGGCGAGTGGGGGCTCACGAGGGCAGAGCCTGCGAAGGGGCTCACACCCGCCCTGTGCATGTCCAGCTGCCCTCCCAGGGCGCCCAGACTTGGGCAGCCCTGGCCAGCAGGACGGAAGCCACGGGACACTTGGGCCCCTCTGACCTCAGCAGGGGCCATTGTGCCCAGCAAGCCTGGGCGAGCGTCCACCCTGGCAGCGGGCAGTCGGATGGCCCTGGCCATGCTCTCCTCAAGCGTGCCCTGCGGGAGCACTGGCAGAGGACGTCAGGGCCAGCCCGTCTGAAGGAAGTGATCCCTCTGCCGCGGCCTCTTGGGCCTCAGGAGCAGAAACAGGCTGGTGGGCGGGGGCTGGATGTGCTCCCAGGATACAGGAGGCCCCCAGACTGTGGGTGGGTGTGAACGGGCCTCAGGGGTGGCTCCCGGCATTCTCGGGCATGACCCCAGGGTTTGGAGCGGGGGAAGGGAAGCCCTTCTCAACCACCACCTGCCGCCACCCGCCCCCACGCCCTTGGGCTTGGCTCACTGCCAGTGTTGGCCGATTCCTCCTCCCCGAAAAGCCTAAATCCTCGGCCTTTTCCACCGTACTCCGGTTACCCCCCGACAAAGGCCCTGGCCTGGAACACTCACAGGGAGGGTTTCTTGACTCCCCCTGGGGTCCTCCCCAGAGCCCGGGGCTTTCTCTGCCCCCACCCACTGCCCGGCGTCCCGCCCTGTAACCCTTAGAAAGGGATTGGGCCTTCGGAGCCTTTGTCTGCCCAGAGCGACCCTCCCCTGGACCCTGCGGCTCGCATGTTAAGTGAGATTTGTGGCAGACCAGCCGGGCGGTGCTTCTCGCGGGGCGGCGAGCGTGGTTGGCCGTGGTACTACACGCAAGAGGCTGGTTTTGAAGAAGGAAAAAAAAATCTCTCTCTCTCCCACCACAAATTAAAAGCCTCGCTCAGAGCAGAGCATTAAAAATTAAAATGCCCGTGGACGGTTCTAGCTCAGCGCCCCTGGAATGCGAGAGCGCGCGGGCCCCGCCCCTCGCCGCTCCCCCCAGAAAGCCCGAGTGTCACCGCCCTGGTGGGGAATCACTCAGCCACCCTGCAGGAATCAGCGCTCATAAAATGAAAAAAAACAATTGTTTTTTTTCCTATTGGCATTCTTCTAGCGGCCTGATGGCGCTGCTACACGTGGGAGAGACCTGCCATCCCCACGCCCTCGTGCCAGGCTGCCGGCCAGGCCTGTCCCTCAGGGACCAGCACTGACCGCTCGGGGTGCGGCCGTGTCTCAGCTCCCATTCCCGGCAGCCCAGCCCAGACTCCCGCAGACCCCCAGAGGGGCTGCCTCGGGGCGAGCGAGGAGAGACGCAGACTGTCCCTGCCCTCTGGCCCCTAGTGGATGGCACCGTCTGGAATACAGCTTGTGACCGCTGGGGGGGATGTGAAGTCCAGTTGGGGACTCTTCTCTGAGATGCTCGGGAAGGAGCCCCCGGGGAGACCCGGGGAGCTCTTGTCCCTGGGTCTGGGCCGGGTCAGTGCAAACAAGGCCTGGGAGGTTCGATCACAGCCCTTCCGCCCCGCAGCTGCCAGCTGCCCTCCCCCCTGCCGAAGCCCCCTGCCCCCCGCCGGCCACAGGGGTCTGCAGGTTTTGTGACGCTCACAGTCTTCGCCCTGCAATGCAGGCTGGGGTGGGCAGGTGACGTCCGCATGGCAAGAGGCCTTGTGCCGTCCTCACAGTCTGCCGACAGCCTGACGCCCAATGGGACAGGGTGGAGGGTTGGGCCCCAGGGGAGCACCCACGGCAGAGCCATACTCTCCAGAAGGTTCCAGGAGCCCCAGGGATGGCTGCCCTGCGGGAGGATCAGGATCAGGGGGGTGACTGGGCTTCTGGCGGGGACAGGGCGGTGGTGGGAGGAAGGGATGGACTCTGGGGCCCCCTGGCTGGGGACTGGCTGCCCGCGAGGCCTGGGGTCTCTGGCCAAGGTCTCAGCCGGGAAGGCAGGATGGCAGCGCAGGCTCGAAGGAGGCACCGAGGTGTCCAGGGCCACGGGGCAGCAGAGCCCAGGGCAAGGCAGGGGACGGCGGGCAGAGAGGGGACAGGTGGCTGCCATGAAGCTCTGGGCCCTGGAAGGCTTCCGAGTAACACCGTGATGGGCAGACTCGAACTCTGGCGTCGGCGTCTCCCCCTTGGGACCCCATGACCCGGTGCACGGCGTAGGGTGTGTTTGGGGTGTCTCTGTTTGTGCCCTGGGAGGAGACAGGTTTCCGGGGAACATCTTCCAAGGAAGCGGTGGGCCGAGACGAAGCCCGTCCGTCCAGCGGGGTCACCTCCCATGACCGTTCCCTGACCGCCCACCCCGGCCACAGCCGCATCTGCTCTGGCTGTAAGGGCGCGTGGACAGGAAACCGGTCCGGACACGGCAGCGTGACGGTGAGGGCGTGTCATGTTTGTGTGGACACGCTCGAGGCCCACCCAGCTCGGCCACACCCGGTTCCGCTTCTCAAGGAGAACCTTGTGGCAAGTCCTGCCCTCGGGCCTGCGTCCTCCCGGCCTGCAGCGGACCCCAGAACTGCTGCCCGGGCATCAGGCCAGGCTGGCCATGCCCAAGCCCAGCCCCCGCCCCCACCTGCCTCGCCCGCACTGCCCACTCGCACACTCGGGCTGGCACCTGGCGTCTGTGTCCTACCCACCGGCCTGAAAAGCGGGGGGCCGGGGGGCGCGCGAGAAGGTTTGCCCGGGCTGAGTGTCGCACACGCATTTCAGTTTTCTGACCCTCTTGGTTGCTTCCAAATCCACGCTTGCTTACGTAAAATACGAACCCTACTGGATTTCCAAAGAGATCCGTGGGAATTCCCAATAAAACCTGCATCGGCAGCCAGGGATTTGAGACTTCTTCCCCGCTCCGATGGGGGGTATTTCACAAGTCAGAGGGCGCGAGACTGGGGGCGCACGTTCCCGTCCTTCCTCCTCGCGGATGTTGGCAGAGTGTCTTTTCCTTGTTACGACACTTCCCTTCAGATCCTTGACCAGGGCTTTGGACAGAGCCGGCCCACGCCTCCCCCGGCCCTCGCCGTGCGTGGCCAGCAGCCAGACTCAGAGGCAGAGGGGCCTCACCGGGGCCGGACCCCCTCTGGGAGACACTGGGCTCCGGAGGGGCACCCGGCCCCGCCCTCCCCGGGAGTGTCTCGACTGCCCCTCCGGGCCTGTTGGCCCAGGCCAGCCTTTCCCTTCCCGCCTTCTGCCCCAGTCCCCTGAGGTCAGCGGTCAACACTCGGGCAGGGAAGCAGATAGACAGCTCGGGACGGTTTTCATTGCTTGGCAAACACTTGGGCGAGCCCTCCCGGATAAGCGCCTCCGAAGGGCTGGTCTCGCTAATAGTCTCGGTAATAAACGGGGCTCCTTGTATTGGAGAGCGCGGACTCAAGGAAGTTCCTGTGTTTAAATGGTGGGGTGGGTGGGGTGGCCGGGAGGGCCGGGCTGTTTGCTTTGTTCTTAAAGGTTAACGCGTGTTGAAAATCAGGAGATGTGGAGTTGGACCGACCGTGGCGCTAAGACGCCTGCCTTAGAGCTCGCGGACCCCGGCTGAGCCCGGCACCACCGGGGCTTCACCGCCAGGGGTCAGCTCCTGCGCTCCGACCCTGGGCACCGCTCCTGCGGCCAATAATTATTATTATTATTAATATTATTCTAGTTGTTGTAATTGCAACAGCAGCACAGACAGCCTGAGTTCAGGTCCCGAGACGCAAGGGCCCAGCTCCTGTTGGGACATGCCATAAAGTGGATTAATTCTGTGCCCGGGGCCAGAATGTGGTGAGCGGCCACGTGGGCTGGGGCGGCTGACAAAGGCCACCAGACGGGACACAGGCGGGGGGAGGCCTGCCCTGCCCTCCCTTTGCTTCCCGAAAGCAGGTTCTGACCCCCAGGTTGAGTCGGGAACGGGGGGGCCCCTCAGGGGCCGGGGGGCAGGTCAGAGGCCAACAGACTGAAGCGCAGGTCCTTCCCCCAGCACTGCCCCCCACCCCCCAAGCACACCCAGGAGGCCACCGGGTGCAGACCCCCAGATGGGGAAGACAGGTCCCCCTTTAGAGAAGATTCCCAGACCAGGGGGCAAGAATGACCCTTGTCCGGAGGCTGGAGCGACAGCACAGCGGGGAGGGCGTTTGCCTTGCACAAGGCCAACCCGGGTTCGAAACCCAGCATCCCATATGGTCCCCTGAGCACTGCCAGGAGTAATTCCTGAGTGCATGATCCAGGATAACCCCTGTGCATCGCCGGGTGTGACCCAAAAAAGAAAAAAAAAAGTAGGGCTGCTACAGTAGCACAGCGGGGAGGGTGTTTGCCTTGCACACGGCTGACCCAGGTTCGATTCCCAGCATCCCATAGGGTCCCCCGAGCACCGCCAGGAGTGATTCCTGAGTGCAGAGCCAGGAGGAACCCCTGTGCATCGCCAGGTGTGACCCAAAAAAAGCGACCCTCATCCATCCCCAGGGACGAGAGATAGGCAGACAACACGGTGCGCGCGCCTTGGGGTCCCGTGTGCCCACGTCTCTGCTGGACGCTTCCTGTCCTCTTGGCCAGCTGAGCCCCAGGTCAGCCCAGGACAGGGGCGGGGGGGGAGGGGAGGACGGGGGGGGGGAATCTGCGTTTCCTGCCTGACCCCCACAAGGCCTCCATGGAAACCCAGCAAGGGCACAGCTGCCCTGGCTCCTGGCCCCCAGGCCCTCACCAACGCCACCCTGAAGGACTTCGCCAACTGGGCGCATGGTCCCAGGGGTCAGGCCAGCGCTCGGAGGAGCTCAGTTCTCTGGGCCCTGAGGCAGGGAGATGGGAACCGGCCGTGAGCGGGATGGTGGCACCTCCTTTGTGGGCCACGCTTCCTTCTGAACCTCAGGTTTAGCGTTGGGGACCTGAGAAGAGTGGGCACTCCCCTCCACACTGCCCGTCTCCCTCTGCTCACCCCGTAGTGACCCTCTGAAAGCCTGTGATTCCCCGCACCTGACCGGGAGCCCCAGAAAATCAGGCCTCGAACCCCAGGACACCTGCGAAGCGTTCACACGGACACGCCCGCACGGAGCCCGTATTACTTACCTGGGAACGAAAGGCTAGTTTGGGAGTTACCGGGCTTGGATTTTCTTCTTCACTGGGCAAATTGTTTCCTCCGTCGTCCACGAATCAAAATCTGTTTAATCACTCGGGCTTTAGGGTTTGTTTGTGAAATGAGAGAAGAGAATGGAGTTTTCGGTTACGCTGCTGTTTTTTTTTTTTTTTTGAGACAGTTAACTTTCCTTTTAAAGCCTTTATGTTAATTTTTTTCTTTCTCATCAAACACAGCACTTGAACTCACCCCCCCCCCCCCCCAGGTGGGAGAGGCCCGGCCGGCCTGACCTGCACTTGGGCCTTATTGCCCAAGCTGCTGCCCTTCCTCTGCACAACCCCCTGTGCCGTACAGGGTCTGGATGAGGTGAACTGGCTCTTGGTTTCTGCCCTTTCCCACCGTTCACTGTGTCAGACAGGCCCATGAATCTGAAGGACCCAGCGAGCACTGTCCTGGTGTTGAGTGGCGGCGTTTGCATTTCAGTGTCCGCAGGTACCTTAGAGATAGCACAGCGGTTAGGGCATTTGCCTTGCACGGGACTGACCCAGGTTCGATCCCCAGCATCCCACAGGGGCCCCCGAGCACCGCCAGGAGTGACCCAAACTCTGACTCCTGAGTGCAGAGCCAGGAGTAACCCCTGTGCATTGCCGGTTGTGACCCAAAAAGCAAATAAAAAAGAAAGGCTGGCCGGGCTAGAAGGATGACACAGTGCTACAGCCCCCAGCCCCCAGCCCCGCCTGGAGGGGTTCCTGAGTGCAGAACCAGGAGGACCCTGAGCATCGCCGGGCGTGGCCCAAAGCCCAAACAGGAGGGAAGGAGAGAGAGACATGCTCGGTGGCTGGACGCTGCTCCCATGAGGTCCCTCAGGGCCTTCCTCAGGGCTCAGGGGGCGCCGCAGACCTGACAGCCTCCCGCGTGCAGAACACGCCTTGGGACGAGCCCTCTACATGGAGACACGCGTTATTCTCACGGGCAGGTCTCAAACCTTCCCCGAGTTGGTGTTAACCCTTCACCCTCCGCCTTCCTGAGGGCCTCAGGCCAGGAGGGGAAGCACCTCCCCCTAAGAGCGCAGCTCCGAAGCCACTTTCCGGCCTCACCGGGGCTGTGTTTGTGTGTGTATCTGTGTGTCTGTGTGTGTATCTGCATGTGTGTCTGTGCGTATATTTGTGTGTGGTGTGTGTATGTGTTTGGTGTGTGTCTGTGTGTGTATCTGTGTGTCTCTGCGTGTGTCTGCATATATATGTCTCTCTGTGTGGTGTGTGTTTGTGTGTGGTGTGTGTGTCTGTGTGTCTATGTGGTATGTGTGTCTGTGTGGTGTGTGAGTGAATGTGTGTGTGGTGTGTCTGTCTGTGTCTGTGTCCTCTTGGGGACCAAGCCCAGGGGCCTGACACACGGGCTGTGCGCTCTGGCACTGAGACCCCCCGTCACACATGCACATGCGTGCGCGCGTGTGCGCGTGCACACACACACACACACACACACACACACACACGGCCGCGTTCAGTGACTGACAGGAAGGGCTGTGCGGCGGGTGTGTGGTCTCGCGCCTGCCTTTCCCCGGACACGAGAGGTGTGAAGGGAGGTGGGTGGGCCCGGCTCTCACGCAGAGCACTGGGGCCAGCTGCCGGGGGCAGCAGAGGGGTCTGTGATACTGTGGCCGGCAGTGTGGGGGGGGAGGGGCGGGTCCCTGTGTGGGTGCCAGGATCACACTCAGGGATGTGCAGATGAAAAGTCATGCCGGGGTGGACTCGGGCGTCCACACGTCCTGGGGCCCCAGTGGAGACCCCCTAAACCCTCCTGGCTGTGTCCTCACAGGTGCCCGCAGCCCCTCGCACCAGCCCCCAGCAAACCACACAGGCCTCAGGGAGCCCGACTCTCTCGGCAGGGGAGCTCGTGGGGTCCCCATCCGCGTCTGTGAGGACACTTTGTGACTGGACATGGTGGGCACCTGCGCTTTGTCCACACAGGCCGCTGGGCACCGTTTCCCCTCAGCGCCTGAACCCTCTAGAAAGAGCCGGAACCCCGTGCGCTGCCATCCTGGCCCCAGATGCCAGTTCCCTGCGGGCGCTGCGACTGCCGTGTGGAATGTCCCCTTTCACAGGAGTCGGGGCTTTCCAGCGGTTCACACCCTGTCACCCAGAGAGAAAGGGCGTTTTGACCCAGCCTCTCGGGGCTGCGTGTCTGAGTTGCTGGCCGGTGGGTGGCTCTCGGACCCGCGACTAACGCGCTGCACACGTGGCCTCTGGCCTTCTCCCGGCTCTCCCGACAGCCCCAGTACTGCCGTCATCATCCCTAAGAGAGACAGGAGCCCGCAGGTCCCGTGCCACCAGCCGCGGGAATGCTGTAAAATGGGCATTTCAGCCCGGGCAGGAGGTGGCACTCGCAGGCACGTGGCGCCGTGTTTAGCCTCTGCTTGTCGGGGGTCACACCCAGGGACATCAGGACTTGCTTGGGGCTCCCCAGACTCATCCCAGGAGAGCGGCTGAGGGAGGCCCAGGCAGTCAGTCCTGGCTGTCTCAGACCTGGGGGGAGGGACGCAGGCCAACCCTTCCCAGAGGGCAGGGGTTCGAGTGGATAGAGGCAGCCAGTGGACACAGGAGCACTGAGGGCCATCACGTTTGCTGGCCGCACCGAGGCGACAGTGCATACAGAGGGGAGCAGGTGGGGAGGACCCCTCGTGGCAAGGCCGGCAGTGCACCGCAGCAGTGGGGGGGGGGGTGATGAGGACGCCCCCAGGGTGCGAGGGAGAGGACCTCTGCCCTCTACTGAGAAAGGGGTGTGCCCGTGCTCAGAGGGCCTGTTCTAGAACTTTCCTCTGCCTCTGCTGGGAAGAAATCGCCCCACTGCCCAGGGACAGACAGGCTTGGGCCCCAGGGAGAAGAAATGCAAGAAATCGTGGACAAGGAGCCCCTGCCCAACTCGAGTGGGCATCAGCCTCAAGAGCACCCAGGGAAGGAGTGAGGGTGACCCGGGGGGCAGATCAACTGTCAGCTGACCTTGGGGGGGGGGCGATGTCTCAGACCCCACCCAGGCCCCGTGTCTCAGACCCCCACCCGGCCCAAGTCTCAGACCCCCACCTGGGCCCGTGTCTCAGACCCCCGCCCAGTCCCGTGTCTCTGAGCCTGCGCCCTCTTGGTGGGGCTTGCGCCTGGGGCCGGGCACAGAGGCTGCCCCAGGGGGGATCGCACCAGTTCGTTGGGTTTTATTGTGTCCCCCAAGAGGCCAGTGACGGTCTCCCCGGGGCAGCGCCCTGCAGTCCGGCCCTCCTTCCCATCCCCGGCCCGGCAGGCGTGCGGCCAATGCCTGACCCTGTGGTGCTGACCGTGGCCTCACGTGTTTCAGCTGCTAATTGAACTTGCTAGGCCTGTCGGGGCTGGGCTGCAGGTGGCCGGCCGCGCCCGCACTGCACATTCCTGCCCGGGCCGCTGTCCCGCCCCTGCCCTGGCCGCCAGCCCACGGGGCCGCAGCCGCCCAGCCGGGGGACCCCGAGCTCCGGGTCCCTGCACAGCCACCAGCCTCGCCCTGGGGTCCTGGAGGGACCATTTTCTTAAGAGATAAAAAGCAGGGACTAGAGAGAGAGCACAGCGGGTAGGGCGTTTGCTTTGCACGCGGCTGACCTGGGTTCGATTCCCAGCATCCCATAGGGTCCCCTGAGCACCGCCAGGAGTAACTCCTGAGTGCAGAGCCAGGAGGAACCCCTGGGCATTGCCAGGTGTGACCCAAAAAGCAAAAAATAAAAAAGAGAAAAAGCAGAAAAGCAGATAAGTCACCCGTGTCATGCTGGAGCCAAACGAAAAGGCTGGAATATGTTGTCCGAGCCAGCCTGGGAGGGCGTGGGGCTGCCCTGGGTGTCCCAGGCAGGAGCAGGAGGAGGAAGAGAGGAGCCGGAAGCAGAAGGACTTGGGAGGCGGACATGACTCCTGTTCCCTCTTCGCTGGACTTGGAGTTTGGGAAAGGTGCCGGTGCGCTGGGAGGCCGGAATGTGAGTGGGGCACGCGGACGCTAAGCCTTCGTCCTGGGACATGGGGACACCAAGGACACTGCCCGGCTGGGCGGGAGGGGGCCCGGGGGTCCCATCCAGCCACGTCCTTGCAGTCCTCATGTGATGAGGCGCCTGGGCCGGCAGGTGTGTCTCTCTCTGAGGACCCCAGGCTGTCCGCTCGCCTTCCCCTGGCCTGCACATGGGGGGCCGGCCTGAAACGCGAGGGTCTCCCCCCTCTGCACGGCATGGGAAGCCCTTCCTCTCCGGGGTCTTCCTCAGGGCAGGGAGCAAGAGGCCGTGCGGTTTCGGATTTTGAGGCGGGGCTGCTGCAGTCAGTGGAGATTGCTGAGGAGAAACACTGGCAAGCATTTAAATCCCTGCTTTGGAGTAACTGTGTTTAGAAGGGAAGCAGTGGCAGAGGGGCCAGCGTGGATAGTACAGCGAGGAAGGCTGCCACGCGGCTGGCCCAGGCTAGCTCCCCGGCACCCCAAATGGTCCCCGGAGCACAGAGCCAGGAGTGAGCTCTGAGCACTGCCGGGTGTGGTCCAAAAATGAAAACAAAGAAAAACTGGTAGAAATCCCTGTATCTGGGAAGGAAGAGGCGGGACTGTGTCCCCAGATGTTGCCTGGCGTGTCCCGTGCGTCCCCTCAGCATCAGCCTGGCTGTGGCTGTGAGCTTGGACAGTCAAGTGAAGTGACCCAGCTCGGGAGGCCGCGCCCGCCCCCTGCGTGGCCACCTTGGCTCCATCCGGACGACTCCCCCCTGCACTGTGGTGTCCAGGCGAAGGCGCTGCCCAGAGCCCCAGGTGTGCCCGGGGCGGTGCCAGGCAGGAGGCGGGGCCGGAACAGCAGCGTCCTCCCAGCCACGCCCACGACGGCTATTTGCGTCCGGGGACCAGCACGCTCTGGCCGGGGGCTGTAAAGGGCATCCACGGTCACATGCCACGTGTCCCGGGCCGGTGTCCTTGGCCAGGGCGGCAGTTGCCGAGTGACGTGTCCACTGCCAGGCCCAGCTGGCTGGGCGGGAGAAGGGGTGCGTGCGTGTGTGGGGGGGGGTCTCAGGAACGCGGTGCTCTAAGGTCCCGTGCTGGGGGCTCCCGTGGCTCCCCGAGGCTCCGGCACAGCTGGCGGGGGGGCTGCGGCAGAGCCCAAGACTCCCCTCTGCCCCCCTTGGGAGCTGCTGCCTTCTGCGGAGTGTTGGGGGGAGCAGGCGGGCCAGTGGGGCCTGGGCACACAGGGCTGTCCCCTCACACAAGGCACCATCCTTTTGCATGGCTGAGCCATGTTCTGTGGCGCGCGTGTGCTTATGTGTGTGTGCACACGTGTATGTGCATGGATGTGTGTGCGTGAGTATATGTGTGTGTGTATGTGTATGCTTGTGCGTGTGTGCATGTGCGTATATGTGCGTGTGTGCATGTGCGTAGATGTGCGTGTGTATGTGTGCATGTGTGTGTGTTTGCATGTGTGCATTTGTGCATGTGTGTATATGTGCACGTGTGTATATGTGCATGTGTGTATGTGTGCACGTGTGTATGTGCGTGTGTGTGCGTGCGTGTGCACACTCTGGCACCCCCACCGAGGGGGACAGTCCCTCTGAGAAGCACATGTCACCTGACTTGGTCACTGCAGTGGAGGTGCCTGGGTGGTTCTGGGTCCGGGGAGGGGCCACAGGGCCGGTCCAGGGCTCGAGCCTCAGGTGGGTGAGCTCTGGGTCCCCTCAGCACCGCGGTACAGCCTCATTCTTGGGCTCTGTGCGGTGGGGGCCCCTCCCCCAAATGTCTTCCTGCCCCGTCCCTGTCCCCGCCCTCATCTGGTCAGGGTATTTTCGTGTCTCGGCTCCTGGCTCTCGGGGTCTCAGGGGGCGGCGTGCAGGCCCAGCATGGCGTGGGGGTGTATGGGGTCCGGCAGAGTGGGGTGGGTGCTCTGGGCAGTGTCTCATGTTCCTGGGTGGCACGACTGTCCTCTCTGGAGCAGAGGCTCCCTGCTGGGCACTCGCCGGGTGGTCAGCGCCCCGGTCCAGTCCCTGTACCCAAGGTCAGGCTACCAGCTCGGTCTGTGTGAGACGCCCGCAAGCCTTGACTCGGGCTGCGTCTCCTGCTTCCTGCCTCTCTGTTCGCCGGGGACCTGCCCCCTCACAGGGCAGGGACGCAATCCGGGGCTGGCCTGTCCACATGACCTGAGCCTCCCTGCAGAGGGTAGTAGCCCAGACGCGGGCTGGACGCTCAGGCACTCGGGTTACGCGAGCGCCCCCTGGTGGCCACAGGCCCTCCATGCATCCCTGCACTCAGGGCCCAGCAGCTGGAGGCGGGTAGCGTCTGTCCCCTGCAGAGGGTCCTCCAGCCCCGGGGGCCACGGGTACCAGCCCTGTGCTGCTTCCTTCTCGCCACAGAGGCCCCAGAATCCTCCCGAGCTCCCGTCACCGTGCCACGATGCTTCCCCGCCCCCGTCCACCCTGCCCACTGCCCACTGTCCACGTTGCCCCCGGGAACCATTGCAGAGCCTCAGGGCAGCACAGCTGGGCGAGTCCAGCCCACCCGCGCCTGAGAGCCGGACTGGGTTCCCACCAGCCTGCGGGAGAGCCGGTGATGTTTCTGTCCCTGGGTCTGTGATGCTGGCCTCCCAATGCAACGGCCCTGCATTTCCCCCAGCCCGGGGCGGCCTCAGCGGCACTGCTTCACGGCCACGGAGCGGGCACTGGCCTGGCAGCCGCATTCCACGGGGGCAGGGGCTGGTGTTGGGGACGGAAGGCGGGGGCAGAGGGACCCTCCCCGCCCGGCCGGGCACTCACCTCCTTCTCCCCCGTGTGTTGCAGGGATCGAGCTGTGCCCGCCGGGAAAACGGTTCATGATCACCATGGTGGCCAGCTTCGTGGCCATGGCGGGCCAGTTCCTCATGCCCGGGCTGGCCGCCCTGTGCCGGGACTGGCAGGTCCTGCAGGCGCTCATCATCTGCCCCTTCCTGTTCATGCTGCTTTACTGGTCGTGAGTACCCGCCCCTGCCTCGGGGCTGGCCGGCACATGGACGGGCGCGGGGTGGACAGGATGCATGGATGGGCGGGGGGTGGACGGGCATGTGGACAGGCTCAGGGGTGGACGGGTCGTGTGGAGAGACGCGGGGGTGGACAGGTGCGGGGTGGACGGGGCACATGGACAGATGCAGGAGTGGACGGGTCGTGTGGAGAGACGCGGGGGTGGACGGGGCCGGGAGGCAACGGGGAATGAGGTGCTCAGCCCCTTGTCCTTCGGGGCAGGGAGGAGTAGGGGCCCTTCGGCCCAGCCAGCCTGACCTGCCGTCGGATTTTGCCTTCCCTGGTCAAGACCCTGGTTGGGACCCTGTCCCACCTGCCCACTCTGGAGCCGGCCATTCCCTCACAGCCCTCCGCACGCAGCCCTGCCCCTGCTGCCTGAGGCTGTCACCCTCGTCTGCCCCGAGGCACCAAGTTCCTCCTCCTTGAGGAACTGCCGAGGATACATTTTTAGTAACACCGCGTGGTCTGGATGAGGGGGAAAAACACCGTGGCGGAGGGATCTGACCTTAAGGGTCTGACCTCCTCCTGGGGGGAGGGGCACCTGCCACGCATGGCCCCAGGGACTCTAGGGACCCCTCAGCAGGGCCAGGGCCTGAGGGCGTGGTGACCCATGACTATCAGGGCCTGCCCAGGGCACGTGAGACCCCCCCAGTGCTGGGTGCAGTCAGCCCTGCAGGGTGTGTGAGATCCAGTGTCCGGCGGCCAGCTGGGGGCTCGGTCAGAGCTGTCCTTCCTGGGCGCTGACCGCCGCAGACCCGCCCCGCCTGTGCACAAGTCCGTGGCTGTTTGAGCCCGTCCACGCTGGCTTGGCAGTCGCTCCCCTCTGCCACGATTTGGACATTCCTTGTCCACACTTCCTAGATGCGGGGGTGTCCGGGCGTCCGGCGCGGGCCTGGGGGTCCCGTGGGTCCCGTGGCCGAGATCAGCAGAGCCCCGCGGCCCTCTGCCCTGCAGGATCTTCCCCGAGTCCCTCCGCTGGCTGATGGCGACCCAGCAGTTCGAGGCGGCCAAGAAGCAGATCCTACACCTCACCCAGCGGAGCTGCCTGAGCCCCGAGAGCGACATCAAAGGCATCATGCCTGGTGAGGCGCGCGCTGCCCGGCCAGGCCCAGCCGGGGCCACCCGGCACTGCTGCAGGAGGGAGGGGCCTCGTCTCCCGAGGGAGGGGAAGCCCATGGTGGGGAGAGCATCCGCCACGCGGCACCACACGCACGGGGACGGGACCGCAAGCACCCAGGAGGCGGTGGGATCCCCGGGTCCCTGCGGGCGTGTGGTTCCGTTGCTTGTTGGGGGGTCGCGCCTGGCTGGGCCCAGGGCTTATCCCTGTCTCTGCGCTCAGGGACCAGCTCCTCTCCTGGCGGGGCTCAGGGGACCAAAGTGGGTCAGCCACGCGCAAGGCCAACACCCTCCCCCGCCCTGTGGCTCCGGCCCAAGCGTGCATCTGTTATAAGCTCTGTGACACACGCGTGTGCACGCATGGGGCCTGTGCCCAGAGCGGGGATGGAGCCACACGGTCTCGCACTGTCCTGAGGGTGCTGCCGAGTCAGCATATCCCAGGGAGCAAGGCCCGGGTCCGAGAGAACACGCACACCTCCCCTCAACTCGGAACTTCCGCCCACAGCTGTTTCCTGCCTGTTCTGGAAGCAGCCGCGGTCCCCGGTGTGGGTGGGCTCTAGCCCTGTGTGGCCTCCCAGAATCCCCAGCGACACTCTGGGGTCAGTGAGGCACTTGAGGCAAAACTGATCTGTGTTCTGGTCCCAGAGACGCTGATCCCTTAACTCAGTGTGCGGTGCGTTTCCGTGCCAATGTGCACGTGCGTGCATTCATGTTGTGTGTGTGCCTGCGTGTGTGTACATGTGTGCCCAGGCACGTATGCCCGTGTCTGCATGTGTGCATGTACACGTGTGTGCCACACATATGCACGGATGTATCTTCCCAGCAGAGGACCTTCCAGGGCAGTTGGAGGCAGTGGCTCTGGGCTGAGGTTGTGCGGATTCAGCACTCGCTGTGCGGCCGACTCAGCCCAGGCACTGCCCGTCTGCGTGTGTCCCGGCCAGGGAGTCGCAGCAGCCCTGTGTGGGGGAGGAAGGGGGCAGGCGTGGCTGGGCCCCCCCGCTGAGGTGTCAGGAAAGCGCAGGGGAGGGTCGTGCTGGGCCCTGCTAGGCGTCGGGAAGGCGCCGCTCTGCTCGGCCTCTGGGAGTGAGTCTCTGTGCGGCGGCGCGCCCCCTCAGTGCCAGCCCTGTGCCCTGGCAGGAGGGCAAGGCGGGGCCCGGGCTCACGGTCGCTCTCCGCAGAGCTGGAGAAGGAGCTCTCCCGACGGCCCAAGAAGGTGTGCATCGTCAAGGTGGTGGGCACGCGAAACCTGTGGAAGAACATCGTGGTCCTGTGTGTGAACTCGTGAGTCCTGGCGCGCCCGAGGGTCCCGACTACAGGGCCAGGGTGGCACCTGACGTGGACGGGGCGGGAGAACCTCAGTTCCTGGTCTGGGGGTGCCCACAGGACCACAGGCTGTGTCCAAAGGGCCCCAGGGGGTGTGGCCTCAGGCTGCTGCACCCCAGGGCGCCAGGTGGAAGAGCCCCCCCAGACCCCCAGTCTCGACAGGGTCCTGAGAACCTGGGTCGGGGACCACCCCGAAGGCCGCTGCCCTGCCCGGTGGGCGGTGGCCAGGGAGTGACGGGGTCCAGGCGAGCTGCAGCCCTGGGCCGCCGCCTGGCCGGGCCTCAGTCCCGGGTCTGCGGCCGCCCCCGCAGGCTGACCGGCTACGGCATCCACCACTGCTTCGCCCGGAGCATGATGGGCCACGAGGTGAAGGTGCCGCTGCTGGAGAACTTCTACGCAGACTACTACACGGTGGCCAGCATCGCGCTGGCCTCCTGCCTGGCCATGTGCGTGGTGGTCCGCTTCCTGGGCCGCCGGGGCGGGCTGCTGCTCTTCATGATCCTCACGGCGCTGGCCTCGCTGCTGCAGCTCGGGCTCCTCAACCGTGAGTGGGCAGGGCAGGGCAGGGCAGGGTGGGAGGTGGGGGGTTAGGGTAGGGCAGGGGCAGGGGGCGGGACGTGGAGGGGCAGGGGGTGTGGCAGGATGTGGCCAGGCAGGGGGCGTGGCCGGGAAGGCAGGGGCGGGGCCAGCATGATCATTGGGGTGTGATTGGGCAGGGGCGGGGCAGGGGTGGGGCAGACTGTAGGGGCGGGGCCTAACTGCAGGGGCGGGGCCTAACTGCAGGGGCGGGGCCAGGAAGGGGCGTGGCCCCACCCTGCTTGGGCGCCGGGATCCTGAGCAGAGGGGCTTGGTCCCCACCTCTCGCCCCTCGCCCAGACCCAGGCACGGGCTTGTTTTGTCAGCCCAGGGAGGTCCACACGGCCTGGTCTGGCCGCACACGACCGATCAGGAGACACTGGGCGGGGTGGGGGGGGCCGGGGAGTGTCCAGGCGCCCTCGGGTCCCTGCTGCAGACAGCAGGAGCCGGGCGGGTCAGCGTGGAGGGACAGGCCGGGCTGGGCATGCTCGGCCGCGGGTCCCGGCAGTCCAGGACCCCCGTGCTCCCTTCCGTGCCGGCTCGGGCACCCACGGGCCTGCCTCCACGGCCCTCCCGCCCGCCGGCCCCGTGAGCCTGGCCAGGACCGCGCCCGTGGGCCGGGCCGCCTGCGGGGAGGCCACTCGCGTCTCGGAGGGGCCCTCGGCTGACCTGCCTCTCTCCTCCCGCCGCCGCCGCCGCCCCGCCGCCGCGCAGTGATCGGAAAGTACAGCCAGCACCCCGACTCAGGTGAGGCCCGCGCGCCCCCCGGCCCCCGCGGGCGCGCCCCGCGAGACTGACTCTGGTCTCTCTCCTCCTTCCCCTCCAAGAGTTGCAGCTGAAGTTGGCCGTAGGTTGGACACTAAGCGTATACTCGCCCCCCCCTGCCTCCCGGCAGCGCCCCGCTCGCTCGCCCGCATGCCAGCCCCCCGCCTGGTGCCCGCTCGGCTCCCCCCCCCCGCGCCCCCGCGGCCGGGCAGCTGCCGTCCCCTCCCGTGGGTCACGCACGTGTGCGCTGCTGGTCACGGCTGCCCGCCCTCACCCCCCCGCCGCCGGGGAGCCCAGGACGCGGCCTCGCGGGCCCCCACCGACCCCCAGCTGCATGCCGCTGGCCCCCCGGCCTCCGCCGGGCGTGAGGTCAGGCCCCGGCCGTGCAGGCTGGGCCCCCCACGGCCCCCGAACTGAGACTCGGCCCCGGTTCGGGGCTGGCCGGGCCGCAGCGGCGGGCAGGTGACGCCCTGCAGCCAGAGGGCCCTGACCTCACTGCCCGCCCGGGGTCCCGGGTCTGCAGGGGCGAGGGCTCCGGCCTCCCTCCCCTCCCCGGAGGACGCCGTGCCGCCCCCGCCCCGCCCGCCGGGCCCCGCTCACCGCCCCCCTCCCCGCGTGCTCCCCCAGGCATGAGCGACAGCGTCAAGGACAAGTTCTCCATCACCTTCTCCATCGTGGGCATGTTCGCCTCGCACGCCGTGGGCAGCCTCAGCGTGTTCTTCTGCGCCGAGATCACGCCCACCGTCATCAGGTGCGGGTTGGGCCGGGGGCGGGGGCGGGGCGGGGTCAGGGCGGGGCCAGATGGTGGGCGGAGCCAGGGGAGGGGCGGGCCAGGCACCGAGATCACGCCCGTCATCAGGTGCGGGGCGGGCCGGGGGCGGAGTCAGGGGCGGGGCCAGATGGTGGGTGGAGCCAGGGAGGGGCGGGCCAGGCATTGAGATCACGCCCACCGTCACCGGGGCGGGGCCGGGGGCGGAGTCAGGGGCGGGGCCAGAGTGTAGGCGGGGCCGGAGGGAGGGGCGGGCCAGGTGCCGAGATCACGCCCACCGTCATCAGGTGCGGGGCGGGCCGGGGGCGGAGTCAGGGGCGGGGCCAGATGGTGGGTGGAGCCAGGGGAGGGGCGGGCCAGGCATTGAGATCACGCCCACCGTCACCAGGGCGGGGCCGGGGGCGGAGTCAGGGGCGGGGCCAGAGGGTGGGCGGGGCCGGAGGGAGGGGCGGGCCAGGTGCCGAGATCACGCTTACCATCATCAGGGGTGGGGCGGGGCCAGGGTGGAGTCAGGGGCGGGGCCAGATGGTGGGTGGAGCCAGGGGAGGGGCGGGCCAGGCATTGAGATCACGCCCACCGTCACCGGGGCGGGGCCCGGGGGCGGAGTCAGGGGCGGGGCCAGAGGGAGGGGCGGGCCAGATGCCGAGATCACGCCCACCGTCATCAGGGGCGGGGGCTGGGGCAGAGCAGGAGAGGGCCGGGGGCAGAGCCGGGTCGGGCTCTGAGATCACGAGCTCACGCCCACCGACATCAGGTGGGGGGGGGAGACGGGGCAGGCCGGAGCTGGGGGCGGGGTCAGGGGCGTGGCCAGAGGGTGGGCGGGGCCGGGGCCAAGCTGGGTCAGCCCCGGCGTGGACCAGAGCTGGGGCTGGAGGGTCAGGGAGCAGTCCCCGGGCCCGGCCGTTCCTCTCTGAGGGCAGCGGATCTCACGGTCCGGACGTCACACTGGGGGGGGGTTGTGCAGCAGCCCAGGGATGTCCCACCCAGCGTCCTGACCCCCCGACCACCCGCCACAGCCGCACACATCCTGGCGTGGGGGCTGCGTCCGTGTGTCGTTCTCGTCTAAGGGGAAGTGGCCTTTCTGGGCCACCGGCCAGTGCTGACGATGTCAGAATGTTCTGGGCTCGGCTGAGCAGTGCTGCCCCCTCCCATCTGTGCGTGTGGGGGGCCGAGCGGTATCACTGGCATTTCTAACACATGCCCCAGCGGATGGGGCCGTGGGCATGGGCAGGCACTCGCTGGGCTCCGCTGGGAGGCAGCCGGCGTGGGCGGGGGGGGGGGGGACACTGCTCCCCTGCCCTTCCGCGCCCAGTCCTCGGCCCCAGGGCCACTGCAGACTCATTGGGGCGGCCCGGGGCATGGGGGGCCAGGAGCGGGCACCAGGTCTGGCCTCCGTGCCGCGCGCCTGTGCCAGCATGCTGTCCACGGGGTTCGCATGACCTCATCTGGATTCTTCTCTGGGTTCCTGTCACACACGCCAAGCCCGAAGGCCGCTCGGTACCTGCAGGGGCGATGCCAAGGGACTGTGTGCTTATGCAAGGAGCCATTAGGTGCCAGGTTCTGTGGCCCCCGCCTCTGCGAGAGCCGAGGGGAGGGGGCCAGCCCAGCTGCATCCTCGCCCCTGCAGAAGAATCTAGCCAGCTCCTCTGTGGCTGGTGTGATATCCCCGGGGGGTGGGGGGATGGGGGGCAGCGAGGGCTGGTTCTGGCTGGTGCCCGTAGGAAATGCAGTGCCTTCAGCAGCTCTGACCGGGGCTTTTCTTTGATGCGTTTGGTTGCAGCCGTCGAGTGGGGTCTGCGGGCTCAGGGACAGGGGTTCTGAGGTGGGGGTCTGCTCACGCCTGACACGTGTGTGCACCGGAGCTCGGCGCTCTCGCGGGCAGAGCCCCATATGGAGGCCCAGGCTGCCCTCTCTGAGAAAATCGGCCTGGTAGGACAAGGGAGCAGTGAGCACTTGGCCCGGGCGACGTGTTTACGTTGGCAGAGGATGCAGAGGTGAACCCGAAGGGGCGTCCGGCAGGGCTGCGGAGTTTTGGTCCCTTCGGGAGTCCCGTCCCCGTGAGCGCCAGGGACCATCCCGAAGGCACCGGGTTGGAAGTGGGCCCCACACCTCCCCACAGACAGACCCACCAGTCAGGACGGGCAGCAGGCTCCGAGACACACTTGCCCTCACGCGAACCAGCCTGTGTCCGTGGCCTGCACGCAACACAGAACAAGCAGGCCAGGAGGACTGAGACGGGCAGAGCTCGGTGCCCGGGTGCCATCCCCGCCCCGAACGCCCTGGGGAGGGCTGGCCCTCCTGCAGGCCTGCCAGGGCCCTGAGCACCGAGTTCCAGGCAGGGCAGGTGGACTGGGCTGGGGCCCCAGGCAAGGCCCCTCTGAGGCCAGGCCGCTTTGCTGAGTGGCATGAAGGAGTCTGTGGGGGAGCATGTGGCCTTCGGGACAGTGATGAGACCCTTCCTACTGGGGCAAGTTCTTTATTTCTGTAAAAACAGGCACAAATACCTCTCCATCCGTGATGTTACAGAAATGCGGTGGAGACTAATTAAAACACAGAGAAAGAGTGAGGGGGCAGAGTGACAGCACAGCGGGGAGGGGGTTTGCCTTGCATGCGGCCGACCTGGGTTCGATCCCTGACATCCCATAGGGTTCCCCCAAGCACTGCCAGGAATAAGCCCTGAGCACAGAGCCAGGAGTAACCCCTGAGCATCGCTGGCTGTGGCCCCAAATGAGAGAAGTGTGTGGTGTGTGGGGCGGGGGGAATTCTTGGCTCTCAGTGCAAGATGCCGTCCCTGTGCTGAACAGAATAACTGGCAGATTGCAGGCCCCTCTGAGCAGACTCGGCCCTTCCAACTGGCCTGCTGTGCATGGAACGAGCCTTAAGAGAGCTGGACTCGCAGCTGGTAGTGGCCACCCATGGGGTGGGGGTGGCAAGACTCACGCCTGCCTGTGCAGGGCAAGTGTGGCCGCGTGCTGCCCTCTGGTGACGAGCTGGGGGAAAGCAGGCGATGCCCGTGGAAGGCCCCCCAGGGAGGTGGGGAGCTGGTCTTGGAGCAGAGAAAGAACCAGAGGAAAATGACGCAGAGTGGAGGGGCCGAGCAGCGCCCATGGGGGACAGGCATGTGGGGGCCGAAAAGGCGGGACCTGGCACTGTCGCCTCCTCAGGCTCCTCTGCCTACCCCCGGGCCTCTGCACTGCCGCGTGACCGTGACAGCACAGAGGAAAATGCCAGCAGGAAGTCAGCTAGAAAGTGGGCTCGGTCTCAGGATGAGCCCAGGAGAAACGCCACTGTCCCCACCTGCCCATCTCTGCCCCTTGGCACTGACCCGCGTGCCCGTGTCATTGTCACGTGCTCCAGGAACGGGGCTTCCTTCCGTGTCTGGTGTCTGTGGCCAGCTGGTAGACAGATGATTCTGGGCACGAGTAAGGGACAGACGTGTTTGCGTCAGGCTGCTCCCAAGGCCAGAAGGACCAGAGGCCACCCACGGCCCGGCTGCTGCGGGTCCTGAGGGTCCCACTCGAGGGCAGCGCTAGAGGCTTCCTGACGGGCCCAGGAGCAGGCCCATAGCCTGGGGCGCGTTTTGTGTGTGGGAGCCTGAGTCTGACCCCCAGGAAGACCCCAGAGTATCATGCCCCAAGAAACCACTGGGTGTGGGACATTCCCCCCCCCCCCAAACACACAGACACACACGTGGACACACATGCCCCAAGAAACCACTGGGTGTGGGACATCCCCCCCAGCACACAGACAGACACACAACACAGACAGACACACGGACACACATGCCCCAAGAAACCACTAGGTGTGGGACATCCCCCCAACACGCACACAGACACACAGATACACACGCGGACACACACAGGCCCCAAGAAACCACTAGGTGTGGGACATCCCCCCCAGCACACACACACACAGACACACACACAGACATACAACACAGACAGACACACGGACACACCTGCCCCAAGAAAACACCAGGTGTGGGCACCCCTCCCCCAACACACACAGACACCCAGGCATCATTAAGCCCATGGAGACACACAGATGTGCAGCCCGTGTCCTCTGCCCACCGGCTCGGGGCCACCCCCAGGGATGGCAGAGTCGCTTGCTTCCTTGGTCTCTGCACCCCACCCGTGTGGACCTACAGCTCGCGGGGCACCAGGCAATGGACTTGTGGCCTCCTGGGGGCGACTGAGCAGCCACGGGCAGCATCTCCCTGGGATCCGTCTCTGCCCTGAGGCTGGTGCCCAGGCCCACTTGGGACAGTCTCCCCGGGGAGGGGACCCTGGTTGTCTCCGGCTGTGGCGAGGAGCAAGCTGGCTGCAGACGCCTGTGCTGACCCGGGCGCCGGCTGCCCCGTGCAGCCTGACAGCCTGGGGGTCGCGCTGTTGTTCAGGGTGCACACGCCTGGGCCCTGGCTTTGCGCGCTCCGGTTCTGGCTGCAGACCCCACCCCGGAGTATCCCCACCTCCGGTCCCGGTCCATCGCTCCCATGTCTCCCGTCATCTGTCTCCCTGCTTAGAGCCATGGCCTCCAGACTTACTTGGCCAGCACCCCCTTTTCAGAAAAAAAAAATCCCCTGCCCCTGGGAACTGACCTCCTGGAAGAAAAGTGTCCAGCGGCTGCACTGGGTGCCCAGCAGCCCTCGGGGAAGCCTCCAGGCTTCTCTGCTGCCACCCCCCCCTCCCCCAGCCCGGGCTCCTGCCCCGGGCCCAGCCCCCCACGCTCTCCTTGGCCTGCCACTGACTTCCTTCCCGGCTTCCGGCTGACCCTCCATCCCGCGGCACCGGGAGGGAGCGTGTCCACCTGGTGCTGGTCCTGGCCAGGGCGGGGTGGTCCCGGCCTTCCCCGCGGGCGTGCTGTGAGCGGGGCTCCTGCCCCGGTTGCCAGGCCCCTGTGCCCCGCTGACCTGCCTCGTGCGCGGACCCCGCAGGTGCGGCGGCCTGGGGCTGGTGCTGGCCAGCGCGGGCTTCGGCATGCTGACGGCGCCCATCATCGAGCTGCACAACCAGAAGGGCTACTTCCTGCACCACGTGCTCTTCGCCTGCTGCACCCTCATCTGCATCATCTGCATCCTGCTGCTGCCCGAGAGCCGCGGCCAGGGCCTGCCCGAGAACCTCTCCAACGGCGAGCACTACACGCGCCAGCCGCTGCTGCCCCACCGCAAGGGCGAGCAGCCGCTGCTGCTCACCAACGCCGAGCTCAAGGACTACTCGGGCCTCCACGACGCGGCGGCCACGGGCGACGGGCTGCCCGACAGCGCCACGGCCAACGGCATGCGCTCCATGTAGCCGGCGCGCGGGGGGCGCGCGCGCTCCAGGGAGCCGGTGCGCGGGGGGCGCGCGCGGACGGCCGCCCGCCCGCCCCGGACTTTCTTTTCTGCCATGAGATGTTTGTATTTATTTTGGTCATTTTTACAAGAAGCACTTTACACCCTCTCATGATCTCAGCAAGGGCGTCCACCCTCGGGAGAGGGGCGCGGCCGCGGGGGCCGTGCCGGGGGGCCGGGGGCCGCGCTCCCCAGCAGCCCCCGTCGGAAGAGCCCGCCTGCCGGGAGATGAGTGCCAGTGCTGCCGTGGAAAGGACCAGAAGCTTCGCGCCCCGCCCCGCCCGCCCAGCCCCGCCTGGGGCCGCGGACCCTGCCCCTCGCCCAGCTCTACCTGTAAACACGCGGCCGCGGGGACCGGCGCGCCCCGCCCCCCCGGGGTCCCCCACACCTCGAGCACATCACACAGACATCACCAGCCTGCAGGACAGCCGGGCAACGTGGGGGCAGGGGGCGCGGCGCCCCCGCGGGCGAGTGTCACCGGGGTCCCCCCGGAACCAGAGACGGACAGAGCGAAGCAATAACCCCCCAGCCCGCCCCCACCCGGCCCGCCGCGCCCCCTTCTTCTCGCTCGCCAGCTCGGGCTCCTCCACTGCCGGGAGTGCTCCGCCGGGAGTGCTCCTGCAGCCGCACCGCGGGGCCACGAGGACCCCCGCCGCCTGGGGCCTTTATTTTCTTTTATTTTTTTCTGGAGTTTCCCCGTCCCTGGCAGCGTCTGCGCGGGCCGTGCCCAGGGAAATGTGCGTCCCTGGTCCGGGCAGCCGTGAGGACACGGAGGCGGGTCAGGGCTGAGCGCACCCCGGCCCCGACGCCTGCTTGCGCCGTGCGCCCACCTTCGCGTGCCAAACCAGAAACCTTTTGCCTTTTCTCAAATACTTGCTACAGAGCCACCGGGGCGCGGGGGGCGCGGCGGCCCAGGCGGGGTGCCCGGGTCCCCCCAGGACTGGCTCGCTCCGCCTCGCATCCTTCCCCAGGGCCTCCGTCCACCTTAAGTGACCCACTAAGAAGCGTCCTGACCGGGCCAGCGCCGGGCCGGGGCGGGGGCTGGGCACCCGGGGCTCTGGACGCACCCTGCTCGCTCCCACCCGGCAGTCACTTCTCAGGCTGCGCCCTTGGCCGGGGCCGGGCTGGCTCTGCACTCGGACCCTGCCCCGAGTCGCTGAGCAAAGAAACGGGAACGGAAGAGGCTGGTCGCTGGCGAGGGGGGAGGGGCGCCAACACAATCCCCGCCGGAGGCCACTCGCGCCCCTTCCTGCAGCCACTCGAGGGCCCAGGTGCCAGTGGAGCTGCCCGAGCCCGTCCCCACCCCGCGTGTCTTCCGTCCGTGTCGCGGCGCGCCCCGCCGTCCCCCCACCCCACCTCGAGGTCTGTCGGACCCGTGTCTGTCCGTGTCTCCTGGGCCACTCCGGAGGGGTCCCTCCTAGCACAAGCCCCGACCGAGCCCTGAACTGTCGTTCGAAGCCGAATGTCTGCATGATGTCGCGTGTCGGCCCTGGGGAGGGTCCGTCTGTATGTGCAGGACACGATGCTGCCCCTAAGTTTTCCTCGGGAACATCCTCCCTACCTCATCTGATGGTACCCACTGGAGGCATCTCACCACCATTGGCCACAAGTAATAAACGACCTGCTTACTCATCGCCCATTCCTCGCTCTGGCGGCGGCCTGGGGTGGGGTGGGGGGCAGGGCAGCTGGGGCTCTTTCCCCTCACAGCCGAAGGACGTGACCGGCCCTGTGACTCCGGGGGAAGTTCTGCTTGCCCTGAGCAAACGGGCAGACGGCACCTGGACTGGAGAACTGGCTGGCCACTAGCTGCCCAGCTGCCGGCCAGGCCTCCTGGGGCGCACGGCGGCCTGTATCTGGGCACCTCCCCACCCCCCACAAAATGCCTGTTGTACGAGCCGCTAAGGCCACGTGGGGCGGGGGGGGGGACAGACAGAGCCTGGGGTATGGCAGGATGCGCTGGGGGTGGGACGGGGACAGGCTGGGGGCACGCCCGCCTCACTGAGGCTTGGCCTGCTGACCCATCCATCAGCCCCCTTGAGCTCAGAGACCCTCACTGGACCCCCATCCACATCCCTGGGCAGGAACACGCGGTGATGTTATGTCCACCCTGTGTGACGGAGAGGAACCTTCCAGAAACAAAGGCGGGAGGCCCTGGCCTTGCACACAGCCGACACCCCGCCTGTCTTCCGGTCGCACTGGGAGTGTGCCCCACCCCACCCACCCCCAAAGGAAAGAAGGGACGTCGGCACACTAGACGGGGGTGGGTGGGCGCATCCTTTATTCAGGCACTGACAGTCTCCCAGCCACGCGGCTAGAACTTCTCAGGAAACGCCTCCATCTCCTCCTTGATCCTGTTCTCCACAAGCAGTGTGAAGCCGCTGTCGGCCGTGGGGAGGTTGTAGCTGACGAACACCTGCTTGCGGGTCTTCCGGGCTACGGCGAGAGAATGGGCCGCTGGGCGGGCCGGGCGGAGACACCGGCCTGGCACGGTCCCCCGGCCCTGGAGGCCACGAACGTGGCAGTCCCTTTCTCCAGCCCCGCGGGGAACCTTCGGCAGGAAGCCCCCACGCCTGCCCAGGGTAGCGAGGTGGTCCTCGCTTTGGGAAGCTCCCACGGCGGCCCTGCGGCTCTGCTGCCCACCGGGCTCGGCCCTCAGCCCACTCAGATGGACACGTGGCCACAAGACAAGCCTGCTCGAGGCCCCGCCCACAGCTGGCCACGACCGCAGCTCCAAGCCTAGGCACTGAGTGACCCCATGAAGAGGCCCGGGCAGGCAGGCATCACCGCACACAGCTGCTCGGCTAGCGACGGCTGCCCTGGGGACCCCCACTCTCCCCCAGGTCACCCTGAGCAGAATACATGTGGAGGACCGACGTGGCGGAGGCTCCCGAGAGGGGGTCACAGCCCTGGGCTGTGACCAACAGTGACCGCCCCCGGCTCCTGGCAGCCCGGCTTGGCACCAACCACATCCCAGGGTCCCCCAGGAGATGCCCATTTGGGGCAGCGTAGGCGGCCCTGTGAGGCTTCACCTTCTCAGGGGCCTTGGCACGCGGGAGGCTGGGAGGGGCTCCTGGGGCCTGACCCCCCATCTCCCGCGTGCAGAGCGCACTCCGGCCTGCTGGGCTCTGTCCGGCCCTGAGACCCCCGTTAGGGAGAGAATAAGAACCAGATGTGGGGGTCTCAGTCTGTTTCACTGTCGAAGGGCAGGAGCCGAGGAGAAAAAGACAAAAGAAAAAAGGGAACCTCCAGGTCCAGAAGACAGCAGCCGTGCCTGGCCCAGGGGGCTGCACTGATTCTGCCACCACCAGTGGCCCCTCGAGAGGCAGATCCTCCGCCAGGGGCGGCCAGGGGAAGGCAGAGAGAAGAGCCCACTCGCCGCACCAAGTCAAAACCCCAGCAATGCTGGCGGCCGTTAGGACGCCCGGGCCGAGCCTAACCGTGGTGAGCTGGAGTCTGGGCTCCAGCGCTGTCTCTGTGGGGCCGCCCTGCCCTGTCCAGGCGTGCTTCTAGAACCATCGATCGCCCCCACCAGCCCACACAGGAAGGGGGTCCAGAGGGCGTCACCTGCACTCAGGGCGGAGGGAAGCGAGGCAAGCGGGAGACCCCAGGCCCAGGGCCTCCCCTGAGGCTCCCTCTGGGGTCCGGGAATGCGGTCACGTACCTAGGCGCTGTGCCAGGCCAGCAGAGGCTGGGTCGGACGCGTCTCCGAAGAGGGAGGTGGCCACTGGGACGGAGTCCTGAGAGCAGAGCAGCGCGTGAGGCGGCGGGGGCCGGGCGGGCAGTGCAGGGGGACGGGCTGGCCCAGGGCGGCCACACCAGGCTCAGGGGGGCTCCCAGCGGACGCCCCAGGCCAGAGAAGTGAGGGCTCCCTCGGGATCATGGCCAGGCCCCTGATCGCAAACACTAATGACCGAGCACCCCGGCAGGCTGGAGAGACAGCTCAGCCGGGAGGGCACCTGCTTCACACACGCGGCCGACCCGGGTTCGATCTCTGACACCCCATGTGGTGCCCCGAGCACTGTGGGAGCGATCCCTGAGCACCACCAGGTGTGGCCCCACCCCAAGAAAACAAACATGAAACACGTGGTCCTTCCCGCCCACCCAGGAACACGGCGCCTGGCTCCCTCTCAGCCCGGAGAGCAGAGCACAAGGAACGGGGGCAAGAGCCCACACGCAGAGACCCCGAGTTCCACCCCGCGCCGCAGGGTCCCCGCAGCTCCCCACAGCAGGGGGAGCACCCTCCGCCTTCCATCGCGGACGCTCAGCCCGAGGCCTGGATGGGAGCTGAGCCCGGCAGCAGCAGGGCGTGGGGGGAGAGACCCCCGCGAAGGCCCCACGCTCTCCTGCTGCCGGAAACTGCGGGACCCACAGCAAAGCAGCCCCAGGGGTGGGTCTCCCCAGAAACAAGCCAGGCCTCAGCCCAGCCAGAGGGTAGGATTGGCTCTGCGACCCCTCCCCCATGGCCCGCCCCTGCTGCCTCCCGCCTGGCGCCAGACACCCGGGACCCCCTCCCCTGCCTGCACCCACCTGTCCCTCTAAGCCCCCCGCGTCCCTCTTGGTCTGTGTCCCCTCACGTCCCTCTCGGTCCCATGTCCCCCACATCCCCTGTGTCCACTCCCCATGTCCCTCTTGCTCCCCACGTGTCCCCCCGTCCCTCGAGGTTCCCCCCAAGTCCCCCGTGTCCCCCCTCCCTCTAGGTCCCCCCCACACCCCTCTTGTCCCTCTCCCGCGTGCCCCCGTCCCTCTAGTTGTCTCCGTGTCCCTCTCCCATGTCCCCCCGTCCCTCTACGTGTCCCCCGTGTCCCTCTCGGTCCCCCCTGTGTCCCTCCACCGTGTCCCCCTGTCCCTCTCGGTCCCCCAATGTCCCCCGTGTCCCTCTCCCGTGTCCCCCCGTCCCTCTAGGTGTCCCCGTGTCCCCCTCCCGCGTCCCCGCACTCACGAAGCGGCTGCACATGGCCACGGCCAGGTTGCGCAGGTGCGGCGTGGCGCCCACCCAGAGGAAGAGCGAGTCCGTCAGCCGCATGACGTGGAAGTGCACGAGCTGCTCCCACAGCCTGGCGCTGAAGTTGTGCAGGGACACGTCCCCGGCCGCGGCCCGCGGCTCCTCCATCCGGGCCGGAGCGACCGGGAGCCGGACCAGGCAGGCGCGCGCGCCGCCGCCGCCGCCGCTCCAGGCCCGAGCGCGCCAGCGCGGACGCGCTTCCGGGGGCCGGCGGGGCGGGGCGGGGCCTCCGGATGGGGCGGGGCGGGGCCTCTGCTGGCGGCGTATCTTACGGAGCGGGCAGGGCCGGGGGCGGAGCTGGGGCGGGTCTCTGGCGGAGGGGCGGGACCTAGGGCGGGGCATCCTTGGCGGGG
Organism: Sorex fumeus; assembly: GCF_029834395.1. Lineage (NCBI taxonomy): Eukaryota > Metazoa > Chordata > Mammalia > Eulipotyphla > Soricidae > Sorex > Sorex fumeus. The sequence goes on from NW_026606275.1 coordinate 2,247,880, forward strand.
GCGGGGCTTAGGGAGGGGCGGGGCCTCTGCTGGCGGCGTGTCTTATGGAGCGGGCAGGGCTAGGGGCGGAGCTGGGGCGGGTCTCTGGCGGAGGGGCGGGACCTAGGGCAAGTCATCGCGTGGCGGGGCGGGGCTTAGGGAGGGGCGAGGCCTCTGCTGGCGGCGTGTCTTATAGAGCGGGCAGGGCTAGGGGCGGAGCTGGGGCGGGTCTCTGGCGGAGGGGCGGGACCTAGGGCAGGGCATCCCGTGGCGGGGCGGGGCTTAGGGAGGGGCGGGGCCTCTGCTGGCGGCGTATCTTACGGAGCGGGCAGGGCCAGGGGCGGAGCTGGGGCGGGTCTCTGGCGGAGGGGCGGGACCTAGGGCGGGGCATCCCTGGCGGGGGCGGGGCTTAGGGAGGGGCGGGGCCTCTGCTGGCGGCGTATCTTACGGAGCGGGCAGGGCCAGGGGCGGAGCTGGGGCGGGTCTCTGGCGGAGGGCCGGGGCCTAGGGCGGGGCATCCCGTGGCAGGGGCGGGGCCTCTGTTGGCGGCATCTTATGGAGAGGGCAGAGCTAGGGGCGGGTCTCTGGCGGAGGGGGGGGACCTAGGGCGGGGCATCCCTGGCGGGGGCGGGGCTTAGGGAGGGGCGGGGCCTCTGCTGGCGGCGTATCTTATGGAGCGGGCAGGGCCAGGGGCGGAGCTGGGGCGGGTCTCTGGCGCAGGGCCGGGGCCTAGGGCGGGGCATCCCGTGGCAGGGGCGGGGCCTCTGTTGGCGGCATCTTATGGAGAGGGCAGAGCTAGGGGCGGAGCTGGGGCGGGTCTCTGGCGGAGGGGGGGACCTAGGGCGGGGCATCCTTGGCGGGGGCGGGGCTTAGGGAGGGCGGGGCCTCTGCTGGCGGCGTCTTATGGAGAGGGCAGAGCTAGGGGCGGGGCTCTGGTCTAGGGGCGGGGCATCTTGTGGAGAGGGCGGGGCTCCGGGCAGGGCGGGGCCTCCGGGGCCGGAGCCAGAAGGCGGGTGTGAGCCGGGACCCTGGAAAGAGGCTCCAGGCGCACCCCGGGTTGTTCTCTCCTGGGAAGTCCCCCAGCCCTGGCCTGCGGACCCCCTGGGACCACACAGCCAAGGACCCCGGGGCAGCGCCTCCTTGCAGAGAGCCCCCGCCTGGCCCCTGGCGCCAGGAGGCCAGAGTGGCCTTGAGGGACGGCCCTGCCCATCTGCCGAGAGCCACAGGTGCCCCCGGCGCCTCCTGGGGTCCGCGTGGGCCCCTCTTCTGCCCACGCTGCGCCCCTCCCTGCCGCCCGCACGCCAGGCCGTGCTCCGCGTCCCTGCCCCACCCCTGTGCACCCCGGCCAGCGTCCCCCGGCACGTGGGAACCGGCCAGCCTTGCTCTGCTGACCGCCCCGCACACACCCGGTGGGCGGTGATGCTCTTTGGGGCCCCTCGGAGCCCAGGAGCGGGTGGTGTGTCTGCCCCGCCGTTGAGGGGGGCGATAAAGGTGTGCACAGTAGAAGGGGCAGGGCCGCTCGCAGCCAGCGGAGGCCCCAGCCGAGCCCCCCACACGGTCCCCGGGTGAGAGCTCAGAGCCCGGACCAAGCTCTGAGCACAGCCAGGTGTGAGCCAGAAAAAACAAACAAACAAAAGTGTGCGTGAAGGGGAGCCTCGCGAGCCCCAAAACAGAACAGTGTGCGGCACCGCTGGGAGACCCCCGGGGCTCCGCACAGCCCCCCACCCCTTCCCCTGCCTGAGGCACCTCCAAGGGGCCGCCCTTTGTCGGGCTCTGCCTCTCATCAACTCAGGCCTCTTGCAATCAGCCACGGGGACTGGCATCCCCCACGCGTGTACACACACACACACACACACACACACACACACACACACACACACCCTCTGTGCATGCTTCCGTGGTGGGTGCAATACTGCATAGAGCCACTAGGTGGCAGCCGGCCGCAGCTCTGAGAAAGAGCCAGTGTTGGTGTGCATGTGTGTGTGTGCACGCCTGCGTGTGTGCGTGTGTGTGTGTGTGCATGCGGGTGCGTTTGCGCGTGCCTGGACGTGCCTGTGTACACGTGTACGTGTAATGTTGCCGGAGAAGTCTCCCCCTGAGGCTGTGGCATTTCAGGGGGATTGGGATCCAACAGCAGCTGGCGTCTCCCGGCCTGGGAAAGGGGCCGCCTCCGGCAGGCGAGACTGCAGCCAAAGATACGCACATTCGCGTATTTGGCCTTGCTTAGGGGCCACGCACAGCGGTGGTGCTCGGGGACTGATGCAGTCGTGTGCCTTAACCTCTGCACTCAAATAAATGTCCCTCGGGCTCATCGCCAGCCAGTGTGTGGTGTGTGTGTGGATTTCTGCTACCTGTCCCCAGCAGCCCCGTGGAAGAGGGTTACAAAGCCCTGTTCTGGAGTCCCATAATGCTAGAGGTGGTTGCTGGGGGGCGGGGGGGGGGGGGGTACAGGTGCTGGAGGAGGCCAGAGGCATCCAGAACATTCACTGTCTTCAGCACCTAAACCCACCCCTTTCCAAAGCTTGAGCAGCGTGTGTGAGCTCAGGCCTCACTGCATGCCGTCAGAGCCCTGCGTGCAGGACACCCACTGCCCGGGGTTCCTCCTTTCCCCCAATGCCCTCACACTCCCGGTCCACGGCAGAATGTGTGGTGTGTGTGGACAGGGGCACAGACACGAGGGAAAAGGGACAGCAGGAGCTAAAGCAAGGCCGTTTCCCACACAGGGGCGGGGGGGTGGGGCAGACAGGCACCCCTGAGAGACCTTGCTCAAGCCCAGCAGAACCTTCCAGATGGGAAGGCTGAAGCAGGTCAAAGGACACGGCCTTGTCGGTGGTGCGCCGAAGACTCCAGGTTCCAGAGGGCAGCTCAGAACATTTCTGCACCCTGCCACCCCCCGCAAAAACCCATCTACATCCCTTCACAGCAACGGCCCCTTTCAGGGAGCCCCGGGGGCAAGGGGGTTCCCTAGGAGACGGCAAGTCCACAGCACAAGGGACCCTGCCCCCCATTCCCCCACCCCCCACTCCCCCACCCCTGTCCCGTGCAGGCGGGGGATCTGGGGGAGTAAGGATGCTCAGCCCCCTCTCAGCCAGCCCCCAGCGGGAGGGCAGGGGCGTTCTCACCACGGAGAACAATCTGGGCCTTTGTAAGGGGCCCTGAGGCTGATTCATTCATTCCTCTCCTACTGCAGCTGGGCCGGGTGCTTCCGCTCCTGCCCGCCCTCGGGAGGGCAAGTGTCAGCACCGCGCCCCCTCCGCAAGCTGGACGCGCTGTCCACCTCTGCAGGCGGTGATGAGGGGATGCCCCCCCCCATCACCACCACCTGGTACTTCCAGCAGAATTTCTGGTCCAAGTGCCTGACCTGCAGTGCTCGCCCCGGCCAGCTTCTCTGGGAAGCAAAGCGTTCGGCGTGCATAGAACAGATTCCAGCTCATCCTCCTCCTCCCCCTCCTCCCCCGATTTCCTTAGGGGAAAATCAAGGTCCACTCCAGCGGTCAGCCTGGCCTGCGGCAAATGCCGGACTGGGGCTGGTCTCCTCTGCGGGCGCCTCCCCCGCCCCTGGGCACCCCCGGGCACCCAGCCCCCACCTCTCCGGCTCCTTCCCATTCCTCTCCACCAGCTGCTTCGTGTTTGTTTGGGGGCTCACTCCCGGTTCTGTGCTCAGGGAGACTCGTGCGGTGCTTGGGACTGAACCCGGGTGCGCGGCCCGCAGTGCTCTCTCTCCACCTCCAGGGCTGGGGGCTGGCTTTGTTCGTCGGTTTCGGGCACACGATGTTCCAACTCCGCATCTCTCGCCAGCGCCCAGAGTCTGGCCCTGCAGTGCAGGGAAGAGGGGCGCGGGCTCAGGACAGAGGCCCGGAGGGCGCGCACAGGGGACTGGCGGAGAATTTCAGAGCGGGCACGTCCTAGACGTGCTGTAGGACCACACCCTGCTCTACTTTGGCTGTAAATAGCTTTTCTTTTTCCTTTTCTGGGCCACTTCTGTGGGTGCTCAGAGCTTAGTCCTGACCCTGTGTTCAGAGATCACTCCCGGAGGTGCTCAGGGGACCTTGTGTGGTGCCAGGGACAGAAACAGTGTTGGCCATAGGCAAGGCCAGTGCCCATGGTGCTACCTCTTGGGCCTCTTATTCTCTTTCTGATGGGAGCTCAGTCGGCAGTGCTCGGGGAAGAACTCAGTGCTCCCATACATGAAGCCTGTGCTCCAGCCCCTGAAGCCTCCCCAGCCCCTAGAAACTTCTTTTTCTAAGAGCCTCGAGTCAACCCCTTCTGACTGTAAAAATCTATTTTGGGCAGCCACTCAAAACCATCTCCTAAGGATTATTTTGGGGATTTTTGGGTTTTTTTTATAATCTACTTTGATTTTCAAGTCATGTATGTTTTAATTTTTTTTTTACAAAATGTATTTATCTTGGGGCTAGAGTGATAGCACAGCGGGTAGGGCGTTTGCCTTGCACGCGGCCGACCCGGGTTCAATTCCCAGCATCCCATATGGTCCCCTGAGCACCACCAGGAGTAATTCCTGAGTGCAGAGCCAGTACTAACCCCTGTGCATTGCCAGGTGTGACCCAAAAAGCAAAAAAAAAATGTATTTATCTTATGCATAGTGATTTTTGTCATGATCTCGATCCTCCTGTTGTTTGTCGATTGCCTCGAGCAGGCACCAGTAATGTCTCCTTCGTCCCAGCCCTGAGATTTTAAAAAGTGCCATATTCAAGGCTCTGTCAGGGTCAGGAGAATGAGACCCATCATTGTCACTGGTATTTGGCATATTGGGTACGCCGCGGGGAGTTTGCCAGACTCTGCCGTGTGGGCAGGTTACATTCGGTAGCCTACCAGGTTGTCCAAAGCAAGAATGAGATAATAAGATGTCACTTCCGGGAGCTGGGTTTATAGTCTCTGGGTCTTGGCTGTTGATGGTATTACACAGCGCAGGGGTCCAGTTGGTGGGTGTGACCCCTGCCTACTCTACTGGAAGGTGGAGGATCTGGGTGGAGGATGCTCAGCTCCGATCCAAGCAGGCTTGGAGATCTCAGCCCCGGGACCCGCATGCTTTTGTTCCTCTGCCGGTACCTTCATGCATGTGGAAAGTGGTCTCAGCATGGTTGTGGCTGGTTCTGGAGGTCTCTGGCTGCCGGAGCTCTTCTCAGGGCAGGGAGGGAAACTCAACCTGCCCCCCTCCAAGGGGCCCCGTTGAGGACAGCCAGGCACAGGAGACTCTGTGTTGTTCTCTTCTGGGAGCTGGGTTTTATAGTCTCTGGGTCTTGGCTATTGATGGGATTACACGGCGCGCGGGGGGTGGGGGGGCATTGGTGGGTGTGACCCCTGCCTACTGGAAGATGGAGGATCTGGGTGGAGGATGATGTTTGTCAGTCTAAAATATATACGCCATTGATGCACACAGCAGTGTGCTGGCTGGCGGACACACACCCGGAGAATTCTTCGGGCCCCATACAGAGCCGATTTCACCAGGAGGTCCCAGATGGGGAGGTGCAATCTCCCCGCCTTCTCCAGGTGGAATCCCGGTGACCATGAGCTTCTACAAGGATGGCTCTGGTATGTGAGCACCAGGACTATTCTTCTGAACCGCGCGGCCACATGCCCTTTCCTGATATGCAAAGTGACCAATGGAAAGTAAATGATGTAGCGTCTGTCCCTGGAAGGCAGGCTTGAATGGTGGTGGGACATTTTGAGCAAAATATAATCCCCAACTAAAATGCATCTGGACTGTGCATTAAACTACGGTGCCATGCCACCCCAGGAGGGGAAGGGTCTCTGTCCCTCCACCTATCCCCCTGGTGGCGGCGGATGGTGACCACCATCTTTTAGAGCCTAATGGACAGCCAGGTATGAGACTGCAGTGATGAGGCATGCAAGGCCTCATGGGATGGGGGGTGGAACCGGCCCTGCTCCCTGCCCTGACAAGGCCCCGAGTTGCCAACCGCGAACACCTCCTCCAGCTCCTGAACGACCATGATCCCAGAGGCACACAAACCAATCTCAGAACCCAGCGGCTTTTGGCAGTAATCCCTCTAGACTTACTACTAAAATATCAGAAATGCGGCCGTGTGACATCATATGTTCTTCATAATCAGCAATAGAAAACAAATTATCTGATGATGTCTTTTTGGCAGGTCTGAATGTTGGGGGAAATTACAAATAATAATGGTGGGTCTTCTGTCATAATATTAAATGTGATCAACGTAGAGAGAGAGAGTAAAGTGGAAATCTGCCACACGGGCAGGGGGAGGGGTGTGAGGAGGGCATACTGGGATTCTTGGTGGTGGAAAATGTGCACCGGTGAAGAGATGGGCATTTGAACATTTGTATGACTGACTGAGACTTAAAGTGAAAGGCTTGGTGACTGTTCTCACAGTGATTCAATAAATAAAAATTTAAAAAATAATAATATATATATATATGCCAGTTGTAAAAGCCAAATTACCTCGCAAAGAGTTAAGGTGATCAACTCTCCTGAAGGTACAGCAAATAAACTAAAGCAGGACACTGGACTCACAAGCAAATTCCAGCCATTGCCTGAAAAATACTGAAGAAGCACATGCCAAAGTACAAACACAGATATTGAGTTTTTTCACTAGCCTGATATTTCGAAAATCTTTATGAAAACTATGCCAGTAGAAGTAGGTCTTTATAATTAAAACAGAAATCAAGGGACTGGAGTGATAACACAGCGGGGAGGGCATTTGCCATGCTCGCAGCCGACCCAGGTTCTATTCCCAGCATCCCATATGGTCCCCCGGGCACCACCAGGAGTGACTCCTGAGTGCAGAGTCAGGAGGAACCCCTGAGCATCACTGGGTGTGACCCAAAAACGCAAAAAATAGAAAATTAAAAAATTTAAAAAAAAAAAACAGAAATCAGGGATCGACAGTGATATGACAGTGAGGAGGGTACTTGCCTTAAACACTCGTCTGACCAGGCTCTATCCCCTCTACCCCATGTGGTCCCCTGAGCCCGCCAGGAGTGACCCCAGAGCCAGGAGACAGCCCTGAGCGTCGCTAGGGAGACAAAAAAAGAAAAATCAATAATAGTCCAGGATAAACAACCATATGCGAAAGGTATTTTTTTTTGTTTTATGTAGGAGTACTGCTATTTATTCAGCCATTGATTAGCTGATTGAATTGGGAGTGAACTCCACCTTACTATTTATTTTTCATTTTTTATAATTTTATTTATTGAATCACCGTGAGAGCAATTACAAAGCTTTCAGGTCTAAGTCTCGGTGATACAATGAAACACCCGGACCTTCACCAGTGCCCATTATCCACCACCAACAACCCCAGTATACCCCCATCCCACACCCTCCTCCTACCTGTGGGGCAGATGATTTCCACATTACTCTCTCTCTACTTTGATCACATTCAATATTTCGACACCAGACCCACCATTATTATTTGGGATTTTACCCCAGCACTCAGATCTGCTGAAAAGGCAACAGTAGACAATTTGTTCTCTATTGCTGGTTATGAATAACATATGATGTCGTGTGGCTGCAGTAGTGGCCGCGCGATTTTGAAATTTTGAAATTTTAACAATTAAATCTGGAGGGATTTCTGCCAAAACATGCTGGGTTCCAAGATTTGTTCCTGAGTCTCTGGGATCATGGCCGTTAATCGGCTTGATCAGGAGCAAGAGAGGGTGTTTGTGGGAGGCGACTCAGGGTCTCGTTGGGGTGGGGAGGACAGGCCTGGCTCCACCCCCATCCCATGAGGCCTTGCGTGTCTCGTCACTGTGGGTCCAAACCTGACTGTCCAATGGCCTCTGGAGGATGGCGGCCACCGAGCCACCAAGGAGGAGCAGGTGAAGGGACAGCATCCTTTCCCCCATGGGGTGGCCTGACAACAATAACCTACTGCGGGGTCCGGACGCATTTCTGCCAAAAACCGCTGGGTTTCGAGATTTGTTTCTGAGTCTCTGGGATCATGGCCATTAAGCAGCTTGATCAGGAGCCAGAGAGGCCATTCGTGGGCGGCAACTCAGGGTCTAGTTGGGACAGGGAGGAAAGGGCCGGCTCCAGCCCCATCCTGTGAGGCACCACGTGTCTCATCACTGTGGGCCCAAACCTGACTGTCCAGTGGCCTCTGGAGTATGGCAGCCACCTGGCCACCAGGGGGAACAGGCCAAGGCACAAAACCTATTCCCCCCTGGGGCGGCCCAGCGACAGTAACCTACTGCGGGGTCTGGACGCATTTCTGCCAAAAGCCGTTGGGTTTCGAGATTTGTTTCTGAGTCTCTGGGATCATGGCCATTAAGCAGTTCAATCAGGAACCAGAGAGGCCATGCCTCCAATTATATAGCTGAGCCGGAGGTGGTTTGTGGGTGTGTTTCCCACATACCTAACTTTTGGCCGTTTACTTTCTTGGTAAACTTTGCCCCAAGTTTTTGGACAAAGGCACAGCAGCAATTTTGGGGTATCTGGAAGTCTGAAGGCGCCATCAGGTTGCTGATGCACTCTCCTCACAGGTACAGATTGACCTGCTGGCGGCACCATACCCCCACGAAAGGTAATTTTTTTTCAGTTAAATAATTACATATTTATATTTATTTTCCAATTACATTTTGTGAGTTTTTATTTTTTTTAAGTGAACTTTTTTTAAAAATTTTTATTAGTGAAACACTATGAAGTACAGTAGTAGATTAACAAATTTTTGTGCTTGGGTTTCAGTTATACAATGATCGAGTACCCATCCCTCCACCAGTGCCCATTCTCCACCACCATTGATTCCAGTATCCCTCCCGCCCCCCACCCCCCATCCCCCCCTGCCTCTGTGGCAGGGCATTCCCACAAAAGGTAATTTTAGACACAAGTGGTTTCAAACCTTATCACTTTCACCCTGTTGTTCAAAGATTTGCTCGACTGGGCGCCAGTAATGTCTCCATTCGTCCCTGCCACATGCCAGTGCAGCCCGATGGCATATTGGGCTCTCTCAGGGTCAGGAGAATGAGGGCCATCATTGTCACTGTTCTTGGCATATCTCGGCACCTGTTCTCCGCCAGGTTCTGCCGTGAGGGCGGGACACTCTCGGTAGCTTGCCAGGCTCTCCGAGAGGGATGGAGACTCTTGGGGCAGCCTCCAATCACCTTTCCCGGTGTTCCCAGTCAGTCATACATGTGGGCAAGACACTCTCGGTAGTCCGCCTGGTTCTCTGAGAGCCGGAGCGAGAACCAGACAATAGCAGGTCTATTCCCGGCCGCGCACTTCCGGGAGCTTGGTTTTATAGTCTCTGGATCTCGGCCATTGATGGGGTTACACGGCAGTTGGTGGGTGTAACTGTCGAGCTAATGGAAGATGGGGGATCTTCAGTTCAAACACTATTTTAAATAATATCGCACTCCTTAACATCTCAATTTGCTTACTTTCCTTTCTTAACAAATCGATCAATAAAAGCTGCACAGACATTTATGACAACAGCATATGTGCATGACAAACATTCACACATGTGGCATGCCCACACGGGCACACACACACACACACACACACACACACACACACACACACCTGGAAAGGATTCAGGCATGCGCAGACTTCAAGGCAGTTCTCTTGTCAGAATTATATTCCGCATTCCGGTGCTGGCCTTCCTACTATCCTACCACGACCCTTTCATTCTACTTGATCTGGGAGAACCCCGGCCACAGTGACTCATTACAAACTAGGAACAAATGTAACACTCACCTGTAACCGCTTCAGAGAAAAGTTACTTTTTCAAAACAGGAGGCTGGGAGGGAGAGAGCGAGGGGGTGGGGGTGAGAATAAATGCCCCCAGGTTGAAGATCCAGGGCCCGAGAGGAGACACACAGCCCTCAGCATGCCAGGCGTGGCCCCAAAACAGAACAAAAACGCCCACGGATCGAAACTTCCGACATTGCACCTAGTTTCTTATCTCCATCACATAGAAGGTTCAGATCATTTCATTGTAGACTTTTGCGGGAATGGGCCTTCATGGCCGTCTGAGCAGGCAAAACAAGGCAAAACGGTCAGCAGTCTGACTTCAAAGGCATCGCCCATGGATCAATACTGACTTCAGAGTTATCATCAATGGATCAACACCATCAGCTAAGAAAACAAGCAAGTGCGTGCGCGCGCGCGCGCACACACACACACACACACACACACACACACACACCAAATAAGCAAATAGGACTATGTCAAACAAAAAACTTTCTGCAATGTAAAACAAATGACAGTAAAATAAAGACATCCTAGCAACTGGAGAAGCAGCAGGTAGGTTGTTTGTCTTGGACAGGAGACCCACCCGGCTCCTATCCCCAGCACCCCAACGCGTACCTGCCAGGCATGAACCCTGAGTGCAAAGCCAGGAGTAAGTGCTGAGCCAGAAATAAAATAAAGACACCCTACTTAATCAAAGGAAACATTCGCACACTATCCATCACGTTTTATATATATATATATACACATATATATATAGTGTGTGTGTATATGTACACACACATATAAGATATATCTTTTATATATGTATATATATATATATATATGTGTGTGTGTATATATCATGATCACGACCATCCTGTTGTTCGTCGATTGCCTTGAGCAGGCCCCAGTAACATCTCCTTCATCCTAGCCCTGATTTTTTTTTAAAAAGTGCCATATTCAAGGCTCTTTCAGGTTTAGGAGAATGAGACCCATCATTGTTACTGGTGTTTGGCATATTGGGTACGCCACGGGGAGTTTGCCAGACTCTGCCGTGTGGGCAGGCTACATTCGGTAGCCTGCCAGGTTGTCCAAAGTAGGAATGAGATAATAAGACATTGCGTGGCCACAAATGCGGCCATGCGCTTCCGGGAGCTGGGTTTTATAGTCTCTGAGTCTTGGCCGTTGATGGGATTACACGCACCAGGGGGCCAGTTGGTGAGTGTGACCCCCGCCTACTGGAATTTGGAGGATCTGGGTGGAGGATGCTCAGCCCCGATCCGAGCAGGCTTGGAGGTCTCAGCCCCGGGACCCGCATGCCTTTGTCCCTCTGCCAGTACCTTCATGTGTGCGGAGAGTGGTCTCAGCATGGTGGTGGCTGGTTCTGGAGGTCTTTGGCTGCCGGAGCCCTGGTCAGGGCGGGGAGGGAAACTCAACCCGCTCCCTCCAAGGGGCCCCGGCGAGGACAGGAGGGGCAGGAGACTCTCTCTCTCTCTCTCTCTCTTTCTCTCTCTCTCTCTCTATATATATATATATATATATGTATACACACACGCATAAAGTACTCTACTCACATCTCAGCAGCAATGAAACAAACACCCCCATCAAAAAACAGGACAGGGCAATAAGGCTGCATTTCATCCAGAAACCAGCAGGTAAGGAGGAGGGTAAGGCCCCACTTGTTATCAGGAAAACGGCCCTGAAAGGAAGCCAGGCACTGCCTGTAGCACAGGACAGACACCAGGTGCTGTGGGGCACCCTGAGACAGACCCTCATCCACTGTGGGCGAAGGGGGGCTCCTCTGGTTCAGCTCAACAGGAAACAGCACAGAAACGCCTCTGAAAAACTCACAGAACTACCATATGACCCACGCCCCCCCACCCCCCCGCTGCCCCGCGTCTTTCCGCCATCCTGCACAAAAAACATCACTCGCAAAGGCATCTGCACACCTCTGTCCGTTCACAGAAAAGCCAAGATCGGAAAGAACCTGGGCGCCCAGGGGCGGGTGACAGAGGACGAGACCGGGGCAGAGACAGCGGGTCCCCGGTAGTCAAGTTCAGCTCGGATGCAACCAGAGGGGTCTGTGCTGAGCGCGGTGGGCCAGGCTGGACTCACGGACCGCGTTCCAGGAGAGCAGCTTCTGGGCTTTGGCGGTGTCAGGGAGGCGGGAGGCGGGCACTCTGGGGGTGACGGGTACGGCACCTCCGCACGGCCGACCCGAACCCTGCTGTCTCAACTCCCGCAACAGCTAATTTAAACGGTGTCACATCACAGAGGCTTTTGCCTGGAAACGGTTTTCCTTCTTACGACAAAGGCTACGAAGGCCAGACAGCCCTTCTTGGGGAGGAAAAGGATCAGGCAAGAGAATTTAGGCCAGATATGAAGACTTTGGAGATCAGAACACCTGAGGCCAAGCCGCATCCCGGTCGGCCCCCAATGTTTCCTCCCGCCTGCTTTAGATTCAGAAGCCAGAGGCCATCCCCCAGCCACGCAGGAGCAAACATCTCTTTACCTTTGGCAGGCTTTCTGGGGCCCACGGCATGGGGTGAGCGGGACGCCCCTTCCAGGCTGGTCCTTCTAGGACGGCAAATGACAAGTGAACATCAGACCAACAGGCACAGATTAAAAAAAAAAGTGCAGCAGTAACAAGTGCAGCAGGCACAACAAGATATTTTTGTTGTTTGTTTATTTTTTTTTAAAGGTTTCTGGGCCCCATTGAGCAGTGCTCAGGGCTCGCTCCTGGTAGGGCTCAGGGGACCTTGTGGGGTACTGGAGATCAACCTCCAGAAGTCAAACATACACAAGGGAAATGTTTATCCACTATTCTATTTCTCCAAACCCAAATAATGTCTGTTTAATTATTATTATTATTATTATTATTATTATATATTTTTTAATTTTTTTGACTTTTGGGGTCACACCCTGCAGTGCTCAGGGGTTACTCCTGGCTCTACATTTGGAATCACTCCTAGCTCAGGAGACCATATGGGATGCCAGGGATTGAACCAGGCAAATGCCCAGCCCTCTATACTATTGCTCTGACCCCAATAATATCTTCTTTTATTTATTTATTTATTTATTTATTTATTTATTTGCTTTTTGGGTCACACCTGGCGATGCTCAGGGGTTCCTCCTGGCTCTGCACTCAGGAATCACTCCCGGCGGTGCTCAGGGGACCATATGGGATGCTGGGATTCGGACCCGGGTCAGCCGCGTGCAAGGCAAACGCCCCACCCGCTGTGCTATCACTCCAGCCCCAATAATATCTTCTTTTAACAGGTAATATTGACGAGGCTTTTCCACTGTGGTGAAGGCTGCGTGCATAAGCTCCCCCCTTCTCTCTCCCTCTCTCTCCCCCCCCTCTCTTGTGGAGAGCCCACATACAGCCCCTCAGCGTGCGGGGAGCCAGCCCCAGTTCCACCAACTGTGACCCCAAGACAAACAGGATGCTAAAACAAATGAGAAGATAGTGGGTCTTGGTTTAAATTTGGATGATGCCTTGTGATCAGAAATATGAAGACAGGGCTGGACCCTGCGCCAGGCTGTTTCACTCAGGGCACCCCAGAAGGGGGTGGGTGAGACCCCTCCTCACCGCCAGGGACCCAGCCCCGACAGCCAAAAACCTCCAGAACCCAGTGCCGCCATACCTACGGCTGTTCTTCACATGCTCAGGAAGAGCCTCACCCAGGAGTGAATCTATTTCTGTGCTTCAAACCACACACCCTACCCATACTGATTACCGCCCCGTGATTGGTAGGGTTCAAAGTAGGAGGCAACCAATCTTACAGGGAAATATACTTTTTTTTTTAACAGATACATATATGAAAAGCACTCAAGGCTCAACCTTTAACAACATGTTAGTGATCTCTTCTAGAAGGGCTCAATGGCCCCTAGGTGAAATACAACAATCTCCACACTCTTTCCTCTAAGGATACTTTTTTTGTAGCTTTTTAAGCAGTTTTTCATAACAAACAATATAAAATATATTATTCTGGTTCTGCTTTGAGGGGGATTGGGGTTCAGGATCGACACACCTGAAATATGGTGGTGGGAAGGTTACATGGTGGTGGGATTGGCATTTGAATATTAAATGTAATCAAATATTGTGAACTACTTTACAAAATTTTAAAAAATTAAAAAGGAATATGAAGACAGAATTTAACTCTTTTTTATATTTTTTATTTTATTTTATATTATTTTGGGGATCACACCCGGCGATGCTCAGGGGTTACTACTCCTGGCTCTGTGCTCAGGAATGACTCCTGGTGGTGCTTGGGGGACCCTATGGGATGCCAGGGATCGAACCCAGGTTGGCTGCATGCAAGGCAAATGCTCTCTCCACTGTGCTATCGCTCTGGCCCCCAGAACTTAACTCTTCTTTCTGTCAATCAGCCCGTGGGGAGCTGGGTTTCACTCTGCATCCTTTGGCTTACGGTCCCAGTCTTCACACTCCCACTTCCTCGAGGCTTCCTCTACAGATGAGTCCCAGAAAACTGAGACGCTCACCCACATCGCTGGAGTCACCTCCTTAAATAACTTCTGCTGAAGACAAGGGGAAATCTCATAGTAGAAAAGTGAATTTCCTGGCAGACCAACTCTCTGGTGCTGGTCTGGGAAGCCCAGATGGACTGGTTTGAAGTTCCCCTTCCCGGGGCCGGGGTAGCAGCACCCAGAGCTGCCAGGAGGGACCCTTGAGCCTGCAGGAGGCTCTGAGCACCCGGGTGTGGCCCAGAACCCAGAAGAAAGAAAGAAAGAACACTGCAATGAGATTGGGGGGAGGTCTGTGGGAATCCTTCAGGAGTTGCCCCAGCCTGGGATTTTTCTTTGAAACAAACAAAGGAAGAACCGAACCACCAGGCAACTAGCCCTAAGAAGCAAAGAGTGGGGTCAGGGACGTGGTAGAACCCTTCGTGGCCTTGTAGATGTTGGGTCCTGGGTTCAAAACCCAGCGCCACAAAAATAATTTTGTTTGTTTGGTTTTTGCTTTTTGGGTCACACCTAGCGATGCAGAGGGGTTACTCCTGGCCTGCACTTAGGAATTACTCCTGGCGGTGCTCAGGGGACCCTATGGGATGCTGGAAATTGAACCCAGGTAGGGTGTCGTGCAAGGCAAACGCCCACACCCGCTGTGCTATGGCTCCAGCCTCAGTCATTTTGCTTTTAATGGGAATGGAGAGACAGTTCAGCGAGTAAGGCATATGCTTTGCACACAAAGGACTGGGTCAATCCCTGGCACCCCAGATAGTCCCCACACACCCTCAGGAGTGATTCCTTAGCACAGAGCCAGGTAGAAGCCCCGAGCAATGCCAGTTGTGGCCCACCCTCTAGGGAAAAAAAAAAAAAACAGGCAAAGGGCGTGTTCCTCCGTGTGTATTGCCTGTATTACTGTATATATTTCTCTGCAGCACGCACATTTAAATGTCATGGATATGGCGAGCACAGGTCTAGGGCAGGCAGGAGAAAGACCGCTGTGGTGGGATGCTGTTGGGGCCGGCAGTTGGGGGCCATCAGGCCCACAGCCCATCGGCTTCCGTGGTGCACGAGTCCTCCTGTGCGGCCGCCCTTGGCGCAGGCGACACTGAGCCCCCCGTGTCTCAGGTGCCCATTCACGAGGACACTGGGGTCCTCAAACGCCCTCACCTGCGCTCACAGAGCCGCTGTCTCAGCTGGGCCGCTTGGGATCTGCCTTGGAGACCCAAGCGGGGAAGCTGGGGTCCCCTCCTGCCAACTACATGACAAAGCTGACCGTGCTCACCGGCCTGGACCATGGCCATCTTTCACCCCAATTCCACCCTGGGAACAGCCCCGCTGAGGGCAGAGATTTGGGGTCGCCGGCAGGGGAAGCAGTGGGCACTGGCGCCTGGAATTTTCTCTGTCGCTGCCAGCCTGCTGGTCACCTGTGCTGGCCGCCGCTCTGGGGGAGCCCCATGACTTGGAAAGGACAAAGGGTCCAGCCGCCCAGCGGCCCGGGCAGCCTTTGATGAATGGCCCACTCCAGCCTCCCAGGGATGAAGGGGGCTCCCGGGGGGCCACGAGAACCCCTCCCCCACGCGGAGCCCCTTCCTCGACGCCCCCTCCCCGGGCGGCCGCCTCCTCCGCAGCAACGCAGGGGGGCTGGTCGCTTTCCAGCGCTGCCCCTGGAGAGCACCGAGAGAAAGCGCAGAGAAAGCGCAGGGAGGGGGGACGGATCCGGCTCCTTTCAGCCCTTCCCCATTCACCGGCCAAGTGGCGGTTGCCCGGGAAACTGCCCGCACGGCGGCTCTCAGGCGGGGCTGCATCCGAAGTGGGAAGTGCAGGGGGGAGTGGGGGGGATCGGGAAGATGGGGAAAGCGACGCGTCTTAGAATTCACACGAGCGTGCTAGCAAGAGCTGTGTGCGCCGCGCTGCTGTGTCTACCCGAGAGAGGTGGCAGCAGGCTCTTCCCGTCAATAAACACCCGTCCATGGGTGACGGGTAAAGGCAAAAACATGAGATTTGCCATTTGAAACGGTCTGGAAACGGGAAGGGAGGACTTGGCATCTATGGGGCCCTCTCGCGCCCCTCAGCCGCAGTGGAGCGACCCATGTGCCCGATTCCAAGCTGGGGCGTTTCCGCAATGGACTCGGGGCAGGGAACGCTAGGAATGGCCAGGGCGAGCTCAGAGCACATAAGCCACGAGTAAGCGTGTTGTCCTGAGTTCCGTGCCCAGTGCACATGCAGTGACCTAGCGTGGAGGAGCTGCGGGTGTGTCAGACAAAAGGAACCCTGCTGGGCGGGCCTGCGCTCCCAGGTGGGTCCGGGTGGCACTGTGGAACCCTGGCACTCTTGGCACCCTGGCTCCTAGCCCGGGGAGGCCACCTGAAGGTCTCAGAAGAGAAGAAACCGAGGGCGTCTGAAGGCATGGCTGTGGCACTGCCAGCCTCTCCACACCTGATGAGAATCAAGGTGTGGCACCTTCTCCTGACGGGCGCAGCTGCGCGTGGAAGGGCCAGAGAGAAGGCACCCACGGGCAGTGGGGGACAAGACCCGCAGGACCCGGCCAGCGCAGGCAACTCCCCACCCCCCTGCAGACGGCGGAGGAAAGCGCTGTTCACGCACCCACCGCGGAGTGAACATTTCCGCTGGGCACCCGGGGATCCGAAGCCCAGCGCAGAGGCGGCCACTGCGTGCGGTCTGGACGCCACCCGGGGTGGCCCACGCAGGTCTGCAGTGCTGACACTCCAGGGCGAGGTCGTGGCTCCGAGCAGGACGGCAGAATTCCAGCCAACCGGGCCCCTCGACCTTGAGAATCCTTGCGGGCTGCGGCCGCCCTCTCTGCGCGGGTGGGAGTGGGGTGGCCCACGGGGGTCTGCTCCGCACTGGCTGGGACCCCTGCGCAGCCTGTCGCGGTGGGCGCTGGGCGGCGGAGCTTTTGTTCTCTTTGTGCGCGAGTGCGAGCCCCCTTCCAGCCCTCAGCGAGGGGAGGGGACGAGCAGCTCGCTGGGAGGGGCTCGCGCCACCGCCCACCGCAGCCTCTGCGCAGATGACAAGGGGCTCTGTCAGCCTCCCCACCAGGTCCCAGATGGGGGCACGCCCCCCAGGTGCCAGCCTCGCTTCTCTCCCACCTGTCCCCTGCCCCGAGAAGACGGGAAGGGGTACACAGCGCCGGGGGGGGGCCCTGCCTCGTGTCCCCCACCCCCTGCTCCCCACACCCCAGCCGTGGAAGTCGGAACGAGTGATGCGCTCGGAGGCTCATTCATACCACAGCGCCGGAGGCAGGGCGCGCCGGGACTGCGGTAGCCCAGCTCAGGGCTCAGCACGCACACGCGCGTACCCCAAGATCCCGGAGCCCTTTGTTCCTCCGCAGCCCCGCCCCCGGCCCACCCGTCCTCACCGCAGGCGTCTACATCGCCCGCAGGGCCACACCCACCCCATCCACTCCCAAGCAACAAAAGCAGTGGGGTGAGGGATGGAGACTTGAGATTGACCAGGCGCAGGGGGAGGTCTGGAAAGGGTGGGGGTCCGTAGGAGGTGGGGGTCTGGAAGAGGTAGGGGTCTGGAAGAGTGGGGTTGTAGGAGGTAGGGGTCTTTAGGTGATGGGGAGGGAGGGCGCCCAGCCCCCCGCGCTGCAGGGGTGAAGGGCGCAGCTGTCTCCCTGCTACTTGAGGGCTGCACCCGGGGTCCCCGCGCTCCGACCAGCACCCTCGCGGCCCGGGGCTTCCCCGGGGGCGCCGGGCCCCTCCCAAGGCCCCGAGGAGGGCGCGGTGCGAGGTCCGGGGGTGGACTGGGGGCGACGGGAGCCCGCGGGCCGCGCACCTGCCGGCCGCACCCGGCTCTTAGTCCCGGCGCAGACAATGCGCTCGCCGCCGGCGCGCCCCCGGGACCCCGCTCGGCGCCCCGCCCCCGCGGCCCTCGCCGATTGGCCGCGCGCCCGGGCATTACGTCAGCGGGGCGGGGCGGGGCGGGGCCTGGGCGCGCCCCGCCCCCCGCCTATAAAGGCGCGCCCGCGGCCGGCCGCTCCCCTCCCGCTGCCCAGCTGCTGCCCGGCTCCTCGCGGCGCGTGCAAGGGAACACGGACCCCCCGAGCCGGCACCATGCGTGAGATCGTGCACATCCAGGCGGGCCAGTGCGGCAACCAGATCGGCGCCAAGGTGCGCGGGGGGCGCCGGCGGGGGTCCCGCGGCCGCTTTGTGCGGCCCGTGGGGGTCCCGTGGGGGCGCGGGGCGGGGCCCCCCTTTCGTTGCCTCTGCCCCTTCCACGCGCTCCTCTTCCTCCGGGCGCTCCGCGGGCGCGGGAGGGGCCCCGGGGGTGGGAATTACTCATCCGAATTCCCGCCCGAGCCGCCCGGGGAGGGGAGGCGCGGCGCGCAATTGTCCGGGACGTGACGGGCATCGGGACCACCCTCGCGCCCCCTCCGGCCCCCGCCCGCGCTGCCGGCGCCCCCAGCTGTGACCCTGAGCACTGGCGCCCGCACCCCCCTATGGGTCCCGCCTCCTCGCCCTCCCCGCCGCCCCCCGCCCCCCGCAGCTGTTGTCCCCGGAAACGCCCAATTTCCACTTTCACCCGTAAATTACAAGCTCTGCTCGCCGCCAGCCCCAGGCCCACCACTCGAGCCCCTAAGGAGCCTAAGGAGGCTGCCGGAGCTGGCCGGGGTCCCGGGGAGGGGGGCGGTGCCCCAGCCCCACCCCTCCTCCACCTCTCCCGGGTTCCCGCGTGGAAACCGCAAGCTCTTTCTGTGTCTCAGTTCTGGGAGGTCATCAGTGACGAGCACGGCATCGACCCCACGGGCAGTTACCATGGAGACAGCGATCTGCAGCTGGAGCGGATCAATGTATACTACAACGAGGCCACTGGTAACTGCATCCCACCCCCACCCCCGCCCCCCGCCCCCCACGGCTCGCCAGGAGTGAGGTTCCCTAGGAGGGTGGGCTGGAGAATACAGAATCCCACCCACTGCAGCGGGCGACGCCCCAGCTCAAAGCGTGATTGTGTGATTGTGTGTCCTTTGTTTGCCGAAAGCCGGCCCAGCCCTCTCCAACAGCCCCTCTCACTCAGTTCTGTGCCCGCAGGGAACAAGTATGTCCCCCGGGCCATCCTGGTGGACCTGGAGCCTGGCACCATGGACTCGGTCAGGTCGGGACCCTTCGGCCAGATCTTCAGGCCCGACAACTTCGTGTTCGGTGAGTTGCAGGGCCAAAGGCAGGGGTATCGGGAGGGCATCTTGGGTGGCAGGGAGTGGCCAGCCCAGGAGAAGCAGGAAACACTTCCAGTTGTGTGCCAGTTGCCTGTTAATGTAGGAGCTAAAATGCCAACTTGCCCTTCAGCCTCTAATAGCCAGGTAGAGCCTCAGCCTTCCTCGTTTGTAATTATACCCACGACCAAAGATTTTAACATCTGGCCATTTTGCTGGAAATAATCTGATCTGAACACTTACTCACTGACCTACATTAAAGGTTTTTGCTAAGGAGGAATTTAATCCCAGCATCGAAATTGATGGCGTTCCTTCCCCCTGGCAGGCCAGAGTGGCGCCGGCAACAACTGGGCCAAGGGCCACTACACGGAGGGCGCGGAGCTGGTGGACTCGGTCCTGGACGTCGTGAGGAAGGAGTCGGAGAGCTGCGACTGCCTGCAGGGCTTCCAGCTCACGCACTCGCTGGGCGGGGGCACGGGCTCGGGCATGGGCACGCTGCTCATCAGCAAGATCCGCGAGGAGTACCCCGACCGCATCATGAACACCTTCAGCGTCATGCCCTCGCCCAAGGTGTCGGACACGGTGGTGGAGCCCTACAACGCCACCCTGTCAGTGCACCAGCTGGTGGAGAACACAGATGAGACCTACTGCATCGACAACGAGGCGCTGTACGACATCTGCTTCCGCACCCTCAAGCTCACCACGCCCACCTACGGCGACCTCAACCACCTGGTGTCGGCCACCATGAGCGGCGTCACCACCTGCCTGCGCTTCCCCGGGCAGCTCAACGCCGACCTGCGCAAGCTGGCCGTGAACATGGTGCCCTTCCCGCGCCTGCACTTCTTCATGCCCGGCTTCGCGCCCCTCACCAGCCGGGGCAGCCAGCAGTACCGCGCCCTGACGGTGCCCGAGCTCACCCAGCAGATGTTCGACTCCAAGAACATGATGGCCGCGTGCGACCCGCGCCACGGCCGCTACCTGACCGTGGCCGCCATCTTCCGCGGCCGCATGTCCATGAAGGAGGTGGACGAGCAGATGCTGAACGTGCAGAACAAGAACAGCAGCTACTTCGTCGAGTGGATCCCCAACAACGTGAAGACGGCCGTGTGCGACATCCCGCCGCGGGGGCTCAAGATGTCGGCCACCTTCATCGGCAACTCCACGGCCATCCAGGAGCTGTTCAAGCGCATCTCGGAGCAGTTCACGGCCATGTTCCGCCGCAAGGCCTTCCTGCACTGGTACACGGGCGAGGGCATGGACGAGATGGAGTTCACCGAGGCCGAGAGCAACATGAACGACCTGGTGTCCGAGTACCAGCAGTACCAGGACGCCACGGCCGACGAGCAGGGCGAGTTCGAGGAGGAGGAGGGCGAGGAGGAGGCCTGAGCAGCCCCGCTGGCTGGCGGCAGGTTAGGGACAGCTGACAAGGAAGCTTGGGGGTGGGGGGGTCGCTGGAGAGCGCCTCGCTTCGGCGTGGAAGGGAAGAAGCATGTCCTGGTGCGCCTGGTTCTCTGGTGCTCTTTTCTGTTCTCCTTTTGTAACACTGACATCCATGTAACCTTTGAGATATTCCTGACCTACTGTTGTAATGACGAAAGTCACATAAATGTTTGTGTCCTGACAGCCGCCTCTTCTCTGTCTGCGCCTCTCCCCTCCTGAGCTCCCCCGATCAGCTGCCCGGGCCACCTCCAGGACACACCCCCTCTGTCCTAGGCAGCGGGGAGGGATAGCCAAGGTTCAATGCATTCACTCTCCAAGGGGAAAACTACACCGGAAATGGTCACACCCAGCTGAAGGCGGGTGATGACTTGGGTGTTTCAGAGGCTGTGAAGCAGCCACCTTCCTGCTCCGGCTGCCCACACGTGGCATGTGTCCTCGTGCACAAGCCCCAGTGTCCACTGTGAGGTGGTTCTCACATCCTTGCCCACTCCAGGCTGTCCTGGGCCCACAGCGTCCTTCCCTCTTGCCTTCACATTCTGCTACACTAACTCGCTCTCATCTTTGCACACTGAGGTGTTAAAGGGGGGAATTCACTCTCGCCAGTGAATTCCGGAAATCCGCTCAGTGTCCCTTGGGATACATAGTATCTCTCCCCCTTCTAACTGCCAGACTTTCTCCTTGAATGGATACATAGTAAACAGGGCTGTCTAGAATACACATTGTTTCCATTTTCTCAGCCGCACAGGAAACAAGTTAAGGAGGGCATTGTGTCCTGGAGAAAGGTCACCTAGAGTAAGCTTCCTAGAGCAGCATCAGAAGATTAGAACATGACTCCTGTTTTTGAAAAAGTTCACGAAAGCCCCTGTACTTAAGAACGGCTGGAGCCGGGGGTGGGGGGTGGGGGCGGGGCTGGAACCATCATTTAACGGGTCAGGTGCTGCCTTGCATGCGGCTGACCCACTGACAGATGTCCAAGCCCCAGCACCTCATATGGTCCCCCGAGTCCATCAAGAGTGATTTCTGCCTGAGGAGTAAGCCTCTGAACACGGCCAGGCATGTACCCCCCCATCCACACCCCTCCCCCAAGAAAGGGGTGGTCTGGCTATGGAGGAATGACCCAAAATATGAGCCATAACGCTCTTAGTTTATTGGGACTCGTACCAGGCGAAGGTCAAACTTAAACTCAAGCCTGCTTGGGGTGGCCTGCAGGCCACTGCTACTGAAGACATCAAACGCCCTGCTGGGAGTCTGGATGATCCTTCGTCAGTGGTGGCACGCGTGGCTCATGCCCCAGCCTCGCTGAAGGAAGAGTGCACATCATCAACGGGGTTAGACACGGCGCCCAAGGCCGGGAGTAACACCCAGAACACGGGGGCTGTGACTTCCCTGGTAACTACATGAAGTCAAAACGAGGGAAACATACTTAAATCTGACAGCATTTAATTTTCACTTCTACTTGTTTCTACCCTGAAATACTAAAAAGGTGGGAGGGGGGTGGGGCTCCGGTATCTGGAAAGCGAGGGTGCGGCTGGTTCTGCGCGGGGGTGGGGGACGTCAGTCATTCCGCGGAGGGGCGCAGGCCAGGAGCCCTGGGCAGCCGAGACCAGGCCAGCCGGCTCGGGTCGGCAGGCAGTGAGTGACCTCCGCTGGAGTCTCTGGACTTCAGAGGAGGTGACAGGTGCCACCCTGTGGGGCTGCAGCAAAGCTTCCAACGCTCCATCTGAAGGGCGACGCCGGTTCTGAATGCCCCAAGCCCTGGGTCCACTGCCAGCCCCCCGGCCTGTCCTTGGCGGTGCCATCCCCCCTGTCAGTCACATGACCAGTGACTGTGAATGAGAGTGCGGCTGCTGCCAGGCCCCAGCCAGCCATCCTGTCGCCGTGCCCACATCTACACCACGAGAGCTTATTTCTGCACGGTGCCAGGCAGTGCTGCCAGGCAGACGGGCCAGGCAGATGCCCTGGGGCAATGTGAGTGACCTGGCCGAGTCACCTTGAAATGCAAACTTGGGGGCAAACCGAGGGCACTTGAAACGGCGAAGAGATGGAGATGGGGTGAGGGAGTGGGGCCGGGGGGGGGACCGGGGACAGGGGAGGGGGAGTTGGGAGATGGGGGAGGGGAGGGGTGGGCTGTTCTCCATATTCTGCTGCTCTCTTCCTTCCCAAGGCACCCCTAGGAAAGTCCTTCTGGGCCGGCACAGCATCCAAGGCTAAGCCGAAGCCTGGGGTCAGAGTTCTAAGGTCACAGGTCTCACTCCTGGCTGCATCTCGGGGGTTCTTGAACTAAGGCCACGTGGGGTGATGAAGAAGAGAAGGAGACGTCCTGGCTCCACAAACAGTATCTTCAGCCACCTGTGGCCCTACAGAAGTGACCTTTTCTGTTTGGGGGGGGCCACCCAGCAGTGCTCAGGGATCACTCCCGGTGCCCGGAACTGAACCAGGGTCAGCCGCATGCAAGGCAAATGCCTTAACCCTGAGCTCTCTGGCCCTCAGAAAGTGGCCTTCAAGGCAGGAAGCGTCCCACTGACTGCAGTGGCCCTGTCCTGGTCATGCCCCCGTCTCTTCACCATCCTTAATCCCATGCACCTTATAGAGCCCAAGCTTCAGGGTTCCTCACTGCAGGTGTGTCCTGAAAGGGGAGGTTTCAGGCTGAGAATGCACCGGGTTAGTTTCTTCAGTTGTGTGGCAGCTGTGTGTGTGTGTGTGTGTGTGTGTGTGTGTGGGCGTGCTGGGGGTGGGGGTGTCTGGGATTTTGAATATTATGATCCTGCCTTCCTGGTTTCAGGAATCTTGACTTTTCTCAGGTCTCACTGCCCCGACTAATCATCATTTACTCCAGCAAAGGTTCACCGGCACCTACTACGTGCATGGCGCTTAGCGTACAGACAGGAATAAACAAGCTCAAGCCTCTCAGAATCTTCCGGGCCAGCTGGGGAGACGAGGGCGAGCACGGTTAAGCAGCAGGAGTGGCATCTCGCAGGACGCTATGGAAACGGGATCCCGCTCACTCGCACTGGCTGGAAATCAGGGCAGATTCCACGCAGGAAGCAACACTCAGATCCCCCAACGAGAGGGGGCTGCGGCGAGTCACAGAATCCTGGGAGCCGGGTGCCAGGAGGGCGAGCCCACTCAAAGCAGCCCTGCAAGGAGCCGGGCTCTGTCATTAGAGAACTCGCAGCACTGTAATTAGCCCTTCCTGGGGCCGAGCCTCCGCGTCACCCTCAGCCCGGCGCCTCCCCCGTCTCTCCTCTCCCCTGCGAGTCTGGGGCACCTCTGGAAGGCGCGGCCTGGCTGGGCAGAGAAGCGGCTCTTTCTCGCCAGTCCTGGGGTGCACCCTGCACGGGACGGGCACGAGCCTCTCCCGTGACCCCTGGGACACGCTCCCGGAGGGCTCCCCTGCCCTCTCACCCAGCACCCTCCCCGTGGGGGACCTCCACTCCGCGCCGTCTGTCTCTGTGACAGGGTTAGGGTCGGGTGTTTGGGTGTTTTCTGTCGCTTTAGCTCTGAAACCCCCGTCCAGGACGGAAGGATCGATCAGGAATTTTGGTTTTAGGGTCACAGGCAGCGGTGCTCAAGGAACTTACTTGTGGCAGGCTCAGGGAACCATTTGGAGTTTGGGGCCTGGGCCAGCTACGCGCCCTCCCCACGGCTCTGCCACCCCGAGCCCTCAACTAGGAACCGTGAACAACGCGGCACTCAGTAGGTGAAACCCGACAAACCCTGGAGACGCCCCAGGCAGGGAGGGAGGGCGGAGCCCGCCAGGCAGCCCCATCTCCGCATCGCCCCAGGATGGCCAAGCAGAGATGGCCATCTCAGTGTCCAAGCAGAGATGGCCAGCACCCTGCCCAGGCTCTGAGACCCCCGGTCCTCAGCCAGGCCTCAAAGGTTCCATGACCTGGTATGAGAGACGCCATGAGGGGGAGAAAACCCGGACGCTGGTGCCACAACCCTGCCTTCACCACAGACACAGGGGCTCAGTGTCTGTTCTCAGGGGGCTGCCCTCACTTCCTGTTCCCCCCCCCACACCACAGTCACGCTAGTCGCAGTGGGCTGGGAAGGAGTCCTTGCTCCCAGGTACCCCAACTTTCTTCTTTCTCTGGCCCTGGGCATGGCCACCAGTAGCGGGGACCCCTCGGACCCTGCGGCGCTAGACCCCCACCCCCAGGCAGACTCCCCTAAGCTGAGCTTCTCTAGCCCTCCCCCCTCATCCTCCAGCTGGGCTAGGGGTGCCCCAGATGGAGACCATTTACTGCCGACCACCCAGCCTCCTGGCTGCCCTACTCAGGCCAGAGAACCAGAGGGCGGGGTCCCCCGACATCTAGGAGAGGGCGTGTCAGTAGGCGGGCACTGCTGGTCTGGGTGACCCACAGCAGGGAGACCGCATGCTTAGAGGAGGGTAGGCAGCTTTCTGGGGTCTCCTCGCTCTTCTCCCCCAGGCCCATCACTTGGGGGAGAGTTCCCCTGCCTCGATGGGCCCCAACAGTCACCTCCTCACCCAGACGTCCCCCCATGCGGATCCGTCCATCTCCACCACCCGGCCACAACTCAGCTGGGTGCTGACGCGGCGACCATGGGCTTCAGGCCAGGGTCCAACATACGTCCCTGCAGGCAGCACCTGCCTGGTCCCTGCCGCCCCCAGCAGGCCCTGCTCCTGTGAGTGGTCGGGTCTAGAACGTTGTCAGTGGAATCGGGAGACCCCCGGCCCATCCCACAGAGAGCACCGCACAGCACAGCACGTCCTGCCTGGGCCCCGCAGGTGCTGCCCCCAACGCCAACCTGGGCATGTGAAGAGTTGGCCGAGGGGTGGAGGTGCAAGAGGGTGACCTGGGCCTGAGCAGAACTGGGAACCACAGCTGCTTCGGCACCCAGCCTCCTGCCGAGCCCACAACCCTGAGGAGAAATTCCGCCCAGGCCCGAATGCGGTTCCCGCCGGGCGAGGCCCTGACACAGCTTCCCCAGGGCTGACACAGACAAGGGTCCCTGGCCTGAGCGCCCCCACCCCGCCCACTCACTGCCCATAGCAGCAGGCCCCACCCCCTGCACCCCTTCTCCTCTGGTCGCTGGTTTTGTCCCCGTGACACTGTCCAGTGTAGCCCAGGGTCCGCCGTCCCCTCACCGCCAGGGTGCCCGCCCCCGCCCCCAGCTCCCGCCTCATGCTGTGACCTGCCAGCAGCCGGGAAGGGAGAGTAGATTCCAGAAACGTGCGTCACCCTCAGTGTCTGCCACATTACAGCCTGGCCGTGGACCAGCACGGGAAAGCGGTCAGGAAGGGCGGAGAGAGTGGACAGGAGGTGTCCCAGACACCTCCTCCCCCGGGGAGCGAAGGCTTCGCCCCCCCACAGCCTCGTCCCTTCCTCTGGCCGCGCCTGCAGCTCCCAGAGTCATTTCACTAGATACACTGGGGTGGCGGGAGACACCCAGTGCGGCTCAGGGACTATTTCAGGCTCTGCTGCTGGGAATGACACTGGGGGCACCTGGGGGACCCCCAGAGGTGCCCAGAAAAGGGATGGGGTCCGGCCCCGGACATTGTTCCTCTGGCTGGCCCTAACGCATTCCTCCTCCCTGTGTTTTTACAAGGGAACGCTGGGGAGGGCAGGCTCTTCTCCTGAGTTACAGTCGCCCACACACGCCCCAGCACCACGAACGGCCGTCCCGTTGATGGGGCCCGTGTCTGCTACTCCCGCTGCAGAACCAGCCGCGCCGGGAGTCGGTGCCCATTTCACAGCTGTGGGTTGTTGCCCTGAGTTCCCGCTCCATGGGGGGCGGGGGGTCCCGGGCACGGTGGAGTGGGTGGAGTGGGGCAGCGGGCGTGTGACTTAGCATAACACTGACACCACTGGCAACTCAACTACAACTACGATTTTTACTTTGTTGTCCAAAAAATAGAACTTCTGAAGTTTTAAAATTCGAAGCATGTATTTACTGTATTAATTGAAACTTGAGAGTGTTAGAAGATGTATCAAAGCATCAGGTTCATGGGACATCTATCACAAAATCTAAATGTATCTCCCACTAACATCTGTTAACTTGCGTGGGTTTGGGGGGTTTGGGACGGCCACGGCAGAGAGCAGCCTGGGCAGGCCAGCAGTGCTCAGGGACACCAGGGCCCGAGCCAGAGTCCAGCCTGGCTATGCTGGGGACCACAGAAGAAGCCCTAGCAGTGCCCAGGGGCTGGGAGCAGGGGTCCCACTCAGGGCCTTGCATACGCTGGACCAGCTGGGTTGTGTCCCCAAGTTCTTCACCTCTTCCCAGGGAGAAATGTCCTGGAGGGCCAAGATTAACTGTCCAAGTGGCACCCTTCCACATTCTGCAAATCAATACAAGACAGCTGGATTGTCCTATCTGCTTTTGCATTCAATCTGTTGTAATATGTTATTCTGGTTGAAAACGGCAGAAGAAAAGAAAAACTGGCTTCGTTCACATGCGTGGTGGGAAGAGGCGGATTCTCCCTCCCACTCCACTGGTGGGAAAACAGGCAGGAGCTCCTTGAAGCTTAACTGCCTCGGAACTTTCTCCGACACCGCCCTGGCCCCGAGCTGCGGGCTGAGCACTGCACATCCGGGCACCTGCTCGACCCTCAGCGGAACCCAGCCAAAGCCAGCCTGGGGCTGAGCTGCGGGGGCCCGGGATGTGGCACTGCTTCTGTGCTACCTCGGGGTCACACAGCTGCCCTCTCTGTCGCCTCCAGGCCCACTGGCCCTTCTTACCCGAAAGCAAATGATCTGGACCGTGCGGACGCCCTGAAAAGCCTTTTTGGCCTCCCCAGAGGTCACGGGCCACAGTGAGACGTGTCCCTCCAGTGTCCTGTTCCTTACTGAGCTCTCGGAACGGGGTTTTGGCTTCTCACCCTCCCGTAGGAAGAGAAACGTCCAGATCTGGTCTTAGCGACCCAGCACGTTACCAGCCCAGGCCATGTGCCCGGTAGGGTGACAGGAAGCATGCAGCTTCCCCCATCTGCTCCTTCCCACCCACCCCCTGCCCAGCTCCTCCCCCACCCCATCTCTGGCGCCCACCTGGCCGGATTCTTTGGTACGTAAAACAGCGTGGTAAAACATTTCTCCGACATGTCACTTAGCACAGGGTCCTCGGGCCCCTCCTTTTGTCACCCATGGAAAGATTCCGCCCCACCACCTTCTTCTTTTTCTTTTTTTGGTGGGAGGGTTTGGGGCCACACCTGGCAATGTTTCGGGGGCTGCTCCTGGCTCTGCACTCGGGTCACTCCTACCAATGTTGGGAGGGGGAATACGGGGTGCCAGGGAGAGAACCTGGGTGAACCTTGTGCCAGGCAAACGCCACCCCGCATTGTGCTATCACTCGGCCCCAGGATTCCCCTTAGGGCTGCACAACCACCCATCACTGCAGAGACGCCCAGTCCGGTGCCCACACAGCGCCTGCCCCGCGGAGGTGACTGGGGCGGCAGCCAGGCGAGAATGTGGCAATAAAAACACTCAGCTCACTCCCGGGTTCGCTTCTGGCCGCCTTTGGCTGAACACACACAAACGGAACCACCAGATGTGAAATACTAAGTTCCGTACGTCACGCCACTTCCAGGCCATACCCACTGGGGGGGGGGGGGGTTCATTCCTGGCATCACACAGGGTCCCTCGAACCCCCAGCAGGAGTCACCCAGGAGTACTGGCCCAGGAAGGAAACCCTGAGCACCACCAAGTGTGGCCCCAAAATTAAAAATAAAAAAGTCTTGTAGCCAAAAGCCTCCTGGCTAATAATCAGGACTGGCGTCTCCAGGTAAAATCTATTTCCAGAGGGGCCGGAGCGATAGCACAATGGGTAGGGGGTTTGCCTTACACACAGTCAACCCAGGCTCGATCCCCGGTATCCCACAGGGTCCCCCAAGCACCGCCAGGAATAATTCCTGAGTGCAGAGCCAGGAGGAACCCCTGAGCATCACCAGGTGTGACCCAAAAAGCAATATATATATATATATTTTTTTTTTTCAGAGTGAATGGTTTCCTCTCAGAATCTGGGAAAGAGAAAACCCAATCCCGTCTGCTCCCCTGCAGAGGCAAGGGCAGGATGCGTGTCCAGGCCCGGAGGCCACCAAGCTGACCCTGAGGGTCTCCCCTGACCCTGGAACATCACAGGCACATCAGGGGCCCCTCCGGAAAGCTCTCGAGGTTTGCTCTGGGCCAGCAGAGGCAGCTGCGAGACCAGGCAGAGGGCCCCGCTCTCCGATACGGCCCGTAACAGAAGCCACAGGGCGGCCAGGGTATGTGTGTGTGTGTGGGGGGGGGGGGACTCCAGGGACCCGCGCGGGACTGCGGGGGCTGGAGGTGGCACGGAGCAGCGGCGCAGCATGAGCCAGGGTGGGCGGAGCTGCGGAGAAGGTGCCAGCCCCAGTTTACTAGGAGGCGGGAGAGTGCCACACTCCAGGCAGACACAGTTCTCCTCTCTCCATCTGCCCATCCACCCGCCGCCAAGTCCTGGAGGCTGCCGCCCACCCCACGGGAGGCCAAGCTGCCTCACTCAGCGCGCGGGTCCACGGGAGAGGCGCGGGCAGAAGGGCCCTGGCACCCCCGGTACCAAGGGAGCTTTGAAAAAAAAAATTGTTCCGAAATAAATTTACTGATGAACTGTTGTCAGCGCATGTTTGATTGGCGTACCTCGCCAATGCACCTATAAATCCAGTCGCATGATCCCTCAGGCGGGGGAGGCCGGAGCCACAGCACAGCGGGGAGGGCGTTTGCCTTGCCCGCAGCTGACCTGGTTCCATCCCCGGCATCCCCTAGGGTCCCTCGAGCACTGCAAGGAGCGATTCCTGAGTGCAGAGCCATGACTGCCCCTGAGCACGGCGGACTGTGGCCCAAAAACAAAAAACTGAATTCTCCAGTGCAGGAGGCTCCTGAGTGGAAAAGCTTAATGAGGCGGGGCTGGTCTGATAGCACAATGGGTAGGGCGTTTGCCTTGCACGCGGCCGACCTGGGTTTGATTCCCAGCATCCCATATGGTCCCCTGAGCACGGCCAGGAGTGATTCCTGAGGAACCCCTGAGCAGCACCATGTGTGACCCCCTCCCCCCCAAAAAAAAGCTTAATGAGGCAATTGGGACCCCAAGCAGCAGCAGAGGAGGGGGGCTGCAGGGTGGCCAGCCCAGCGCTCCACCCCCAGTACCGCAAACATTGCCAGGAGGGATCCCAAAGCACAGAGCCAGGAGTAAGGCCAGCGTACCCCTGGGTGTGGCCTGTTCTCCCCAAGCCCACACACCTGCGGTGCCAATCCTGGGCCCTTAACTAAGCACAGTGGAGCACGGCAGCCTGACCCTCACCATGGGGCACGACGGGACAGGGGGCCCGGTCAGGCGCAGAGAGCGGGCACAGTGGGGGTCCGTGCCACAGCCTATACACGCCTCGAATCAACCTCAGTGCTCTCCGGAGCTCACCACATGAATAACATACACCACAGAGCCGCGGACACACAGACAGCGAGTCTTCAATAAAGAAGCAGAACATATGAAGCGCAGAAAGGACAGTCTCTTCAACAGGTGGTGCTGGAAACCCATCAGTCTCATGCAAAAACAAGACGCTGACGACAACAACAACAAAAACCTCAGACTTTTCTGTAACACCATGCACAAAAGTAAAACAAGGGGCTGGAGCCATAGTACAGCGGGGAGGGCATTTGCCTTGTATGCGGCCAACCCGGATTCGATCACCAGCATCCCATAGGGTCCCCCAAGCACTGGCAGGAGTAATTCCTGAATACAGAGCCAGGAGGAACCCTTGTGCATCGGCAGGTGTGGCCCAAAAAGCCAAAACTAAATAAACAAATAAAGCTATTTAAAAAACAAAGAAGAAGAAGAAATCAAGATGGATTACAGACCTTGATATCGGACCCTGAATCCATAAGCTACACAAGACAGCAGAACTCTCCAGAAAATGGAAGCTAGAAACATCTCTAAGGAGGCAGCCCCACTGGCCAAGCACGTGGAAACCAAGATAAAACTAGGGCACTTCTGTACCTCAAAAGAAGTGACGACCAGAATACAAAGACACCCCAGGGACTGGGGGAAATGATTTGCCCACCAATCTTTGATAAAGGGGTATTATCCAAGATACATAAAGCACCGGCAAAACTTCACAAGGGAAAAGAAATAATCGGACCCCATCAAAAACTGGGGAGAAGAGATGAACAGAAACTTCCTCAAAAAGAAAAAAACAAAAAGCCAAGAGCCTCATGAATCATCAGGGAAGTGCAACTCAAAACAAGACAGTGGAAATGCAACTCAAAACAAGATAGCCCCCCACACCACCAAGGGTAGCACCCACACCACAGAGAGCAGCACCCACTGAAAAGAGCAAGAGCAGCCCTTCTGCCTGTTGCTCCCTGAGCCTCCCCCCCAGGGAGGCTCACCGCTGGCTCACATCATGGGGGTCCCCAGAAACCCCCTCAGCCGACCTGCACCAAGTGAAGGGCTAAGCACCGCTCCCGAGAAGGTTCTACTCGGCAACTTCGTACCCCCTGGTCCCGTCATTCTTCCTGTCCCTCTGCGAGGATGGCAGAAGGCAGAGAGCAGCCACTAGCTAGTCACTCACTACCTTCCCAGGGAGGGCAAGAGCTCGAGCAAATCAACGGGGAGCCGGGCAGAGACCCACCAAGCTCAAGGAGCGGGAACATCTGACGGAAGCCATGAACAGCCCCAGCGACCCTCAGACGGTGCCGTGAGTGACGGCGACCAGGGTGGTCAAAGGGCTCGGAGGAACGAGAGCACAAGGCAAGCTGAGATGAAGAACAACCTGGACCAGACGCCAAGAACACGGTAGGGACCTACAAGTCAAGAGAAGCTCCGACGCAGGACAGCGAAAGATCGAGGCGCTCCGAGGAGGAGAAAGCAGGAAACAGCAGAAGGTGAGAAACAGTCCGAAAGCCACGCACAGCACATGGAGAACTCTGGGATGGGTTCAAGAGGAAAGCAGAAAAATCATCGGGGTCCCTGAAGAACAGGAAGGCGACCGTGATGAAGAAACAACAGTTGAAGAAACCATCTAAGAATTCCCCAGGGTTGGGGTCAGAACGATGGTCTAGCAGGGAGGGCGTTTGCCTTGCGCACAGCCAACCCGGGTTTGATCCTTGGCATCCCAGAGGGTCCCCCAACACAAAATCACAACAAATCATCCTGTTATTCGTCGATTGCCTCGAGCAGGCCCCAGTAACTTCTCCTTCATCCTAGCCCTGAGATTATATTCAAGGCTCTTTAGGAGAATGAGTCCCATCATTGTTACTGGTATTTGGCATATTGGGGACGCCACGGGGAGTTTGCCAGACTCTGCTGTGTGGGCAAGTTACGTTCGGTAGCCTGCCAGGTTGTCCCCCAACACTGTCAAGAGTAATTCCTAGTGCAGAGCCAGGAGTAACTCCTGAGCACTGGGTGTGACCCAAGAAGCCAAAAATAAATAAATAAATAAATAAATAAATAAATAAATAAAAATAAAGAGTTTCCCAGAGTTGAGGATTACAGGCTCCGAGATCCAAAGGCCCGAAGGGTCCCATTGAAAATAGACCCAATTAGGAAAACCGCAAGATACGTTACCCTCAAAATGACAGAATCTAAAGATACAGGCATTATACTGACAGCAGCAAGATCCAAAACGGAAGTTACAAACAAAGGAAAGCCCACGAGATGTCTGGCCGATCTGTCAAGTGAGACTCCGAGAGCCAGGGAACATGGAAAGATTCAGGACAAGAACCCAACGCGGTGAGGACCACACCAGGAACCCTCCGGCCAGCTCAATCATCATTCAGATCTGAAGGAATTAAACAGAGCTTCATGGACAGGCGACAGCTCAGCGAATTCACAGCCCTGAAACCAGTTTTGCAAGAAGCATCCAAAGGGCTCCTTTGAAGGCCAGAGAAACTTCCCAGCACGCGGCGCTGAGTAGGCGCTCACTGGTGGTGGATATTGCATATAATTGTCCTCTGCTCGATTAAGAAACGGTGAAGACACAGACCAACTAATCATCACAAACTGACTTTTATTGATTCATTTTCTTTCTTTCTTTCTTTCTTTCTTTCTTTCTTTCTTTCTTTCTTTCTTTTTCTTCCTTCCTTCCTTTCTTTATTTTTGCTTTTTGGGTCACACCCGGCGATGCACAGGGGTTTCTCCTGGCTCTGCACTCAGGAATTACTCCTGGCGGTGCTCAGGGGACCATATGGGATGCTGGGAATTGAACCCGGGTCGGCCACGTGCAAGGCAAATGCCCTGCCTGCTGTGCTATTGCTCCAGCCCCACGTTTATTCATTTTCTAATAATTCTATTTGATGTTCTTTCAAGTTTGTTGGACCAAGTCATATGAAATTAATTTGCTATATGCCTGCCAAGGGGGCAAAAGGGGAACAAAGCCTCGTTTATGACAGGAAGGATGTGACGGTTACCGCAGTAAGATCCAACTACAAAATAAAATTTAATGCGATTTGTTTTAGATGCCAGAGTTGAAAACTTAGTCATGTAGGAAGCCAGAGTGATAGGCCAGCATCCCATAGGGTCCCCCGAGCACCACCAGGATTAATTCCTGAGTGCAGAGCCAAGAGTAACCCCTGAGCATCGCCGGGTGTGACCCAACCCGCAAAAATAAATAAAGATAATATTTTAAAAAACTTAGTCATGGAAATGGGATAGGCAGTATACTATATTGTATTAGAGGATTTGAATTTTTTTTATTTACATAGGTTAAAATCATATAGCGATGAATCATTACAAATTGACCGTTGTTGATGTATCTTTGGGTAATTCCATTTGTCATTTCTTTACATTTTGGAGCAAGCAATATGAAATAAATTTGCTATCTGCCTGCCAAGGGGGCAGGTTGGGACACGGCCTACCACGGGGACACTGGTGATGGAACTGGTGTTGCAACAATGAATGCCTGAGACAGTTCTACCATGAACAACTTTGTGAATCACGGTGTCTTAATTAAAAACAAAGTTAAAGAGTATTTATTCACATCACCTGCCCCCTAAAATAAATGAATAAATAAATAAATAAATAAATAAATAAAACAAAAGCAACCAGCATTGGCGTGGAGGCAGGGATTGGAGCTGCACGCATGCTGCTGGAATGCCGACTGGCCCAGGCCTTCTGGGAAAACAACACGGACGTTCTCAAGAAATTATTACTTCAGGGGGCTGGAGCGATAGCACAGTGGGTAGGGTGTTTGCCTTGCACACGGCTGACCTGGGTGTGGTCCCCGACATCCCATAGAGTCCCCTTAGCACTGCCAGGAATAATTCCTGAGTGCAGAGCCAGGAAGTGAATGGTCAGCGCTGGAGTTTGAACAGGGCCCTGAACCATCTCAACGCCATTTGCGCTCCCGGCCCCCCACCTCCTTCCTCCAACAGCCACTCGCTCCGTCACTCCGCTTCCCACAGGCCCCGCGCAGCCGCCCGAGCCCCCGATGTCGCTGTTGTCCCAAAATTTCGAACGGGATCGGACCACCGTCTCCTTCATGCAAAATTCTACTTCACAGAGCGCGGAGAAAGGGCTGCAAAGTTCAAAAAGAGAACTCCCAGAATGACCACCAACTGGGAACTCTTTGGCACTATTGCGGCAACATGGGAAGATGCCATTGTTGACAACATTGACGAGGAATACGATCGACTGGTTCAGCACCTCCATGAATGTGCGAGGAACGCCAAGAGAGAGATAGCCACAAAAAATCGCCTATCTTCGAAAACTCTTGAGCTAATTCGCCAGCGTGGTTTGGCGCATGCCTCAGGCAACCACAAGCTAACGTCCGAGCTCGCAAAGCAGTGCAGAGATGCAATCAAGGAAGACCTCAAAGAGAGAGAGCAGAAGTACTGGTAGATGCGGCAGAAGCCGGGAAAAGTATTCGGAACGCCCGCCTGTCCTTCGCCAACTACAAGACCAAGATGACTGCCCTCCGACGTCCTGATGGATCCATCACATCCTCCAGAACGGCAATGGAGAAGATTATCCATGACTTCTACTCAAATCTCTTCGATAGCCATGTCCACTTGCCGACATACCAAATTCCACAGGATTGGTATGTCGTTCCCAACGTTCTCCCTTCCGAAATCCAACACGCCATTTCGTCGGTAAAGAAACAAACAGCACCCGGCCCAGACAAGGTCAGACCTGAACACCTGAAGAACCTGCCGTCAGTACTCATCAATACACGGGCTCGGCTCTTCACTCGCTACCTGTCTGAATGCAAGGTTCCGTCCCAATGGAAAACCAGCAGAACCGTACTGCTGTTCAAGAAGGGAGACATCCATGACATTGGCAACTATCGCCCGATCTGCCTATTGTCTGTCATCTACAAGCTGTTCACTCGAGTCATCCTGAATAGGATTGGCAGAACACTAGATGAAGGACAACCATGCGAGCAAGCAGGGTTCCGCAAAGGATTCAGCACCATCGACCATATCCACACGATAACCAAGCTCATTGAGGTTCTCGGGAGTTCAAGATGCCGCTCTGCTTAACGTTCATTGATTTAAAGAAGGCCTTTGATTCTGTTGAGACGGAAGCAGTCACTGAAGCCCTAGCCAATCAGGGCATTCAAGCCCAATACATCAGGATCCTCCGAGAGCTGTATTGTGGATTCACTACCAGGATCTCACCATTCTACAAAGAAGTGATCGTTGATGTCAAGAGGGGTGCGGCAGGGTGATACCATTTCACCGAAACTCTTCAGTGCCACCCTCGAGAACATCATGCGACAACTGGAATGGGAAGGAATGGGAGTGAGGATAGATGGTCGGCAACTACACCACCTCCGCTTTGCTGATGACATTGTTTTAATAACACTAAACATCAGCCAAGCAGCACAAATGCTGGCCGACTTTGACCGTGAGTGTGGAAAGGTAGGACTACAGCTGAATCTTACGAAGACAATGTTTATGAGAAACAGCCTTGTTCCTGACGCCCCATTCGCTCTCAATGGAACGACCATCTCCGAATGCAACAGCTATGTGTACCTAGGTCGAGAGGTCAACATGACAAATGACCTGGCACCCGAGCTGCGCAGGAGGAAGAGAGCGGCTTGGAACGCCTTCAAGAACGTCGAAGAAATAGCTAAGAGGACGAAGAACCTCCGGCTCCGGGCACATCTCTTTGATTCCACTGTTCTTCCTGCATTAACATATGCCTCAGAGACCTGGGCCCTACGCAAACAGGATGAGAACGCTATTCAGGTCTCCCAAAGAAGAATAGAAAGAGCTATGCTTGGAATATCACGTTTCACTCAAATGAGAGAAAGAATCCGGAGTTCCGACATCCGACATCCGTCGACGATCAAGGATCAGGGACGCTGTCTCATTTGCCAAGGTGTCGAAAATCAGATGGGCTGGTCACATAATGAGATTTAAAGACGACCGCTGGACTAGAGCTGTTACCGACTGGATTCCACGGGATGTCAAAAGACCGCAGGGCCGCCCACCTACCAGATGGTCAGACTTCTTCGTCAAGATCATGAACGATCAGTTTGAGGCCCTTCATGTTCCCGGAGCGAACAGATGCCATTGGGCTACACTAGCACGCGACAGGGACAAATGGAGACGTTACTGGCGCCCGCTCGAGCAAATCGACGACTAACGGGAAGTTAAGTGATTAAGTGATTAAGTGCAGAGCCAGGAGTAACCCCTGTGCATCGCTGGGTGTGACCCAAGGGAAAAGAAAGAAAGAAAGAAAGAAAGAAAGAAAGAAAGAAAGAAAGAAAGAAATTGCTTCAGCTTCCATTTGACCGAGAATATTCTCCAAGGGACTAAAACCACAGTGCAGGAAAGCCATCTGCGTTCCTGTGCTCAATGCTGCACTGTCCACAATATCCAAAATCTGGAAACAACCTAAGCGCCCGCCCAAGAACAGATGACCAGATAAAGAAGCACATCCACACGGAGGAATACCAGAGGGTCACAAGAGCAAAGGCCCACATACACTTGACCACAGGACAGATCTGGAAAGTATCTTGGGGCAGTAGGTTCATCGTAGGGGACAGACGCTGCCTGATCTCCCTCACACTCGGGATAAACACAGTCGGGGGGCCACAAATGCCCAAGGGTAACACAGAGGAAGTGAGCCAGGTTTCCAGTAGGAAGCTCGCCACTGGTAGGGGAGGGGGTGGCTGTCATGGGACAGAGCAGCACAACCCCGGGGAGGGGTGTGGTCACTCTGGAGAAGAGAGTGCTGAAAGGGGGTATAAAGTGGCTGAGCACGGGACGGTCACTGGGGACACTGATGGAGGGACTGGTACTGGAACACTGCACACCTGAAACTCAATCATGAATAACTTGGTGACTTTGTAATTCACGGAAACGAAAAAAAGAAAGAAAAAAAGAAAGAAAGAAAGAAAGAAAGAAAGAAAGAAAGAAAGAATAAAATGGAGAAAGGGAGAAAGAAAGAAAGAAAGAAAGAAAGAAAGAGAGAGAGAAAGAATAAAATGGAGAAAGGGAGGGAGAAAGAAATAAGAAAGAAAGAAAGAGGGAAAGAAAGAAAGAGAGAGAAAGAAAGAAAGAAAGAAAGAAAAAAGGGAGAAAGAAAGAAATCCCTGGCACCCCATAGGGTCCCCCAAGAAAGAAAGAGAAAGAAAGAAAGAGAAAGAAAGAAAGAGAGAGAAAGAGAGAAAGAAGGAAAGAGAGAAAGAAGGAAAGAAAGAAAGAAAGAAAGAAAAAAGAAAGAGAGAAAGAAAGAAGGAAAGAAGGAAAGAAAGAGACAAGAATAACTTACACCAGATAAGACTGAGCGGTGGGCTTCTTCCAAACCCAACAGGGGCTCAAAATAAACATTCAAGTCAGCTTTGGAAACAACGTTTTTTTCATACGTACAAAGTGTTGGCCCACAACAGACAGCAAACCCACTGTGTGCCACCCTGTTCCCTCATCCTCCCTCCACTCCTGGTCCTTCCGAGTGACTCTGCACAGACAACAGTCTTGAGTCCACCCAGGAACTGAACCGGGCCCCCAATTTCAAGCGTTCACAATGTGGGGTGCAGGGGCACTGTCAGGAGCTGCTGCTTTTCCCCTCCAGGTGAGCACTGGCCTAAGAGCTGTCTCCCTCCGGTGCCCCAGGGCACAATGGCTCAGCAACAAGGCATGGGGCCATGAGTTCTCAGGGTGGCCACATGCGCCAAGCACCTCCTTGCCTGCGGCTCTGCTGACTGGAGCCCCAGCGCAGCGACAGGGTGCGTGACCGCCGGCACATGGCAGCCCGGAGAGCACGTGGGGCAGGTCAAGGCGGGTGACCCCAGATGAGCCTGGCAGATAAAGAGGTGAGCACTGTGGCAGGAGCAAACCTCCTGGCGAGCACGTGGGTGAGTGCCACGACTTAAGAGGGGATGACCCATGCATGTGCCACCAGCACGTGGGTGAGCCCTGGGAAGGACAAAGCGAGAAAGAACCGCAGCCTCTCACTCACTCACGCTGTCCCCACATCCGCCACGGAGTCACACGCGTCTCCACAGACGCCTCCGCCGAGACTCGGGATTCCGTCCCTCCCCACGCCCGCTCGAATCACCCCCAATCAGAACCCAGATCCGCAGACACAGACACAGGACTCTCTCCACGAGGGTCTGTGCCTGTTACAGACCACCCACCCGTCGCCCGCCTGCAAGGCTGACCCCCACTGCTGAGCTCTGCCGGGTGCCACCGTCTCCTGCCGACCCCATTGCTCCAACAAACTCAGCTCAGGGCTTTGTACCGGCTTCGGCCTCTGCTCCACTTGACTTCACATATGGGCAATGCGGGTCCTTCCCGTGAGCCCTGGCACGGGGGCCGACACAAAACGTCAGAGAAACAACCAGCCGGAGCGACAGCACAACAGGGAGGGCGTCTGCCTGGCACGCGGCCGACCCGGGTTCAAATCCCCGACACCCCATAGGGTCCCCCAAGCCCCGCCAGGAGTAATTCCTGAGTACAGAACCAGGAGGAACCCCTTAGCGTTGCCGGGTGTGACCCAAAAAGGAAAAAAGAGAAAGGAAAAGGAAGAAAGGAAAGAAACAACGGTACCCAGGACCATCAGAAAGATCCTTGGCTGGGCGGAGTGGAAAACGTTTACACCACTTGAGTCTTTTCTTTTTTCCGTCTTTTACAATTTTTGTTTTTAATTGACATTTTTATGGTGGCATCGCGGACGTGTGTAACACTACAGCAGTACATATTTGAGAGTTGCTAAGAGAATAAATCTTGAGAGTCCTCATCACAAGAAAACTATATGTCACCCGACATAGGGGGTGGATGTGAATGAGGCTTCCGGGTCTGTCTTTCACCACGCAAGCCGTTGTTGCTGAGGAAGCGGAGTGTGGCTTATTTTTACATTTCTCAGTGATTGAAAATAAGGAACAAATTTTCATGGGCTTCCTTCCTTCCTGTATGTTTCTTCAGTGAATTATGTTGTGTTGTGTTTTGTTTTTTAGGTTTTTTTTTTAATTATTAAATTGCTGTGAGACAGACCCTTACAAAGCTGTCCATGATTAGGTTTCAGACTGATCCTGCCTGGAAGGAATTTACCATCCAGGAGACAAAAAGGATGTTGTGATTTGGGCTCTAGTCCCTGTGGGTCCAAGAATTGAGGATTAACATCCACATCATGCAGAAACATCAAAAAAGTCAATACCTCTGTGTGTGTGGATGTGTGTCTGTGTATATGCACATCAAAAAAGTGAATATCTTGTGTGTCTGTGTATATGCGTGTATATGATTTGCCAATTACATACAAGCACCTAGATTTATTTTGGGGGGGGGAGCTTTATGTTTTTCTGATGGAGTCAGCTTCTCACAGCTCAGAAGGCAGAAATCTGAGGGCTAGAGAGACAGTCCAATGGGGAGGGCATCTGCCTTGCACATGGCTGGCCCAGGTTTGATCCCCGGCAACCCTTATGGTCCCCTGAGCACCACCAAGAGTACTTCCTGAGTGAAGAGCCAGAAGTAACTTCCAGGCATGGTTGGATGTGGCCTCCGCACCCCCCCCAAAAAAAAAGAAAGAAA
Source organism: Sorex fumeus (assembly GCF_029834395.1). Lineage (NCBI taxonomy): Eukaryota > Metazoa > Chordata > Mammalia > Eulipotyphla > Soricidae > Sorex > Sorex fumeus. The sequence continues at coordinate 2,287,565 of NW_026606275.1, forward strand.
AGGAGAAAGCAGAAGTGTGAGTGGCTGGGGGAGACTTGGGGTGACCACAGGGTCAGTCTCTAGACAGCGCTTCCGGCCAGCCACAGGACGGGCAGTCCAAGAAAATGCTCTTCCTAATGACAAAAACAATTCAGCACCGAAAATGTGGGCCCAGGAAACTCAGAAAGAGGGGAACGTGCCACTTTCCCAGATGGGCTGAGGGGAACCCGCATGCTCGGGAGGAGACAGCGTGATTGGGGTGACGGGCCCTTTCCTCTCGCTTTCTTTCACTCTGGCTTTGTTTTGGGGCCACACTTGCGGCACCCAGGCAGGCTGAGGCCTGGCTCTGAGCTCGGGGATCGAGGGACCATACGAGAAGTTGGGTTGGACGGTCCCGCCAGCCCCTTAAAAATCCATTTCATGTTAAAAAAAAAACAAAAACAGGGCCGGAGCGATAGCACAGCAGGGAGGGTGTTTGCCCTGCATGTGGCTGACCCGGGTTTGATTCCCAGCATCCCATAGGGTCCCCCAAGCACCGCAAGGGGTAATTCCTGAGTGCAGAGCCAGGAGGAACCCCTGAGCATTGCCGGGTGTGACCCAAAGAGCTAAAAACCAAAACCAAAACGGTGCATTTTGTGCACTTTGCTGTCCTGCTGCACATTTCTCTCCTGACTTACCCGGAAGGGGCAGTAGGCACTGTGGCACCTGACCCCTAACCGTTCCGGTCATCCCCTGAGGACAGAGGCTGCCGTCTGCCATAGCCACACCCACACTGGGCCCTTCGCCCCACAGGTGCCCAGGCACCCCGAGGCAGCCCCAGACAGTGCCCGGCTCAGCCCAGCCTCCTGGGACTGCCAGGCAGACGCGGGCACCATCACTGTGCAGACTACACCACCATTTCCTCCACCAGTCGGACTCTGGAGCCCAGCCGCAGCCCGGGAAGATGCCTGCTGGCCCGCGGTCACGCTGTTGCCCGTGGCTACTGCAAATGCAGGACACGACATCCTTCACACCCCCCAGGCATATACCGACCAGGCAGGGCACGCTTGTTGGTGGTGCCAGGAATCGAACCCAGGACTTCAGCCCCCAGGCCCCGGCCTGTTGCTTGAGTGAGATGCAGGGAGTAGAGAGAGAACCGAGAATGCCGGGTTCCACCTAACAATCTCCCCATCAGAGAGAGCCGGGGGGTAGGGGGTGACAGACCCTCAATCCAGGCTCGGGGGGTCTCTACGAGCATCTGGGATAAACCCCCACAAACTCCTCTTTCCAGAAATCATGACATTCCGGCTTCTGCTCCTGCATGGACCATTCCTTTTCCGACATTCTGACCTGATGGAGACTCCGTGACCCTACGAGGGGCCTCACCGCGCGGCCATGCGCCCCTCATGTCCCCTTCCAGGCCTGGACCGAGAAGCAGGGAGACAGTCTTCTCCGTGGGCTGCACACAGTGGCACAGGCCACGGTGCCCGTGACACACCCGAGAAGCCCAGTTCTGCCCACGCGACCCAGGAACTCGGCTGCGTGGACCTTCTGGTTAAAGGAGAAATGCTTCTGGAAGCTTCTGACAGAGTCGGGAGCCTCTTTGCAAGGGGACGTGCGATGCTGTGGACAGCTGAGGCTCGCCAGGTCCCCTTGCAGGTGCGGGGACCGTCAGGGACCCTCGCGGGGTGGATGGAAGCACTCTGTCCTCTCACAAGGGCATGGCCAGACCCTCTCTGGCTGGGAAGGGGCTCCCGGGGGGGGCGGGGGGGCGTCAGATGTAGGCTGAGAACAATAGCCTGCTTGTTCCCGGGCAGGGCACAAAAGAGGGGCTCCCAGGGTCTCATTCCCACCGTATCTTTTGACTGAAATTCTGCGCGGTGGAAAAAGCCACGATAAATCAGTAAGACCCGAGCCCCAGCTCACCGCAGTCAGGAGCACGCGGCCTGGGCCTGCCCATAACGGCATCTGCCTAGAGGACAGCGCGCCGGGCAGAGGGGAGAGGGGAAGGACAGGAAACGAAGGCACTGGCGCCGGGCGGACAGGCCGCGCCGAGATTCTTAATGGCTCTGGCCCTGCCGGAGCGCGTGAGGAGAAAAGCAACTTCTGGCATGAACGGCCCCAACAAAGGTCTGCAGCCTGGCTGGTGCAAGAAAGGCGGAGGGACGGACCCCCGCCCCCTCCTGCTCAGGCAGTCCTGGAGGATGGCTGGTGGTTGCCAAGGAAACCGCGTGGATGTGGAGCTCCGGAAAATGTGCTGTCAGCCGGCTGGAGATGCAATTATGGGTTTTGTTGGTTTTTTTTTTTTTTTTTTGCATCGCAGGAGGCCAAGCCGTTTGCTCAGCCCTCCAATCCTGCTTCCTCACGCGAGAGCCTTGTGATTGTGTGTGTGTGTGTGTGTGTGTGTGTGTGTACATGTGTGTTAGGGGCATTGTTCCCCTTCTCTCCTCCTCTCCAACCATTCATGCAGCCTTGAGCTCCGGCTGGAAACTGCCCGAGTGATGAGGAGGAAGGTCAGTATTGCAAAGGGTGCAACACAGGACACTTGAGGGGGTTATACTGTGGGTCTGAGCCCATGAGCTCTGGGAAGTCCCAACACTGGTTAAGCATCACAGCATTCTCCTCCGTCAGCACCTCCATCAGCGAGGCACCCTCCCATGGAACATTCCACATGCCCTTCGTACCCTCAGAGTGCGAGGGGAGGGGCTGTCCTCTCAGTGCTGCACAAGTCCCCATCACACCCCGGAGGGGGGCGGGTCAGCCCACCGGCCGCCCAAACAGAGCCCAGGCAGCCAACTCCAGGCACACCCCACTGCCTTGGGACGAGTCTCATGAAAAAATTATTCTGCTGAAAACCTCAGATCTGGGGTCGTGTGGCTGAAATCCCCAGGCTCCCACGGAGTTGGGGACAGGCACTTCCAGAAGCCCTGATAGTCACACATACACACCCCAAAGCCGACACCCAGTTACAAATTTAACTCCAGCTGTATCACACCAGCAAAAATTTTGCACTTTCTGGAGTGCACAGTTGCACGACATCTCAAACCCTGATAAGACAGGAGTAGCACACCAGATTGGACGGTATGTAATGGAGAAGGGAACCAATCTCATTAACAAAACATAAACACAGACAGCTGAATCCGTAACAACATCTTAGGAATCTCTTATACATGGGTTTAGTGGCTCCATGGTGAGACACAAGAGTTTTCACGAATTTTCTTCTAAGGAAACTTTTTTTTTCCTTTGTTTATTGAGTCACACCCAGCAATGCACAGGGGTTACTCCTGGTTCATGCACTCAGGAATTACTCCTGGCGGTGCTCGGGGGACCATATGGGATGCCGGGGATGGAACCTGGGTCGGCCTCGTGCAAGGCAAATGCCCTACCCGCTATGCTATCGCTCCGACCTTTATTTTTAATTATTTCTTTTTAGGCATTGTATCTCACAGAACTATTAATGATACAGTTTAACACATACCGTGTTCCAACACCATTTTCTTTACAAATATTCCCATTCAATCTTCCACCCCCACCTGAACTATGGCAAACTAGGTAATGTAGACCTTTGGATGGTTAGATGGATTGATAAAAAAAATAGTGGTGAAGCCTGATACTGGAACAAATTTACATAAACATTTCTACAATTTTTTCTCCCGTCTATGCAGGTTTGAGTACCGAAAAGAATAGAATTTTTTGAGCATATTCTGAGTACTTCAGTTCTTTTTTTAAAATTTTTTATTAGTGAAACACCATGAGATACAGTTGTAGACTTACAAACTTTTGTGCTTGGGTTTCAGTTATACAATGATCGAGTACCCGTCCCTCCACCAGTGCCCATTTCCCACCACCATGGGTCCCAGTATCCCTCCCACCCCCCAACCCCCCCATCCCACCTTACCTCTCATTCCCTTTTGTTCTCTCTCTCCTATTGGCTGTTGTGGTTTGCAAAAGAGTCATTGAGTGGCAATCATGTTCGGTCTGTAGTCTACTTTCAGCATGCATCTCCCATCCTGGGCGGATCTTCCCAACACCCTTTATTTGGTGCTCCCTTCTCTATCTGAGCTGCCTTTACCCCTAGAGTGAATCACGGTGTGGTTTTTTTTTTTTTGGTTTTTTTTTGGTTTTTTTTTTTTTGCTTTTTGGGTCACACCTGGCGATGCACAGGGGTTACTCCTGGCGGTGGTCAGGGGACCATGTGGGATTCTGGGAATCGAACCTGGGTTGGCCGCATGCAAGGCAAACGCCCTACCCGCTGTGCTCTCACTCCAGCCCCATCACGGTGTTTTTAATAAAAATCAACTTTAAAATTTTGTTCAATTAAGTCCCCACGATTGGGATGGGGGAGCCAGACACCAGCAGCGACACAAAGCGGTCACTCATCCACGCTGATTCACTGACCTGTGCGGCGTCGGGGCCCCTCATGCTGACCCCCGGGAACTGCGCTCAGGCTGGGCCTCCGATGAAGCACTGAAGGCCCATGCGGGCCCTGGCGATCGGACAGCTGTCAAAGCAACACGGCGGCGTTAGAGCCGGATGCTCAGGCGAGCTCAGCCTAGAAGTTTCCACTGGCAAAACACCCTCAGGCCCTCTTGGTCTCAGCTGCAGCAAGGGTCACTTTCAGCAGGAGAGCTGCTTCCTGGGGCACCCTCCAAACCAGGCTTGGGCAGCTCTGAGGTCTCTCCTGATCACCCCCCCCCACCCCACTCCTGTCCACAAGGCTTCCCGGGAAAACTCTGAGAACCTCCGGGGGGCGGGGGGAACATGAGTTCCCTAGGAACTCCATCAGGCGTGCTCTGGCTGGGCTCGGGGGCTACTCTGAGCCCAGTGATTGGGGGGGGAGGGGCAAGTGGGAGATGGTGCTAGCGGGGACCAGGTGGTGCTGGGCGTGGACCCCCAGTCTCCACCAGCCAGGCCTGAGCCTCCTGAATTCTCTCCAGCCCTTAGAGGCCAGCACCACTGGGTGTGTAAAATAAGAACAAAGGTTTGACTCCGCTCCAAGACTGGCCTCTCTGGGTCTCTTACTTCAACCTTTGTCACTCGCCTAATTTCCCACAGCCTGACACAGAGCTGCTCCAGGGGGCAGTGGACATGCGTGCCAGAACCCCAGCCAACAGCCGCAATGTCCTTCTCGAGTCCACACGCTAAGAGCATAAGGCCGGGAAGGGACAGACGGCCTTCACGGCCACAAAGACCAGGCCAGCTGGCTGTGACTATACTCTCGCCCACTCTCCCTCCTGGATGCCCAGCCGGCTCTGTATCCAGTGCCCCCTGCATTATAAGGGATGCTGCGTCCTGGTTGCTTTCTTGGAAAGGGAGACCGCAAGGGATGAAGAGTTATCAAGAGCCCCGGGGGCTGCGTTCACAGACGTGTGACATCTCACACTCAGCACCAAGACCAGCACAGCACGTCTGATGGAGTATAAGATAGATGGCAACCGGCCTCATCTCAATAACAACAGCAACAAACAAATGGAGTGATAGCACAATGGGTAGGGCGTCTGCCTTGCACGCGGCCAACCCAGGTTCAATTCCTCTGTCCCTCTCAGAGAGCCCAGTAAGCTACCGAGAGTATCTCGCCTGCATGGCAAAGCCTGGCAAGCTCCCTGTGACGTATTCGATATGCCAAACACAGTAACAACAAGTCTCACAATGGAGACATTGGTGGGCCCGCTGGAGCAAATCTATGAACAACGGGAGGACAGTGTTTTTTTTTTGTTTGTATTCATAACAAGGCAACACAAAATAAATCATTTGAAATAACGGTGGTGGGAAGTGGCTGGATTGGTGTTGGAATACTGAACGTAATAAATTATTGTAAATAACTTAAAAATAAACTGATTATTTGAAAAAAAAAATGAGCGCTGGGGCTGGAGCCATAGCACAGCGGGGAGGGCGTTTGCCTTGCACACAGCCGACCCGGGTTCGATTCCCAGCATCCCATATGGTCCCCCGAGCATTGCCAGGGGTAATTCCTGAGTGCAGAGCCAGGAGTAACCCCTGTGCATCGCCCGGTGTGACAGAAAAAGAAAAAAGAAAAAAAAAACCGAGTGCCCCGCGGGGAGCCTGGGAGGCAGGAGCAGGTGCAGGGGGACGGAGGGTCGGGCCCAGGTCCGGGGCGGCTGCAGGGCCTTTGCAGAGACCCTCACTCCTCCGTGCTCATCCTTCCGGGCGTCCTCCCAGCCAGCAGTCACACAGCCAGCCCCGCAGCGCCCCCTCCTCTCCCGGGCTCCCCAGGCAGCCCACCTGCCTCCTCCCGGGCGGCTTCCCCATCACGCCGGTCCCCAGCAGCTTCCCGGGCTCCGCGGCCAGGGATGCAGGCCCCGCCCACCGCCGCCACCGCCAATCACCAGCCTCTCGCAGGCCACCTGACCGAGTGAGTGACGTCACACTCTCCCTCCTGGGAGCGCCCGGCCCGGTCTTGGATTGCTCAATGGGGGGAAGGTGTGCGGCGCCCGCTGAGCCAGCCAGGTGGGCGGGGACCCCTGCAGAGTCGGCCCGCAGAGGAGGAAGGAAGGGCCTTGGCGCGTTCGGCTGCCAGCCTCCAGACCTGAGTCCTCAGAGCAGCTGTATGCTTGTGTGTGTGTGTGTGTGTGTGTGTGTGTGTGTGTGTGTCTGTCTGTCTGTCTGTCTGTCTGGTACCAGCCAGGACTGAACCTGCAAGGTCAATGCTCCACCACTGAACCAAACTCCCCACCCTTTTTTTAAAAAATTTTTTGGGGGGACAGAAGCACACCCAGTGATACTCAGGGGTTCCTCCTGGCTCAGCACTCAGGAATTTCTCCTGGCGGTGCTCAGGGAGCCATATGGGATGGAACCCGGTTGGCCCCATGCAAAGCAAATGCCTTTTATCTGCCATATTCCAGCCCCACACACCCTATTCTTTCTCAAACATAATGGTCACCCAGGGCCACCTCTGGTGGTATTGGTGTGTGCGTTGGGGGTCGGGGGCGGGATGGCGATTGTTTCCACTCCTTTAAGCCCACCTTTGGGTAAAGGCTTTTCATCTCTCGACTCTTGGTTCCTTCTTCCAGAGACACGAGCGCAATCCTCTCTCCAGAGGGTTACTGTGGGGTTGAATAATGAAACAAAACGTTCAGGGCTGGTCCCCCAAGGCCAGTGCTGCCGTGAGGGGGTGTGTGGCTCCCTGTCGGGAACTCTGCCGAGAGGGACTGAGAGACACATTTGGAACGAGTCCGTCTCCAGCTCTGCCGGAACATTTTGGGAAGAATCCAAATGCTTTCCCATCAAATCCAGGCCGTCGCTGACTGGCATTGAGTCATTTCCCCGGGTGCCGATTTCTGTACGTGATGGGAAGCCGAGAGCATCCTTCCTGCCCAACCTCTCCCGCTAAGAACACCAGCAACTCGGCAGCGAGTCCAGGGAGGGCGGGGCGGGGCAGGGCAGCCTCAGCTTTGATAGCACCTCCTGTCACACCCCCACCCCCCTCTGCTGTGCCTCAACTTCTCTGTCCCTTCCCTTAGCCCTGATTCCAGTTGAGTCCCGTCCTCGATCTCCGGTTAGTCTTGACAGATCATTTGTGGCCTGAGCTCTTGGTCTGGCTGGGACTCTGTTTCCCCTTCCTGCCTCACCCCCCCACCCTCCACCCCAATGGCCTCAGCCGCGCTCTCCTTTTAGCTCCGTGTCTCCTTGGGCATCTCAATGGGATCCACGTCTTCTTGATGCCCAACCTCAACTCTACGTCACCTGAGTCAGCACAGCAGACACGCATCCCATGGGGCCCAGATACCACTCAGCACCACCCCATCCATGGGCATTTCTGGCTGTGCCCTCCTCTGGCCTGTGTCTCCACCGGAACTCCCCTTTGTCCCACACTTACAGCAACCAAGCTGTCCTTGGCCAGCGCGCCACCTGCTGGCCCGGGACAGAAGGTGACTGACCGAGACCTGGCCGCCCCGTTACTGGCTTTTCTTTCGGGTATCCAGGCCCCACCCCTACATCTCAAATCCCTTCAGCTCTCAGAAGGGGCAAGCTCTAGGCTTAGAGAGCCTAAGGATAAAACTGCCGTGGGGGCCAAGGTTAGGAAGTGCAGGTAACAGCCCTCCTGGCTGACAAAGCAAGCAATGTGGGCAGGATCACAGAGTCCCAGAGACCCGAGTCAACTCAAATCCATTTCACAGAATCCATCCACCACAAGCGGGAAGTGATAACCTGCTACTAGCCTCGGGCGTGTAAAATCTGCTTTTAAGGCTGGGGTCGTAGCTCTACACAGTCACAAGTGGTTCTGGGATTTTCCTGGCAAACACAGGAGGGCTCATAAGGAAAAGAAACGATTTAACGGAGAGAGAGAACACAGGGGATTGTCCTGCCACAGAGGCAGGGGGGGATGGGGGGATGGGGGTGGGAGGGATATTATCCATGGTGGTGAAAAACGGGCACTGGTGGAGGGATGGGTATCTGATCATTGTATAATTGAAACCCAAGCACAAAAAAAATTGTAAATCTACAACTGTAAATAAATAAATAAATAAATTAAAAAAAAAAGAAAAAAAAAAAAAAGAAACGATTTGGGGCTTTCTCTGAAGACTCCTTCCGTGCAAGCAGCCGCAGGAGACTGGACGCTCTCGACTTGCACGCCTGCGGCCCATTGACCACACCACTCCTCACAGTTAAACAAGGGAAAGGCACTTTGAGCTCTCACAGCACCCCCGCTGCCGGCATGCTCTGAGGCCCAGTGTTGGTGGTCAGTGTCCACTGCCAAGAGCCAAACAGGCCCTGTTGGTGGGGCTTACAAGGCACCGATGCTGGGGGGGAGGGACACAGCTGGTAGTGCTCAGGGGTTACTCTTGGCAGTGCTTGGGGGGAGCGTATGGGTTGCTGGAGGTCGGACCCCGGTAGGCTGCAGGCAAGGCAACTGCCCTCCCCGCTGTGCTACGGCTCCAGTCCTCAGGCGCGACTGTTTTGGGCATTTTCATGGCGGGGGTGGGAGGGGTGGGAGGGTCTGGACCACACCCAGCAAGGCTCAGGGCTCACTCCTAGTGCTGTGCTCGGGGAGTCGGGGCAGGGCTGGGGGGATGCATACAGGCCAGTGCTTTGTCTCGTGGCATCTTTGAGGTCCTTGGAGTGTTTTTTTTACTCCTGTCAAAGCCCGTGAATGGCAGCCCATGAGGAGGTGGGGGTGGGGGGCCGAGAGGTGGAGGGGGGATGATACAGGCGGGAGCACTGGCATTGTGGGCTCCCGGGGCGCCCCTTCCCGGAGGGCTGAGCAGGGCAGGTGACAGTGACAGCTCACGGCTCACAGCCTCTCCCTGCAGCGGGAAATGCTGACGCAGCTTCCAGGAGCCGCTGTTTGCCGAGATGAAGCAGCACGAGGCTGGACGCCCTGAGAAAATGCCGGCGGGCGGCCCGCACCCTCCGGCAGGGAGGATTGGGGTCCGCACAGCCCCGCAGGAGGGTGGGCAGCTGTGGGCAGCGCTCCGCCCCTTGGGGACACCCCCCCGGGCCCAGGGTGGGGAGGAGCCTCATGTCCCTGCTCTTTCACGGCTGCAGCGGCAGCTGACCTTGCTGTGGGCAAGTCAGGACGGTCAGGACAGCAACACCAGGTGTGGACACAGTACTCCGGAGAAGCCTAATGACTGTGTGGGGAAGGGAAGGGACGGGGGGGTGGGGTGGGGGATATATAACAAAGGGACCCACAGGCCTGAGTCAGAGGTTCGGGCTTCCATAGATGAGTCCACTTTGTCCTTGGATCAGCCCCGGAAGGCGGAGAGGATTATTGCCAGTAGGGAGAACATGAGGCACAGAGAGGTTAAGTGATGTGCCCTAAGTCACACAGTGCGGGGACTTGCACACGCTCCATCTGCCTGTACTCTCAAGTATGCAGGGATGTGTCTGTGGGGAGGACAGTCACTGCAACCGTGGCGATGGCCCTGGCTATGTGAAACAGTTTGCTCAGAGAACCAAGTCAGGGCCAGACAGCAGATTAGCAGTTGTCAGCCACTGGTCCACAGATGGACAAAATTTGAGAAGCATTGACCAGACCACGGGCATTGTGGGGGCCACTGGGAAAGGGCCCATCTCCTGAGAATGCTGCAAGAAGGTGTCAGATTTAAGTCACAAGAGACAGTGTTTCTTCGTTGTTAAGAATGTGTAGTTCAGGAGCTGGATCCGTAGCACAGCTGGGAGGGTGTTTGCCTTGCACACGGCCGACCCGGGTTCGATACCCAGCATCCCATAGGGTCCCCTGAGAGCACTGCCAGGAGTGATTCCTGAGTGCAGAGCCAGGAGGAACCCCTGTGCATCGCTGGGTATGACCCAAAAAAGTAAAAAATAAAATAAAATGTGTAGTTCAAAGCCCAAGCGATAGTCCAGCAGGGAGGTCATTTATTTGCCTTGCAAGCAGCCGACCTGGGTTAGAAACCCCAGCATCTGATAGGGTCCCCCGAGCACCACCAGGAGTAATTCCTGAGCACAGAGCCAGGAGGAACCCCTATGCATCACCGAGTAGGACCCAAAAAGTAAAAAAGAGAAACAAAATGTGTCATAAGTCCTAAGCACTGCCAGGTGGGCCCCCCTCACCCCCCAGAAAAAGAACGTACAGAATCCTTGTAGAATGTCTAGGACCCTTCATTCATTCCATCAAAAGTGGCAACACTGAGGGCAGGCGCAGGCTTAGTCCCAGGCTGAGGCTCTGCTCTGCCTGCAGCTGGCCCTGGCTTGACCCCGGCAGAGCAGCCCAGGTGGCCGCAAGCCTCAAGCTATAGTCACCGCAGCAGAGTCTCAGCAGTGTGTCGGCTTGGGTGGGCAGACACTTCCCAAGCAAATCAAACAGGGGGTCAGACTGTCTCTGGGAAACAGAGGCGGCTGTGTTGGGGGAGTTTCACGGGAAAGAAAAAGTGGAGGGTCTTGTGCCTGCAGCCCTTCGGGATGCAGGGAGAACAGGAAGCACGGAGGCCCCTGGACCGTGCAGACACCGCTGGGTCACTGACTGGGGGACACTCTGACCCTCCGCGGACAGACGCTCACCACGCAGATCTCATATGACACGGGGCGCCTTAGGGATAGCACCCTCTGTCAGCACCCTCATCATCAGGCCATGAACGTGCATGCGCGCGCGCGCACACACACACACACGCATGCCCACTGGCAGCAGCTGGGAGAAGGACCCAGCCCAGCTCTCCACTGGATGTCCCCCACTTCCGTGTCCAGCCCGACCAATGACCATCCAACCCCCACCCCAACATGCCCTCAGGGTCTGGGGGGCCGAGTTCAAACCCTGGGGTGTGTTGGAGTACAAGGAGCTTAGGTTTATCAGGTTGCACCCATCACAGTGCTCCCGAGTCACTCCCATTACTTTGTCCGTAACCACTTCTGTGCTCTTTTCCCCAACCACTTTGTAGGGTCTCATCCTTCTAGGACACTGAACTTGTACCGTAAGTTAATATTGCCTTTCTCCTCTCCTTATGTCTTTTGGATAGTTTGCTTTAATGCAATCTCCTTTTTGTATAGATACAGGAAGACAATTAATTAATACTGTGCTTTGTAACTTAGGAGTTGATTGGCTTTGAATATTATTCACTCCTGGGCATCTGCCTTCTCAACTTAAGCCTCAGTTGCCCTCATTTCCTATCACCCCAAGAGCAGGGTCCCGACGTGGGACTGGATGGAACCAGGGCAAGCCGGTAAGTTATGTGCTACCCTGGCATTGCAATGGGCCAGGACAAGTTGCCACGATTCTTAACTATAAGTTAAGAGTTTGATCATAGGCGAATGCTGTCATGATCCAAAAGTAACGATGAGACTAAGACTCTGCTTCTAAGAAGAAAGATATCTGGCCTGAGCACTGCAGTCTGAGATCGAGATGGCCCTAGGAGAGCAATTCTATAAGCTTGTAGTATTTCTTACTGTGTCCATACAAAATGATTTATATTATGTATGCTTATATGTTGGTCGGACAAGGAGAGGAGAAACACACCCAGGGAATTCTGTTCTAGGGTGGGTTGATCTGCTAAATGAGAATCTGTCCTAGAAGCAGTTTTCCTGTGTGTCCTGACTAGCTTGGATGAGACTGAACTTTCTCCCCTTCAAACTGCCTTCAGTAAATGATTTCAGTATATTGAGGCAGTTTCCCTTTTCTCACAGAAACCTAGCTGGCCTTGGATATGCAGATCTCAGGTGCTAGCCAGGCCTGATCTTTGGGATGTAGGTTCCCAGCTCTAGCCAGGCTGGTCTTTGGGATGCAAATCCAAGTGCTTGTAGCTTGTAAAGGTGAGGCTAGGATGTAAAGAAACAAAGTGGATGTAAAGAAACAATGTATGCTTTGCCTCAGTGTTCTTTCTGTAACTCCTTTTGATGACATCACTCTATTGTGCCCTTTAGAGGTACCATGATCTACATAAGGGTGATTCCAGGGCTCTCGGGGGCACACGTGCGTCAGAGAACCAGGGAAGATGGGGCTGAGGACAGAAGCTGAGAGGACAGGGAGCACGTGCTTGAGAGATCCTGGGGCCTCCATGACGTACATCTCTTCCATGTAACAAACTGCTGCTAAGACCAACCAGCCTGGCCCCCGTTTCCTTCCTTCGCCTGACCATCGCCATCGACCTCCCTGGAGTGGGGGAACGGCCTGAGACTACCGAACGCGGACGGCGGGAGAGATAGGCCGCTGCCACCCCCCTTGCCCGTCCTTTTTTGTGTGTTTACACAGGGTGACATCGGGTGCGAGGCCAGGGCACGAGGCAGGAAGTGGCGGGCTCCCTGCCCTCAGGGCCCCTGCCCAGCGGATCCCCCTGGCCAGAGTGTGAGGCCGGGCTGCCCGGGGAGGCACCGGGGGAGGCTGGCCGCTGGCTCTGGAGCAGGCCGCTCTGCCCACCCGGCATGCCCAGGGTGCCCACGCAGAGGCGGGGAACAGACGCCCAGCCGGCGTGAGTCATCGGAGGTGGAGCAGCATTATTTCAAAGTCTGTGTTTCACTCTGATGATACACTGAGACGTCGTGGGCTGCCGGGAAGCTGGGTGTGGGGCGAGATCGGGGTGCACACTGGCTGCGGGGGGGGGGGGGAGGGGGATGAGGGGTGCCCTGCAGGTGTGGCCACTTACAGAGCTGCCGCACTGTCCACGGACGCCCTCTCCCCCACAACTCACCCGCCAGCACTCAGGCTTCCCACAGCCTGCAAAGGGCCCCCCAGGAGGAAATGCCACCCCCCCAGAGGCCCCCCACCGCGTCCCCCCCACCCCTGCCCCTGCTCTGCCTTGACCCCCAGTCCCCTGCCCTGATGCTAAGACGAGAAGATTCATTCCCAGAGTCTCTGTGCCACTGTGAGGGCAATGGAAGGATTGCGGCTGGGGGGTGGGGTGGGGGGAGGACCCTGGGAGGTTCTGGAAGGTTCCAGCTGCTGCCAGGGAGCTGGAGATATGGGCGTGTGGGAAGGCAGGCACAGAGAACCTGAGAATGCCGTGAATGGGCCGGGCGGTGCAGGGGGCACCCGGCCGCAGAGGAGGGGAAAGAGGGAACGATATGGGGACTGGAGAGGCCAGGCCGGTGCCGGCTGCCCACGCGGGCAGCTCTCAGGGACCAGCTTCCTGCAAATGCGGACACAGTGTAGTGAGGCCGGCGCCCTCTCTGGCAGGGGCAGGGAGACTTCTCCATAAACTGCAGCCACTTGTGATGGAACTTCATCCCGACCCACCAGGCTGGCTGGCTGCGGGGACGCCCTGATAATTACAGCCATTTGATGGTCACAGAAGCTGGCCTCAGAGAGGACGTGGGTGCTCAGGTAAGGAAGGGCCTGGACCCAGGTAGGGCCACTCAGCGGTTAAGGCTGGGCCAGGGAGTCCCACCTGGCCTCTCTCTTTGTAGACGGGCTCTAGAGGCTTTGCTCATTAGCTGGCTCTGCGGTCTTTGAGCCTTCTTTTCCCCAGCTGGGAACTGGGAGGCTCCCCCTCCCTGATGCCCAAGAGCAGGGGTTCAATCAAAACACTGGGGAGCCGCCCCCGGCCCCCCCCCCCCCTGGATAATTACAGATGATTCCAGCAGTTGTGAGTCTAGGAGTCTTTTTAAAGTTGAAAGGAGCCAGGGCCGGGCGTCAGCTCAAAGGGTCAGCTCAAAGGATGGGTGTAGCTGTGTACCCAGGAAGAGGGCTCTGTGCCCCCCGCTTTGAACACCGTCAGCGGTGGCCCCCCCAAAGCCAGCCACAGTCACTTCAAGAATACATGCAACCGAGGGGGCTGGAAAGAGAGCACATGGGTAGGGCGTTTGCCTTGCATGCGGCCGACCCGGGTTCGATTCCCAGCATCCCATAGGGTCCCCTGAGCACCGCCAGGAGTAACTCCTGAGTGCAGAGCCAGGAGGAACCCCTGTGCATCGCCAGGTGTGACCCAAAAGCCATACAACCGAGGGGCTGGAAGGAGAAAGGAGAAAGCACAGCCTGGAGGGCGTTTGACTTGCTCACAGCCAAGCCGGGTTCGATCCCCGGCACCGTATAAGGTCCCCCCAGCACCACTAAGAATAGTTCCTGAGTGCAGAGCCAGGAGGAACCCCTGCCTGCACATCGCCGGTGTGGCCCCAGAACACAGAATCACATGGGTAGGACATATGCAAGGTGTTACTTCTTGGGTACCACTTGGATCCAGAGTCCAGCGAGTATCCATCTCGTTGTCTTCTCGCTCTCCGGGCCCGTGGACCCTGACCGAGGGTCGACACTTGAAGTGCATGGGGGCGGGGGCGGCGGGCGCCAGGCGTCAGGGCCCGGGAGACCCGGCGTGCAGGGACAAGTGCCCGTGGCTCGTCTCTCTCACACCCGGGCACGCACAATCCCCCCACCTGCAGCGCGCACGGCCCAGGCGCCCCCCGCCGCCCCCCGCGCCCCGACGCAGGCAGAGCCGCGGCCCCCCGGCCTTGCCGCCCTCCAGGGTCTCCCCGGGGACCGCGCCGCGGCAGACCCTTCCCCCCGCGAGGCCCCGCGCCCACCTCGCACCGCGCCCCGGCTCCCCCTCGCGGTGCCGCAGTCCCCGCGCCCCGCCCCGCGCCGTGACGTCACCCGCGCAGGGGTGGGGCGGGCCGCGCCGCGCGCTTAAAAGCGGGGCTGGGGGCGCCGCGGGCACTCGCTGCTCGCGACCCGGCCCCGCGCTCAGCTCCCTCCCCGCTCCGCAGCCGCCACCATGCGCGAGATTGTGCACATCCAGGCGGGCCAGTGCGGCAACCAGATCGGCGCCAAGGTGGGCGCGGAGCAGGGGGGATGACCGGCCCGGGGATGCTTAGGGGGAGGGGCGCGGCCCCAGCATCCTGGAGGGGCGGGGGATGACGGGCCCCGGGGATGCTTAGGGGGAGGGGCGCGGCCCCAGCATCCTGGAGGGGCGGGGGGGGGGGGGAATGACGGGCCCCGGGGATGCTTGTGGGGGGGATGACGGCCCCGGGGATGCAGGCGGGGGAGGGGTGGAATGACGGGCCCCGGGGATGCTTAGGGGGAGGGGGATAACGGGGCCCGGGGATGCTTAGGGCGGGTTTGCGTCCCCACCATCCTGGCGGTGCGGGGGGCAAGACGGGCCCAGGGATGCTTAGGGGGAGGGGCGCGGCCCCAGCATCCTGGCGGGGCGGGGGATGAGGGACCCCGGGGATGCGGGCGGGGGAGGGGTGGAATGACGGTCCCCAGGGATGCTTAGCGGGGATGGGGGATGGCGGGCCCCGGGGATGCTGAGGGGCAGAGGGGGGATAACGGGCCCTTGGGGATGCGTAGGGCGGGGGTGCGTCCGCAGCATCCTGGCGGGGCGGGGGGATAACGGGCCCGGGGCCGGGGGATGCTGGCGAGGGCGCGGCACGGTGGGTCCTCAGCATCCTGGCGGGGCGGGGGGGGGGGATGATGGGCCCCCGGGATGCTGGCGGGGGAGGGGCGCGTCCTGGCGCCGGGAGAGGGTGCGGGGAGGAGGGTGGGTGGTGCGCAGGGCGCCCCCACTGCGCAGGAGCCCCCAACCCGCAGGGCTCTGCTCGCCGCCTTGACGCCGCCCCGCCCCCACCCCCGCCGTCTGGAGCAGCCCCTGGACCGGGCCGGGGGCGCGTGGAGGCTCCGCCGGCGGCTGCAGTGGAAAGTGCCGCGTCACGAGAGCCGGGGCCAAGGCAAGGCCCGTCCGGACCGGACCGGGGGCGGCGGGACGTGGGCGCCTCGGAATCGCCGTGCGGCCCCTGGGTGCCCGCGCCCCGCCCCGGCTCCCTCGGGCGGCGGCCACGCCCTTCTCCCACGGGGACTCGGGGGTCTGGAAGCCGCCCCCGGGTGGGGTCCTCCCGGCTCTCCCCGCGGCCCAGACCCGCCCGGCAAGTGGACCCTCAGCCCGGCCTGGGGTCCGCTCCCGGCTCCTCCCCGGGCCGCGTGCGCTGCGCGCCCCCTGCCCCTGCGCGCCCCCTGCCCCCGCGCGCCGTCTCGCGCGTCCCTGGCGCGTCCCCGGCGCGTCCCCGGGGCGGGGGCTGCAGCTGCTGCCACTAGCCCCACTGCGATGGCACCGCCGTGCCGTGCCGGTCCCCAAGGACAGGGCGGGCGAGGGGCCTTTGCGAGGCGCTTTTCCTCTCCCGGCTTTGCAGTTCTGGGAGGTCATCAGTGACGAGCACGGCATCGACCCCACGGGCAGTTACCATGGCGATAGCGAGCTGCAATTGGAGCGGATCAACGTGTACTACAATGAGGCTGCAGGTGAGGGTCGCGAGGGCCGTCCTGCTGCCCACCCTGCCCGGTCACCCCCCAGCGCGCGAGGCTTGTCCCGACCTCACTCTCACCAGCTCTGTGCCTGCAGGGAACAAGTATGTGCCCAGGGCCATCCTGGTGGACCTGGAGCCCGGCACCATGGACTCGGTCAGGTCAGGACCCTTCGGCCAGATCTTCAGGCCTGACAACTTCGTGTTTGGTACGTAGAGAACCGTACAGAACCGGGGTGGACGGCTGGGCAGGGACAGTCTAAACCCTGTCCTTCATCTGCCGGGTGTCTGGGCTGCCTCTGAGGTTTCGTTGACTGGATTCAGTTCTTAAACTGTGGCACCCGTTCCTGTTCAGTGAATCCCTCCACCCACGCCCGCCTTTCACCCGAGCCAGACCCCCCATGGAGCTGAAGGCCGCTAGCATCCTTCCCAGGGGGCCAGAGGCTGATGGGCGGCAGCCGCTGCAGACCCAGGGAACCGAGGGGAAATGAGGGCACCTGCCAAACGCGGGCCTTCCCGTCTCATGATCTCCCTCCCCCTGGCAGGCCAGAGCGGCGCCGGCAATAACTGGGCCAAGGGCCACTACACGGAGGGCGCGGAGCTGGTGGACTCGGTCCTGGATGTCGTGAGGAAGGAGTCGGAGAGCTGCGACTGCCTGCAGGGCTTCCAGCTCACACACTCGCTGGGCGGGGGCACGGGCTCGGGCATGGGCACGCTGCTCATCAGCAAGATCCGCGAGGAGTACCCCGACCGCATCATGAACACCTTCAGCGTCATGCCCTCGCCCAAGGTGTCGGACACGGTGGTGGAGCCCTACAACGCCACCCTGTCGGTGCACCAGCTGGTGGAGAACACGGACGAGACCTACTCCATCGACAACGAGGCGCTGTACGACATCTGCTTCCGCACCCTCAAGCTCACCACGCCCACCTACGGCGACCTCAACCACCTGGTGTCGGCCACCATGAGCGGCGTCACCACCTGCCTGCGCTTCCCCGGGCAGCTCAACGCCGACCTGCGCAAGCTGGCCGTGAACATGGTGCCCTTCCCGCGCCTGCACTTCTTCATGCCCGGCTTCGCGCCCCTCACCAGCCGGGGCAGCCAGCAGTACCGCGCCCTGACGGTGCCCGAGCTCACCCAGCAGATGTTCGACTCCAAGAACATGATGGCCGCGTGCGACCCGCGCCACGGCCGCTACCTGACCGTGGCCGCCATCTTCCGCGGCCGCATGTCCATGAAGGAGGTGGACGAGCAGATGCTGAACGTGCAGAACAAGAACAGCAGCTACTTCGTCGAGTGGATCCCCAACAACGTGAAGACGGCCGTGTGCGACATCCCGCCGCGGGGGCTCAAGATGTCGGCCACCTTCATCGGCAACTCCACGGCCATCCAGGAGCTGTTCAAGCGCATCTCGGAGCAGTTCACGGCCATGTTCCGCCGCAAGGCCTTCCTGCACTGGTACACGGGCGAGGGCATGGACGAGATGGAGTTCACCGAGGCCGAGAGCAACATGAACGACCTGGTGTCCGAGTACCAGCAGTACCAGGACGCCACGGCCGACGAGCAGGGCGAGTTCGAGGAGGAGGAGGGCGAGGAGGAGGCCTGAGCAGCCCCACGCGCGCGTGCCCGTGAGTGAACTGCGGCCGGCCTCCCGCAAGCATGGTCTGTGTCCACTATGGTGCTGTTCTGCCTGTCAGTGTTCATGTGAAGTCTCGGTGTTGTCTCTCCGCATATCTGAATAAAGCACGTTTTAAACCTTATCTCTCGGAACAGAAATAAAATTTATTGTAAGTGAAAAATAAAAGCAGCATGAGAAGTGGTTTTTTTTTATGGGGGGGGGAAGGGGGTCGTGTCGTTTCATCAGGATTGGATTTCGACGCTAATGTGCTTGAATAGAGAACGTGACTTCCCCCTGTAGCTCGGCCCGAAGTATTGAGAACATCGGGGAGGGTGCTGGGGGTGGAGGGGGTCTCCCTCCTTTGTGGGTGCGGCGGTTACCCCGGGACTGCGCTCTCTGTGTCCCATTCGGGGCCCCTGGGCTCAGGCGACTGACGCGCTCTGCCCACGGAGGCGCCCTGCCCTTCTCGGCTCCCTCCCGGAGCAGCACCTGGGAACCGAGGTTTCCTCCCCTGAAGCCCATCTAGGAAGGGACTCACTAAGACAAGGCTGGAAACCTCTCACGGAATGGTTTGAAGAATGACTGATTTTGTTTCGACCTCTGGAGCAGCCCGGCGGTGCTCTGGGCTCACTCCTGGCTCTGCACTCAGAGCTCACCACGCCCGGGTGAGGCTCGTGCCGCAGATGGAACCCGGCACGGGCTGGGTGTGCTGTCTCCGGCCCCTCACCTGCAACTAGCGCTCACGGCTGGAAGGGCCAGGTGGGAACTGAGTGTGTGATGGGAGGAGGAGGGTGGGCGGAGAGGTGTGGGAGGAGCCCTTCACTGCAGGAAGTCTTCCACCAGCTTGTTGAATTCATCTGCGAAACGTAAATGCAGGTTGTGCTTCCCTTCTGGGATCAGATGCAACCTTAAAAAAAAAAAAAGAAAAAATAGATGGAGTGATAGCACAGTGGATGGGGGTAGGGCATTTGCTTTGCATGTGGGCTGACCGGGGTTCGATTCCCAGCATCCCATATGGTCCCCTGAGCACCTCCAGGAGTAATTCCTGAGTGCAGAGCCAGGAGGAACCCCTGAGCATTGCCGGGTGTGATGCCCCCCCAAAAAGAAAAATAAGACGGTGTCTTTGGCTGGGGTTGAAGAGTTGTGGGGTTCAGGCACGCTTGCCATGCATGTAGCCGACACTGTGGGTCCCTGGCATAGCTTAGGGTCCCCCAAGCACCGTCAGGGGTGGCTCCTTGCCACAAAGCCAGGGGAGAGCCCCCAGAGTTTCCTTCCAGCCGTGACCCAGCACCCAACCCCTAAAACAAGCTTCATCCTGAAACCTGGGCTGCCCTGGGGTCATCGCGACCAAGGCACACACTGTCCCACGCTGTCCCCACACGGCCTGTGGGAGGGCAGCTGGCCCCGACCAGCTGCGGCCTCCTGCTGGTACCGGCCCTTGCAGAGCTGGGCTGGCGGCAACGGGAAAGGCCGATAATGAGTGGCCGTGCCAGCCTGGCTGAGGGCGGGATGGGCTGGTCACCTTTAAACTCCAGGCCTCGGGGTTCCTGGCACCGTCCCCCCACCCCCACCAGGCCTGCAAGCATCATCCCTGGGCAGCCCTAGTCTGCCACTCCCCGCCAGCAGCTCTGATGAGCTGGCCTTCGAGAGTGACAGCTGGAAAGAGACAAAGACCAGGGGTGCCCGCAGCCCGCAGGGCGGGGCCAGGGGCACAGGCGGGGCATCTCTGGGGCGGGCAGGGCCCCTGAGAATCCCCAGGCGAGCGCGTGCTGTCCCGGGCCGCCTAGGCGGTGAGGGCGTGCGCATCCCCTGACCCACAGGCCCAGGGAGCACCTAAGCCTTCCTCACCCTGTTTTTTTTTGGGGGAGGGTGTTTTGTCTGGAGTCACACCCAGCAGCGCTCAAGGGTCACCCTGTGTGAGTTTACAAAATAAAACGTGGGGGGCTGCTGGGAAGACGGGTGTGCACCCCGTGGCCCACAGACGCCTCCCCACCTCCCCAGGTCCCCCCAACAGAGAGACACAGAGAGACAGGGAGACGGGGAGACGGGGACCACAGCCTGATGGTGAAGTGGCCCGTTTAATGCGGGGCTGCGAGCGTGCTGACAGAGCATCTGAGGGGGCTTGAGGTAAGGACCCAGGTGTGACCGATTATTTATACCGGTAAGACATCTGGAAACTTACATAGATCGCTTACATAGATGAAACATAGGAAACTCTCTTTTGGGGAGACTGACGCAAGGAGACGGTCTCCCAGAGACAGCGACATTGCTTTTCGCTTTCCCTTTAGTTGCATATTATCAATACTTGGAGTTGTTTGGGTAAACACAGTAAGAGACGAAGGGCCCAGCACTTGGTTCTCTGAGCCAGCCAGTCTGTTACCGTAAATCCCAGACCAAGTCCCCAGGCCAGTTCAGCTCGGCCTTCCCCAAGGGGGTCCTGTCTCTCGTAAGTCATAACGGCTTGCATCAAGACCATGCATTTGTGATTCCTAGACGGCCCCATTTCAATGACAGGATGGCTTTGCCGCTTCGCTCTGGGTCCATCCCAGTCACACGGCAGGACCTCCCTTCGGTGGTGTTAGGAACTAGAGCAACTGAAGCCTGAGTCGAGTAATTATGACGGGTGCCCTGGAGTAGGCATATTTCAGAGTCAATCAACTCCCAACTAGTAGCGCAGAGCATTGATGGTCTTTCTGTGCTTAACCAAAGAACACTGCTCCCGAGTAAATTATAAAAAGGTTATAGGGGAAATAAAAAAAATAAAAAAAAAAGCAGGTACCAATACACAGCACTTCAAATACAAGGCAGTACAAATACAGAGTTCAGAATTACCAAAGAGTTTTGGCGTGTAAGTAACCAAGACTGACTTGGGGAACTGTGACGTGAGAGAACAACCCAAAGGAAAGGTGAAAGATAGGCTTGATCTAAATCAGGGATGCCAGCAAGGACACGGTAAGCTTCTCTGGGAGGAGGAAAAGGGGTGATTCACTGACGAAAACACTTAGGGTCAATATGCAACACCCCGGGCGGGGCTGGGGGCCATACCCGGTGCTGGGGATTAAACCAGGTTCATCACTGCAGCCCCAACCATTTGTTGGTTCTGCTCTGGGGTCACACCCGGCAATGCTCAGGGCTTACTGGTGGTGCTCAGGGGACCAAATAGGATGCCGGGGCTCGAACCCGGGTTGGCCACTCCAGGCGGGCCCCCAAACTGTATTTTTTAAAAAAGTGAAGAAGGGAAATGTTCCCCACAGACGCTCTTCCTGGGAAGAAGTGGGGGGCCCGGAGGGGGGCTGGTTCCCAGAACAAGCAGATGTTCAAGTCTCAGCCAGGCGGGGACGGAGTGGGGGAGGGGAACAAAGCCTGTGACACCCCAGCTGTCCCTCTCGCTCCTGTCTGGGCACCAAAGCACAGGTGGACAGGCCGAGCGCATAACACGGCTCTGCAAACTCTGTCCCTGGCCACCCCTGGGGCCCAGAAGCCTCTAGCAGCCCAGGAATAGAAAATAAGTTTGAGTCAGACATCTGGGGGACACTGGGACAATGGTGGCTTTACTCTGGGGTAGGGGGTGGGCTGGAATGTTCTCTGTGGGAGTCCCTCCCAGCAGTGGCCCTGGCCAACAATGGTGCTGGACCAAAAAAAAAAAATTTTTTTTTTAAGTGAAGCAAGATAGGTTTTGTTGAATGAAGCAGAGTAAGGGTGGGTGAAGGAAAAAAGGAAGGAAGGCGTTGTGTCAGAGGGCGCGTGAGTTTGAAGAGCAAGCCACCGCTGGGAGCTTTAACACAGTTCCTCCCAACGTTCTTTCCCTCCAGCCGGGTGGGGGCTGTGAGTGGGGTCTCGGGGTCACATGCAGACCCAGGCCCCAGGCGTGACCCCTGAGCACGCCCGGGGTGGTCCCCAAGCCAAAACAAAACGTATCAAAACACCCCACGGAAACAACAGTTAGTCCGGGAAAAGGAGAGTTCACCCAGGCAGAGGCTCCCCGAGCAGGGCCCCTCGCGACCTCCTCCCTCAGACCTCCTCCCTCACGCTGGTCTTCTCGTAACCCCTCTGGCACGTCTCCTTCGTTTGGTTCTGGGGTCCCACTCAGTGGTGCGCAGAGGGGCCACTCCTGGCAGTGCCCAGGAGACCATGCAGGGCTGGAGGGGCTGAATGCGGGCGAGCCGTGGGGACGGCAGAGAGGCAAAGGCCGCAGTGCCGTGCCCTCTCCTGCAGCCTCGGGGCCTTGGCCTTCTGCATGGGGGTGGGGGGGGGCTCCTCGCCAAAGAGCTTGGGGTGTGCATGTCACAGGGCTGCATCCACCTGCTCTGGGCTGGCCTTCATCTCTGTTATCTCTGGGCTTGGAGAGGCCAGCAGGTGGGCACTGGCCCTGGGCACAGGGTTCGTGTGTGCTGTGGCCCCAGGGCCTGGCTAGCCCCACCCGTCTGACAGCCAGTGTGCCTGCTGCCGTGTGAGGGGGAGTCTGGGGGCTGCTGTCTGCGAGTCCCTTTACTCAACCGCCAGACTCGATGGCCACACAGGCCTCTTGGATTCCAGCAGCTCCTGCATGTTCCCCCAGAGACAGAAATTTGGCCTCGGGCCTGGTCCCCTCCCTGCAGCGAGAAATGCGTCTTCTGCATGGACGGTCCATCTGCTGGGCAAGGCTGGACAGACACTGTCTATTCTTTGGTGGGGAGGGGGGTGGCACACCCAGCAGTGCTCTGGGCTTCCTCCTGGCTCTGCACTCGGGGTCACTCCTGGAGAGGCTGGGGGAGCGCGTGGGGTGCCAGGGATGGAATCCTGGTGGGTCATGCGCAAGGCGAGAGCCCTCCCGCCGTAGCCCCGGCCCCAACTAGCCAGGCGCCCGCCCAGGAGGGCTGACTCCCGCCCCCGCCCCTCTCCTGCGATCGGACAGAGGAACCCGAGTCGGCTGCTGTGAGTCACGGCGGGTGACGCTTCGCCTTCCACTCATCTGCACCCAAGAATTCTGTTCTGAGAAAACGTTTTTTCACGAGGCAGCAGTTGGCGGCGGCGTCTGGAGCGGAAGGAAACACTCCTCTCCTTGCGGCGGGTGCAGCTGCCACGGGCCGGCCGGCCGGAGCAGCCCTGGGCGAGGGGTTCCTTGCAGACCATTGCTGAGCCTGGCTCTGGGGGGCGCGGGGACCCCTGGCGCGTGTGAGAGCAGAAGGCGACGGCCCAGGGCAGCAGGCCTCTCGCTGGGGAGGGGGCAGGGGAAGCCCTGAGCTGGTGGGGGTGCCCGGGACCCAGCTTCTGTCCGGGGGGCCACACGGGCGAGACCTCGGAGCACAGACCCAGGAGTAAGACCAGAGCAGAACCACATGGGGCCCCAAAGAAAAATAAAATCACGTTTTGGGAGGAAGAGCCTCGGGGACGGATCCATGTGCTGAAGCACAGCCCGCATGCGGGAGCCCTGAGCTTAGGCCCCAGGCGCCCATGCAGGCTGCACGCTCAAGGGCCCTGGGGTTGCATCATCAGAGGAGACATGGGAAGGCTTCAGCCTGACGTTCCCACTGGGGGCCAACAAGAGCTGGTGAAGTGGGAATTCATCCCCAGGGCCCATGGAAGCTCCGGACCCCAGACCCTGGGTGTGGCAGGCAGAAGCTGGACGGGAGGAGGAGCGGCCGGCTCCCTCAGGTCAATCGCCAACCTTGCCCGGAACGGGACTGGGCCTCCTGCCCCCAGCTCCCCAGTTTTCCAGTAGCCTTGGCGGTCACACTCACAGACTCCCCCGGTGCCAGGTGATCTCAGTGGCCAAGTTCTAGAGGCCAGGAAATAAGGCTCCCGGAAGAGAGCGACGCGGAATGTCCTGCAGTGCTCGACCGTGTTCACTGCCTCTTACACTCCAGCCTACCCATGTACCAAGAGGAACACATGTGTTTGGGTCCAACACACATGCTTGAAATATCTTAGAAAAGGGCTTAGGTGGTTCCAGGGTGAAATGCAACAACCGCCACACACTTTCCTCTTATGGTTGTAAGAAGGTGCAAGGTGGGTGGAACTGGTGTTTGAACATTGTTTGTAATGAACTATTGTGAACAACTTCATAAAAATAAAAATAAATAAAAATACCAAAAAAAAGTTAGACTCAGGTCTGAGTGGGCAGTGACTCCCGGGCAGAGGCTGGCACAAATCTGAGGTATCTATGTGTTCTGAGAGTCTTATTGAAAAATAAAAGCAGGATTCAGGGTTGAAAACAGGATCAGATTTTACATTAAGAAAGTACCAGAGCTTTTTCCCTCTGGACAGCAAGATGGCGGCCTCCTCGAAGCTGTTTGGAAAGCCAGGTATGAGCCGTTTGTGACGGGGCAACTGAAACCTCATAGGAAGGGGGGCATTCCTGGCCTGTCCTTCATGACCTACTGAGGTCATGAGTTGCTCCCCACAAGCGGCTCTCCAGCACGGCCATGGCTCCAGAGCCACAGAAACCAATCTTATAATTATCTGACTCTCGGCAGAAATACTTCCAGGCTTAATAAGTAAAATATCAGAAATACAAAATCGCATGGCCGCTATTGTGGCCGCATGACATCATTTGGTTCTTGTAACCAGCTGTAGAAAACAAATTATTTCACAGTGCCTTTTCAGCAGGTCTGACTTCGGGGTGTAAACTCTAAATAATAATGGTTCATCTTTTGTCGAAACAATGAATCTAGTCAAAGTAGATAGAGTGTTAAGTAGAATTCGTCTGCCTCACAGGCATTGGGAGGGTTGGGAGGCGAGGGGTATATTGGGGTTCTTGGTGGTGAAAAATCAGTCCTGGTGAAGGGAAACGTGTTTGATGATTGCATGACCGAGACTTACACCTGAAAGCTTTGTAACCTTTCTCACCGTGATACAATAAATAAATTAATTTAAAAAAAAAAGTACCAGGGAAAGTACGAGGGGAGGAGCTGGAGTGCTAGCACAGCAGGGAGGGCGTTTGCCTTGCACGCAGCCGACCCGGATTCGATTCCCGGCATCCCATACGGTCCCCTGAGCATCGCCAGGAGTAACTCCTGAGTGCAGAGCCAGGAGGAACCCCTGTGCATCGCCGGGTGTGACCCAAAAAGGAAAAAAAAAAAGTACCAGGGGAGGAAGAGGAAGAGGAAACCCAGCCAGTGAGGCGAGGGGGAGCTGGGGGTCTCGGCACACTGTCCCGCCGTCCCTCGACTGGACAGTGCGCTGTGATGGGGGACGCCCTGGAGTGCAGTCCGTCACCCTGGACGGGACGTCTGGACATGTCCCTCCTGTGTCGAACGTCCCTGCGGGCACAGCCGCCTTCGCTGGGGCTCCTCACGACTGACCCCTGGGCGCTGCTTCCCAGGCCTGAGGCAGAGGGCCCTGAGCGTCAGCGCTGCCACAGGGAGGCACAGGAACGCCTCCAACTTGGGGCCGAGGGGTCGGTGCAGGGGGGAGGAGGTGTGCCCTGCATATGGCTACCCTGGCTTCCGTCCCCAGCACCCGAAACGGTCCCCCGAGTGCTGCTAGGAGTGAGCCCTGAGCACAGAGCCGGGAGTGACCCTGAGCACTGAGCTGGGAATGACCCCTGAGCACAGAGCTGGGAATCAGCCCTGAGCACAGAGCTGGGAGTGAGCCCTGAGCACAGAGCCGGGAGTGACCCTGAGCACTGAGCTGGGAATGACCCCTGAGCACAGAGCTGGGAGTGACCCTGAGCACAGAGCTGGGAGTCAGCCCCGAGCACAGAGCCGGATGTGAGTCCTGAGAACCTGAGTCCTGTGAGTCCTGATGTGACCCAAACCCCCCATAAATGAGAAAGAAGGGCAAGACCCTGTGAGCGCGTGTCGAGCCGCTGGAGGCGGGGCCCGATGCCCAGGGCACGGCCCCCTGCCACCCCCCTCTGCGCATCCCATCCCGGCTTCTACGGCCACACCCGCCCTCGAGTCCCTTCCCCTCACGAGGCTCCCCCTGGGCGCAGATGCGGAGCCGGGCCGGGAGGGACTCACCGGGAGCCGGCCACGTGCTGGTGGATGTAGTCGGCGTGGAAGCGCGGCACCAGCGGGTCCTTCTCCCCGTGCACGATCAGCGTGGGGCAGCGCACCAGGGGCAGCAAGTGGCGGCAGATGTTGCCTGAAAGACCAGCGGGGAGAGCACCCGTGAGGTGGGAGCACTCTGTGGGGCGGGAGCACCTCTGAGGCAGGAGCAGCCTGAGGCAGGAGCACTCTGAGGCGGGAGCACCCATGAGGCGGGAATACTCTGTGAGGCGGGAGCACCTGTGAGGCAGGAGCACCTGTCAAGTGGGAGCACTCTGTGAGGCTTGAGCACCTGTGAGGCAGGAGCACCCGTTAAGTGGGAGCACCCATGAGGAGGGAACACTTTGTGAGGCAGGACTACCCGTGAGGCGGGAACACTCTGTGAGATGGGAGCGCCCGTGAGATGGGAGCACCCGTGAGGCAGGAGCACCCGTGAGGCGGAAGCACTCTGTGAGGCGGGAGAACCTCTGAGGTGGGAGCACCCGTGAGGCAGGAGCACCAAGTGAGGTGGGAGCACCCATGAGACGGGAGCATCTCTGGGCTTGGAGCACCCGTGAGACAGAAGCACCCTGAGGTGGGAGCAGCCATGAGGCAGGAGCACCCGTAAGGCGGGAGCACCCCCGCAAGTGCACGGCAGACGCTTCTGAGGGGCCTCGGGTCACATTCCAGGCGGCTCCTTTTTTCTCAGCTGTGTGGGGGGAAGTGTTTGTTCTGGGGTCACACCTGGCTCTGGTCGGGGATCCCTCCTGGTGGGGCCGGGGGGACCCTGCGTGGTCCGGGGATGGAACGAGGGTCTGCCGCGTGGAGGAAGCCGCCT
The DNA here is from genome assembly GCF_029834395.1 of Sorex fumeus. NCBI lineage: Eukaryota > Metazoa > Chordata > Mammalia > Eulipotyphla > Soricidae > Sorex > Sorex fumeus. The sequence goes on from NW_026606275.1 coordinate 2,314,566, forward strand.
TCACCCCTGCGCTGTCTCTCTGCGCCCCCTGCCGAGCCTGGACCCTCTGGGGCAGCGCCTACCCTGACACGGCCCTGCCCCGTTTCCTCCTGTGCCACACCCAGCGACAGGCCTCCCCCTGCGCCCTCGTGCTGTCACCTGGGAGCCCGCTGGGGCCCCTGAGTGTCTCTAGGGGCTGCATCTCCCCCACCCCTCCTCCTCCTCTCAGCATTCCCGGGGTCACTGGGCAGAGCAGAAAGCGTTGCCACCCGCCAGCCTGACCGGGGCTGGCGTCAGGCCGGCTCCTGGGGGTGTGTCAGGTGGGCACGAGCGTGAGGCGTCCCCCGTCCCTCCCTGTCAGGCCACGCTCACGGGCCCAGCGGGCTGAGCTGACGCGCTCGGAGTCAGGAGTGTCGACACCAAGTGTCTGCCTGTGCGCAGTCACCGTCCTTGACCGGCCGTGTCCCTTGCTGACGGTTCCCCAGTGAGGCTTCCCCTCCCGCCTGAAACCCAGCCCAGATGGACAGATGGACGCATGATCAGACCTGACCAGACTCCGCCTGGCCCTGTGGCCGGCGGCAGGAGGACACGCGGCGGGGAGGGCACCGCCAGGGGTGACCCTGCGCACCTCCGGAGGGGCAGGCGTGGGAGCGAGCCTGCCCGCAGGACCTTCCTTCCCACCAGCCGAGCTTGGTGTTTCTCCTTCCAGGGCCGAGAGAGGCGTCCCAGGGCCGGTTCTCAGCTTCCCTGGGCGGACCCACAGCTCAACAGGATGTTAGCTGCTGTTCTGAGCTTAAACCAAAACAGCTCCGTTTCCACGGTCAGAGCGCTGACCGCTGACTCACTCTGGAAACGCTGACCTCAGAGACCCAACTGGGCCTTCAACCAGAAACACGTTTGTAACTGAGTGGGCTCCAAGATTCAATTGGGGCTGGGGGGGGGGGGCGCGGGGAGAGACGGAGACACAGAGAGAGACAGAGACAGAGAGAGTAAGACAGAGGGAGGGGGGGGAGAGAGGGAGAGGGAGAAAGAGAGAGAGAGAGAGAGGGAGGGAGGGAGGGAGAGAGAGACTCCATGGAAACAGGGGCTGGAGAGAGCGCGGCCAGGCCAGGCGGGGAGGACGGGGAGGACGCTGGCCTTGGCGCAGCTGAGGGAAGGGACCCCGGCATCCCATACAGTCCCCGAAGCCGGCCAGGACTATCGAGCCAGGAGCAGCTACTGAACATCACCGGGAGAGGCCCCCAAACAACTCGAAACAAAACCCCAAACAGGCCTGACTTGAGAATTTGTCTCAGATGCTGAGGGGGGAGGAAGTGAGCCCCCCCCCCCCCCGCAGGGCTGACTCTGCTTCCCGCTTTCCGTCCCTGCCACAGAGGGCGAGGGGGCCTGGGGCAGACCCCAGCGGTACCCTGGAGGGGAGGGGCTTGGGGGGAAGGACCTGCCGCGTCACACAGGAGGTCAGCGGGCAGTGCTCAGGCGCTGGCCAGGGGCAGCAGCAGTGGGCGGGGTGAACGGTGGGTGGGGGGCACCCCAGCATGCCTGCGGCCAGCCAAGGTCTGCAACCCGGTTCCGGGACCCACCGTCGGGAAGATGCTTGAACTGCCCGATCCCGTCCACCCACTGCTCGCAGGTCCTGGCCAGGTAGCTGCGGCCGTACAGGGCTTCCAGGGGCTTCCGCGTCTTCTCGCTCCACTGGGACACGTCGCGGATCCCTGGGGAGTGGGTACAAGTGAGTCCCCAGGGCCCAGACCCGGCCGGCACCCCCCACCCCACCGCCTCTCCCCAGGCCCCCCGCCAGGCTCAGGCCAGGGGGAAGGACCTCGCCTGTTCCCCCACCACACCCCCCGCCCCAGCAAGCTCCTAGAACAGGACACGGCTTTCACCAGCACCGGAAAGCGGGTCTGCACGGCGAGAGAGGGGCCTCAGGGGGCGGACAGGGGCTTCCCTGCTAGAGATGACCAGGGGCCGTCAGGGGGGACGGGAAGGGGCTTCCCTGCTGGGGGTCCCAGCGTGGCTGCTCAGGAGGGAAGCGCAGGTAGGGGCCGTGAGAAGCGCACAAGCCAGCCTTTCACTGTTTTGGGCTTGGTTTCTGGGCCCCACCCAGCCCGCTCAGGGCGTCCTCCTGCTCCGCACTCGGGGATTGCCCCGGGGACCCTGGGGGTGCTGGGGCCTTGCACGCGCCCGTCCTGCTGTCCTGTCTCTCTGTGACTGACGTGGCCCAGAGCGGGCAGCCGGCCGCCACACAAACCAGGTACGGGGAACTCAGCCCCAGGAGAGGAGCCGACGCCAGACGCCCCCTCAGAAATGCAGACAGGGTGGCGGGAAGGCCTGGCCTTGCGGGGGTCAGCCCTGGAGAGGCCCCAGCCCCAGGCCCGGTCTCCGGAGCACTGCCCGGTGTCACTCCTGACCCACTGAGCACTCCTGGGGTGATCCCAAACCTGATCGGCCCCCCAAATAAAATGGATCAACAGGGTCTGGGGGTGTGGCGCTCGCCTGGCGTGCGTGAGGCCCCGGACAAGCAAAGCTAAAGCGAGGAAACGCAGTGAGGCCCTCAGCCTACGGCTCCAGCCCGAGCACTGGGAGAGACTCAGAGAGAGACACTGGGAGACCAGGCACAGACTCCTCTCGCCTTTCCAGGGGTCCCAGAGGCCCGGCCACCACTCTGACAACCCTCTGGGAACTGTGTCCAGACCCGATGGCTGCGTCCGATCCCTGCTCCTCCTGTCTCGTTGGCAATGGCAAATGAACCAGCAGGAAGAGAAATCAGGGGGGACAATTGCATCCTTGAGCCTCGCGCACCAGGACGCGGGTCTCCCCACCGAGGTGACACGGCCACCTCCACAGGGAGGACGAGCAGGGGGTGGACACAGCAGAAGAGGCTGAAGGGAACGGGCAGGGAGGCGGGATGAGCCGACACGTGAAGTGGCCGCAGCGGGCTCCCAGCCGCGTTCCTCCCGGGGACAGACACCCCCAGGGAGACCCTTATCGCCCCCACAAAGGGCTCGGAGGCCAGAGCGGATCCGCAGCTCGGCCTCGTGATAGTCACTCTCCCGCCTACACGCAAACTGAACATGCGATGACTAGGTGGGCACGCCGGGGCCTGGGTGTCACCTGGAGGTGTCACCTCCCCCACCCTGAGGCCCGAGGTCCCGAGCACCTGCAGGGAATGACCCCGAGGACCATGGCGAGAGAAGTGAAGCCCCTCTGCCCAGCAGACCCCTGACCGACAGCCCGAGTGACAGCCGCAGAGCGCACCCGGGGAGAGGTGACTGGAGCACATGCCACACTACAGGGCAGCCCCCCATGAGCGAGCGAGGCCGGAGCCCTGCCAGCCTGGCACATGGCTGACTCAGGGGCGACCCCCGGCATCCCACAGGGCCCCGAGCACTGCCAGGAATGATTCCCGAGTCCAGAGCCAGGAGGAAGCCCTGAGCATCGCCGGGTGGGACCCAAAAAGCCAAAGATGGAACGAGTCGGGGCGCTCTAACCCCGCCGCCCCAAATTCAACGAAACCCTGCACAAGGCCTCCCTCCCCGTCAACCGAGAGGCCAGCAGGCAGCCACGCGCGGGGGCCCCCACTCCCTGGCAGAGGAGGGCAGAGCCGCGGGGCGGCACCAAGCCCATGGGCACCGGCACAGAAGGCGTCTGCACGGCCGCTGCTCTCCACAGGACGGGACACGCGTCGGCGCAGAGGGTCTGCCTTGGGCCCACGCAGCACACACACAGACCCCTCACCCCCAAACCGGCCTCCTTAGATCCCCAACCGGGGCTCTTGCAGGGCCCAGACAGACGCGGCCTTCTCCCTGGCAGAGTCCAGCAGCGCCCACCGGGCAGCCCAGGGCCCTCAGCAGCTCCTGACTGAGCCCGGGACTGCCTGACCGCGGGCCCGAAAGTGGCCAAAGTCACTGAAGCGTTGGTGGGCCCGGGGCACAAGGCTGGGAGTGGACGGGAACAGGGACAAGCGTCAGCTGGGCTGGGCCTCCCCTAAGCCTCAGGGCTGCAGGATACGCGTGAGGAGCTGAAGAGCCCGCGGGTCCCTGGGGGCCAACACAAAGGGCGTCGTGTGACTGTTGTGTCCTTCCTGTTCGTGACTGGGACGGGGCATGGGAGGGACAGTGCAGGGCAGCCCTGGGTGCGGGACATGGCCACCTGGACCTCAGGGGCCCTCCTGCCTCCTGCGCACTGGCAGGGGCCACTTCTGGGCCGAGGTAGCCAGGAACTGCAAAGGCCTCCTCCGTGGGCCTCCTCGGGGCTGGGAACTGCAAAGGCCGGGATGGGGGGTGCGGGGAGGGGGCGGTGGGTAGGGGGCGGGCGGTGGGCAGTGCACGCACCCTGGTAGATCCGGTCGTCCTCCTCGGTTACGTAGGCATTGGCGCCCCAGATCACCATCTTGTGGACGAAGGTGGGGAACTTGGCGGCGGCCACCAGGGCTGTGATGCCCCCGTCGCTCCAGCCCAGCAGGGAGGCCTTCTGGAACTTGAGCGCCTGCGAAGGTCACGGGCACCATGGGGGCCGGCTGGGGCACTCCCACGGGTGCCAGAGAGAGTCATCAGGGCAAGCCAACCCTTCCATCAGGAACTGAGGCGAGGGCCGCAGAGATGGTGCAGTGGGTAGGGCGGCTGCCTTGCAAGTGGCTGACCCGGGTTCGATTCCCGGTATCCCATGTGGTCTCTGAGAAACACCTGGAGTAATTCCTGAGTGCAGAGCCAGAAGCAACCCCTGGGCATTGCTGAGTGTGGCCCCAAAACAAAACTCCACACACACACACACGCACACGCACACACATGCACACACACCACTAATGACTGGGGCTGCGAGGGCAGTTGGGGCCAAATGATCAATGCTCAGGGGTTGCTCCTGGCTCTGTGCTTAGGAATCACCCCGGACGGTGCTCCGGAGCATACAGGGTGCTGGGGATCCAACCTGCGTCCACAGGGGTGCGAGGCAAGCGCCCTGCCCGCTGTCTCACCTCTCTGGCCCCTGCTTTTTTCTTCATGCCCCTTGGAAATTCTGTGTTTCCTACTGGAATCCCAAGGTGTTGCCCGGGCAGAACGGAGAGTAAATGCAACATCTCGTACTAAGCCCAGACTTGGTGGGCCAGGCCAGCCCCCGCCGCCCGCCGCCCCGCCAGCCCACCTTCATCAGGTCGATGCAGTCCTTCGCGTCCCGCTCGAAGAAGTCCAGCGGGAAGTCTCGGTCTGGGGGTCTGGAGTGCCCGTAGCCCCGCGGGTCCCAGGCCACCACCGTGAAGAGTTTCTTGCTCAGGCTCTTAATCTGTGGCGCGAAGTCCGTCTCTCCGCACCCTGAGGGAAGTGGCCCGTCACCCTCCAGCACAGGTGGGCGCAGACCTGCTTCCTGCCACCCCCTTGTCGCCCTGTGAGGACAGTGGCCCTCCCTTGCTGGGGCCCGCGCTATTTAGCATCTCTCAGACTTTCACCTTCCTTTAAAAAAAAAAAAGTCTGGGCTGGAGCGAGGGTCCCGGGATCCCGGCTGGTTGGGCGGCCGCTGCTTTCACGGGAAACTGAGCCCAGTCGGCCACTGCAGCGAAACCCTCCTCTCTACACTGGGCACTCGGCACCCTGGACGGATGCCTGGCATCAGCTGCTCCACGGCCAGCCAGGCTCAGCTAGGTGCCCGCAAGCAACGGACCCTCCCAACGCTTTGGTTTTAGGGGAAAGAAGAACTGCAGGAGAAACGGATGCATGTGGGCGTGTTTCACTGCAGGGAAATGAGATGGCACTCAAAGCTCCTTAGAACCAAAGGGAATTCGTCCTGGAGCCAGAGCAGATTTCTCCAGAACTTATTATTATTATTATTATTATTTTTCTGCGGGGGAGGAAGAGAGTGGGATGGGGCCGCCCAAGGGGCAGTTTGGGCCAAGACCCCAAGGACGCGATGCTACTCGGCCCTGCAAGATGCAGGGGTGGGTTTCAGAGGGGCAGGAACAGGGCCAGGCCAGACGCAGGTGAGGTGTGACCTAACCACTGGACTACCCTCAGCCCCTGCCCTGGGTCTCCTGCCCGTCACCGCCTATTTGTGCCTGTTTGTGCTTTGGGCCACCCCCCGCGGTGGTCAGGGGTCAAGCCAGGGTCACTGTGTCTACGGCAAGGTCTCACTCTGTACTATCTCCCCAGACCCCGGCAACCACCTAGTCGGGAGGGAAACGGAGACCCATCCCGCAGTGCTCAGGGGCGATTTTCTGGCTCTGTGCTCATGACCCGGGCAGTGCTGTGGGGAGCGGCAGAGTCACCTGTGTCCAGGGACTGACCCAGAGTCCAGCCCCCCCAGGCCATCTCTCCACCCTCGGTCTCGCTCTTGGTCTGACTTTAGCTGAGCGAATAACCAAGCACATGGGGGGGCCCTGGCTCGACCTCCCGGGGCTGCAGACCTAGCATGCCGGGCATCAGCAGGACGGCGTGTGGGCCCTCGCCTGTGCGCTGGTAGTGCAGCTGGACGCCGTTCACGGTCACCTTGCCGGAGGTCACAGAGGACCTGTAAGAGAAGAGCCCATCGCGGGAGTCAGCGGCGACGGGTGGGGGCCCGAGTGGCCCCGTCCCAGCCTCCGCCACCCCCCTGCCACCCACCCCCCCGCCCCACAGCACCCACTGCCCGGCCCCGGGAAGTGCTGGCTCAGGCTGCCAAAGGGGCCGGTGGCACTGAGAGCCGGGGGGGGGGGGGGGGGGACGCTGCTCTGCTTGGGGGACCAGCTCTCCACCTTCCTGGGTGGGCCCCAGGCCCTGCCCAGCATGCTCAGGGAGGCAGCCCCAGGCACAGGCTGGAGGGAAGGCATGCGGCCTCACCCTGGGGCACTAGCAAGTGACCTCACAGCCTCCCCCAGGATGCTGGTGATGTCAAGGCCTCAGTTTCCCTGTCCGTGCCCCTGAGCGAGTGCTTGTTAAAGACACGGGGCCCGCTTCCTCCCTGCTACAGCCCACCTGCCCACCACGCGCACAAGTGTGCCAAAGACCAGCCCTCCCGCCCAGACACATGCACAGGTTCCTGGGAAAAGAGACTCAGGCTGAAGCGCCCAGGCTGGGCGTGACCCCAGCAACCCACAGGTTCCCCTGGGCTGCCAGGGGTGAGCCCTGAGCTCTGCCACGTGCGCCAAAATGGAGAATGAGAGACGGAACCAGGCAATAGGCTGGAACGACCAAAGGGTCATTGTCTACAGACCCCGAGGAGGGCAGCAAAGACCAGCGCCGAAATGCCCAGCAGTGCCCCCGGGTACCCGGCCCCGCCCAGTTCCCCAACACTGTCCAGTTCCCCAGTGCTGCCGTCACTCGGCCCTTGCCCAGTGCCCCGGGCCTGCCCAGTTCCCCAGCCCCGCCCAGTGCCCGGGCCCTGCGGCCTGCTCTTCTGGGTCATTGTGCCAGGAGGAGGCTGCGGGCAGGGCGGAATGTGGCCAGTCAGGGCTGTCCTGCAGTCAGGTCCCCTTGGGGTCCCGGCTCCTCGAGCTTTGAGGGGCTCCCTCCCTGCCCTCCCTCCAGGGCAGCCTGGAGACAGCGTGAGCAGTGACATCACTGCCCCATGTCTCCCGGGGCCCAGGCCGGGGGCACTGCCGACCACCATCAGTGTCTCTCCGGGCCGTCCCCACCCTTCACTCTGACGGGTCACACTGGGAGTGGAGGAGAGACAGCAGCTGGAGAGGGGCTGGCCAGGGGAAGGATTTCCGAGGCCGGGTGTTGGTGGGGAGGATGCTTCTGGAACAGGAGCCAGGACCACAGGCGGCGGGGACGGCACCAGCCAGAGGGCCCGGCTGGCACGGGGCGCTGGCCCTGGGTTTCGGAGCTCAGGCCAGGCAGGGCACCTGGGCAGGAGACCGTGAAGGAGCCAACGGACAGCAGCTCCGCTTCAGACGGACCCGCTAGCACATGGGGGGGGGGGGGGGCGGATCCACTGTACAGCAGGCAGAGTGCTCACACCTTGCTCGCGACCGACCCAGGTTCGAGAGCTGGCACTGCCAGCAATACGGTCCCCGAGCCGCCAGCAGAGATCCCTGAGGTCGGCGCCAGGGGGAAGCCCTGAGCACCGCCGGGAGTGGCCCCCAAACAGCAAACACAAAACCAAAGCGATGCCTTGGCTGAAGCTACTTCTACAGACCCCAGGCCACCGGGCAGAGGAGCCGTTTCCCGCCCCCCGAGCAAGGCGGCCAGGCCCCGGAGATGCTTTGTCGGCACCCGCCAAGGGGAGGTCGGGCTCCGGAGACGACCCCTAGAATAACGAGGCCCCTCACAGTGGACAAGGAGCACTTCCGTGACCCTCCCAAAGGTGCCCCGAGCAGGGGAACGCAGGGCCCTCCCGCAGGCTAAGCCAACAGGCTGGGCCCGGCCGGGGACAGTCACAGAGTGATGGGCGCGCTCAGGAGCCCCCTGCACCCTCGGGTGGGTTTCCCACACACCTGCCGTTAGTGGGCCTTGAGGGGGGACAGACCCCCAGGGTGCACTGAGCAGCACCAGCCGCCAGGGGGCGCCGAGAAGCCAAGCCACCACCTGCCCCAGCTCTGAGCCTGCCCGCCGTCTGCCCCCTAAACAGACCGGAGCCTCTGGGGCAGGACCACGGCTCCCTGACCCGATGGACACTCCAGGAGAGACTCCAACAAGCGACCCCATGCGATCCGAGTTGGGGGCTACGTGGTCCACGCGGGCTTATTGGGGAGGGGGGATCCCGCCTCCCTTTCACGCCTCTGGCTGTGGGGACACAGTGGGCAGTGCTCAGAAGACCATCTGGTAGCAAGCCGGAGACCCTATTGCTTTTTGGGGGTCACACCCGGCGATGCTCAGGGGTTCCTCCTGGCTCTGCACTCAGGCATCACTCCTGGCGGTGCTCGGGGGACCCTCCGGGATGCTGGGGATTGAACCCGGGTCAGCCGCGTGCACGGCCAACGCCCTCCCTGCTGTGCTATCGCTCCAGCCCCTGCACTGGGCCTTCTGGGCTTTCTCCCAGTCTCCTGCCGTCCCGTCTAAAACAGCCTTCTGGGGAGATGGTGCTGCTGGTTCAATTTTTGGCACCCTAAACGGCTCCCAGGGCTTGGCCAGGCGCGATCCCTGACCCCAGAGCAGGAGCTGGCCAAGAGCACCCCCAGTGTGGCCCCCAGACCAAGCCAACAGATAAAAACAGTCTGGGGGGCCGCGCACTCTGCAAGGACGCTGAATTCCTCACCCCCCACAACTGCCCTGCCTTATTCTGGGCGGGTGATTCTACGGCAGGGACAGGGTGAGAAGCGACCAGACAGCATCTGGCTCCGGACTGGGTGGGGGAGGCCGAGCTGCTTCTGGTCAGGCAGGAAGCACGCTCAAGGGCTTCACGGTTCGGGATACATAACGGAGCTCGAGTGAGAACTCTGTCCCAGGCTCCCTCCTCTCACCGCCTCAACTGAACTGAGGGTCAGTGTCTGGGTGACCTGCCCGGTCACATCGCTAGCGATCTCTCAGGTCAAGATGGGGCAGGGGATGTCCGGGGCATCATGCGGGCACGGCTGGGGGCAGGCACCTGGGGTTAATTGCATATGGCCGCCCAGCACCTCCAGAAGGGACCCCGGGGCATAGGAGTAAGCCCTGGCACAGCAGGTAATGTGCTTGCCTCGTATGTGGCCAACCCAGGTTCAAAGGTTCAAGCCCGGGTACCCCTGTGGTCCCAGAGTGTCCCCCCACCCCCAGCAGTGATCTCTGAGTGCAGAGTGCGCCAGGACTAAGCCCCAAGCACAGCCAAGTGTGGCCCAAACAGCAGACCAGAAAAATAAAAAGGAAAGAAAGAGCTCTAGGTTCTGGATCATTTCTGTAAACTGCATCAACTATTTCTTTGGCAAGTGTGTTATAAAATAACAATTAGGTTCTTTTATAAAAATAAAGAAGTACTGGCTCCCCTCTGGCTTGGATTTTGCACAAAATTTCATGATGCTCTTAAAAATACATTTTGTTCACTGAGCTACTATTTCCATAATGTATTTGCATCGTTACTTAGTTACTTATCGCACGGATTCATTGTTGCAGCTTAGTTCCGTGCAGGTCTTTCATCAGCTCAGTTCCTGGGGCCAATTCTAAAGGGTAGGTGGTCATTTCGGGGCAGCAGTGCCCCCTGGCGGCTGCAGGACTGGGCCCTCACAGCCAGAGGCAGTGAGTTCTCCTAGGCTCTGGCAGGACATCAAATTCTGCAAAGAGTTTTTCCTTCAGGCTGGCTGCAGGCTGCTAATATTTTAACTTCAGGTAAGAAGCTGTAGGCAGGGCTGGGGAGGCAGTACAGCAGGGAGGGTGTTTGCCCTGCATGCAGCTGACCGGGGTTCGATCCCCAGCATCCCATCGGTTGCCCAAGCACCGCCAGGAGGAATTCCTGAGAGCACAGCCAGGAGGAACCCCTGAGCACCACCAAGTGTAACCCCAGAACAAAAACAACAAAAACATTCTGCACAGAAAAGGCTCCCCCTGCCCCACCCCACCCCACGTGGCCCTGGTACAAACAGGGAGATTACGGTGTTGGAACAGTCTGTTCCCAGCAACACATGTGCCAACTTGGCTTTGCAACACGACTCCCTGCGGGGTCAGCTGTGAAACAGGTTTAAGGGAGGACTTTGACCTCCTCACCCGGAGGGAGCAGTGGCCAGTTCTGGGTGAAGCCCAGCTCGAGGCTGGGAGAGACCACCCGGGCTCCACCCCCGACCACCGAAGCAGTCCCTGGGCAAGGGGCGGGTGTGGACCCAAGCAGAACTGCAGCACAAGACCCCCAGAACCGCGCTTTGCAGAGATACTGGGGGAGGAACGATCGGACCGCTGCGTAGCGGGGCCGGGCTGGCACTTGGGCAGGACCCTCTGCGATCTCTTCCCTGCCAGCAGGACCCTGCACGGAGCAGTGCATAAATCGCCCTTCTCAACCCCGGCTCAGCTACCGGACTCGGGTATTCCCCCACCGCCCACCCCATGTGCAACCCAGAGATTTGAAAATCCTTCCCCAAACTTTTTTGGGGTCACACCTGGCGATGCACAGGGCTGACTCCTGGCTCTGCTGCACTCAGGGATCACTCCTGGCGGTGCTCGGGGGACCCTATCTATGGGATGCTGGGACGCGAACCCGGGTGGGCCGCGTGCACGGCCAACGACCTCCCCGCTGTGCTCTCGACCCAGCCCCTCCCCCAACTTTTCGGATCCGAACTGGGAAAGGGTGCAGCAGGCACGTATGACACCCCGGAAGGCGCCGACCCTAAGCGAAGCCTCCCTGCGGGGGGGACGGGGGGCTCTTTGCAGCGGCCGGCTCTGCAGAGGCCCCGCGCCAAGGGCTGGCCCGGGGGGCGGCGACCCCGCGGGCAGGTGCAGTTCCCCGGGGCCGAGACGCGCGCCCAGACCCCCGGGGCTCGCGGCGCCGTTACCCGAACGCGGCCGTGGGCGCGGAGCGGCCCGCGCGCATCCCCGGCGTCACAGGCGACAGGAGGACGCGCAGCCGCCGCGCGCCGCCGCCGCCGCCGCCCAGCCGCACCGCTGCCATCGCGCCCGGGGGCGCCGGCCTCGCCGCGGCAACTGCGCCTGCGCCGAGCCCGCCCCGCCCCCGCCCCGCCGCACATGCGCACAGCCCGACCGGCGGCGCCCGCAAGCCCGCCCCCCGCCCGGGCACGCACGCGCAGAGCCCGCCCCGGAGCCCAGAGCCCGCCCCCCGCCCGGTTGCGCACGCGCAGAGCCCGCCCTGGCGCCCAGAGCCCGCCCCCCCCGCCCGGTTGCGCACGCGCAGAGCCCGCCCTGGCGCCCAGAGCCCGCCCCCCCCCGCCCGGTTGCGCACGCGCAGAGCCCGCCCTGGCGCCCAGAGCCCGCCCCCCCGCCCGGTTGCGCACGCGCAGAGCCCGCCCTGGCGCCCAGAGCCCGCCCCCCCGCCCCGTTGCGCACGCGCAGAGCCCGCCCCGGCGGCGCCTGCAGCCCGCCCCGCGCCCGAGTGCGCACGCGCAGAGCCCGACCTGTCTATTACTTTTCGGAGTCAGGTGGTAGATGCAACCGCCTTTTGCCTGCCTGGGGGAACAGCGTCTAAGGGGCGTCGGGTCTCCCGGAGAGAACAAAGACCCCCGCCCTCTCCCCCCCAAAGGACAGGATCTAAGTGCATAGCCCTCGAGGGGGCAACTTTATTTGGGTGAAAGGGTGCCCCGCTCCGCCTAAGCTAAGGGGCCCTTAATCCCAGCCGCGGGTCAGGAGTGCGACTCTGCTCACGTGGCAGCTCTGGTGGGTCTGTGGTTTGCCAGTTTGCTTTTTTTTTTTTTACCTTGGCAAACGCTTCCACGTGGCCGGCACACCGGCACAGCCTCAACGGCCTCCTGGGCCCCGGTTTTTAGCCAAATGCATGCAGATGTGGCCTCATTTTATTGATTTAGGCTTTTTGGGTCACACCCGGCGATGCCCAGGTGCTCGGGAGCCTGTGGGATGCCGAACGGGGCCGTGAACGTAGCCTGGCAGTATCCCGTGACCCAGGTCCAAGCAGCCTGTTCCCATGTGGTCTATCAACTGGTGGTCATAGCCGGCCAGCTACAGGCTGATGGCACCGTGGGCGGTTTTATTCAGGATCCACAGCGGTTGTATCGAGCATCGCGGAATCAATGCAAGCAGATGAGTGTAGGTGGTGGGTGGGGGATGAAAGCTTAGATCGATGGCTACATGGGAAAGATTGGCATAAGCAGAAACACAATTAAAACAACCTCGATCCCATCACTATTGCCAGTTATTTGTCTAGATTCCTCAGGTGTCGACATCCCACCTCCCAAACCCGGGCACCATGATTGCCAAGCATTAATCTCTCCGGGAATGTCAACCCCCAGTCCAGGCCCTGGCAGCCTTCTAGAAGTTGGATCCGTGCAGTTGGTTTCAGAGCTTTGCCCGCAGGAATTGTGCAGTGCTGGACTAAACGTGGGCTATGCAAACATTTATATCCTACTTTAAACAGTTTAAAGCAATTTCTTGGAGAAAAGGAAAGGGTGAAAACCGAGTCAACTGCTATTACTGACTTCCTGAAATCCCTGGTGGGGTCCGCCTTCCCTTTCTCACTTTCCTGAGATGTTGACTGGGCTTTCCTGTCAGAGCTGAGAGGGGTCTGCACAATTTTAACTTCTGTCATCTTGCTGTTAAGCAAAAAGTCACCCTTTAGGGTTTTAGGTTGTTGGTGTCATGATTTACTTTTTTTTTTTTTTTTTGCCTTTTGGGTCATACCCAGCAACGCTCAGAGGTTACTCCTGGCTCTGCACTCAGGAATTACTCCTGGCGGTGCTCGGGGGACCATATGGCATGCTGGGACTCGAACCCCAGGCGAGACGCGTGCAAGGCAAACGCTCTTCCCGCTGTGCTATTGCTCCAGCCCCTGATTTACTTCCTCTTGTTTTGTTTGGGAGGCCACTCCCAGCTGTACTCAGGGTTTACTTCTGGCTCTGCCGACTCAGGGAACACTTCTGGTGGGCTTGGGGGACCACATGGGGTTCCTGGGATTGAACCCCGAACCCGGTCAGTCACATGCAAAGCAGGCGCCCGGTGGCCTTCAAGGCAAATGCGATCTCTGAGCCCCAAGATGACTGTTTTTGTGGGGGTCAGGCCTTTTATTGAAATGCCTCCAGGGAAAGGTTTGGGGTTCTCTGAGGGAGAAAGGTTGGGGAGCCCTCTGAAGGACCCACGAACTTCAGGCCCTGGAGGCAGTGAGTTTTCACCCTGAGCACTGTCTGGAAGCTTCTCTGCACATCCTCTCTCCTTGCAGGAAGCAGGAGGCGGAGAAGGGGAATGTGGGAGATTGCCAGCCAGGGTCAGGTCCCAGCGCCACGTCCCACACTGTGCTGTAGACACTCTCCTTCAGTGGATCATGGTCCTAATAAAGTGCAAAACTTTATTTAAAAGATACGCAAATAATTTAACTGATTAACATCAATTGGGCTGGAGCGATAGCACAGCGGTAGGGCGTTCGCCTTACACGCGGCCAACATGGCCGACCCGAGTTTGATTCCTCCGCCCCTCTCGGAGAGCCCGGCAAGCTACCGAGAGTATTCGATATGCCAGACACAGTAACAACAAAGTCTCCAATGGAGACGTTACTGGGCCCGCTCGAGCAAATCGACGATCAACGGGAGGGCCTTTACCTTGCCTTTACCTAACATCAATCATGGAATTTCTCAGGCAGTTGGAAGGCTGTTGGTAAGATTCAGGCCTGCCCTTGGGAAGAACTCATTTGGCTTGCTCTGCAGCATGGGAGGCCCCGTCCTGGGCGCTCCCTGGGTCCCTGTGCTCTCGTGGAAGGCCACGAGCCGTCCCTGTCACCTGGGCCGTTCTGCCCTTCAACATCAGGCCCAGGCCGGGGACAGTTTGATGTCATGAACGGGGAGAAGAGCGGGCAGCCAGCTTCAGGGGCGGGGGCGCTTCCAGGCACCCTGCAACTCATGGACAACAGGCCCACGAGGAGCTGTCCCAGCTGGTGCTGCGGGCGGAGCAAGCCCCTTTCCGCTCCTGTGCCCCGGCTGTGTCAGGGCTGCGCGTCATGTATCCTGAGTCTCCTCCCTGGCCCCATGGCAAACACCGTCCACGTCAGCCCAGGTTTGGGGGCCTGGGGGTGGTGAGAGGCCGCTTGCTGGAGGCATGATGGCTGCTGGTCTTGACAGCTCCACCCCCTCCACCCCCCACCCCCAGTCACAACCCACATAGCCAGGTCGGAAGAACTGCACCAGTACTGGAAAAACTGCTCCAGTACTGGAAAGAACTGCACCAGTAGTGAAAAGAACTGCACCAGTACTGGAAGAACTGCACCAGTACTGGAAGAACCGCACCAGTACTGGGGTGCAGTCCCAGGCAGTGGGGGAGGGGGCGGCTTCCCCAGGGCCCAGGTGGGGCAGCGCAGGTCAGAGGGCAAGAGGAGATGGACACACGTCCTGGAGGGTCTGTCCGGCACGTGTCATCTGTCTCCCCACCTGAATGCCCCGCGCGCAGTTCGGGAGTGAAGTGGCAGGTGGTGGGGGGCTGCGTGGAACTCCTGCCACCGGCCGTGGAAGACACAGCACCGGGCTGCGGGGATGGACAGGGCCTGTGTTGCCACAGAACCTGCTGGAAGGAACTGAGGATCTTACAGTGCTTTGGTCTGAGGGGTGCGCGGACCAGGGACAAGCACCGGAGTCTGAGTGGACTTTTGTGCCCCCCCCGCAGCTCAGTGCAGCCAAACTCCGGAAGCGGAGTGTCGCTTCCTTCTGGTGCAGACACAGAGAAACTCCTCTTCAGCTGGCTGTCCTCCCTTTCCCCAGCCTAGAGGATGGTTGTGTTTTGTCTTGTCTCTGTGTTTGCCCTGCGGGGCTGCTGGCTGTGGCTTGTTCTCCCCTTCTCCGGAGAGGCGGTGCGGGGCAAGGAGGCTGAGGCGGACGCCGAGCTCCTGGCAGGGTGGGGAGGATGCTGGTGGCCCCCACGTGGGGCTGAGTGTCTGGCAGAGGCAGGAGCCCGCGGGCCCGGCCGCGCCCCGGAGTCAGTCCCGGCTGACGAGCATGAGTTTGTGGAGGAGGTTTATGCATGAGCACTGGTGCAGTGCCCTGGCCAGCTTGCCCACGGTGGCGCCCTTGGTGCCCTCCCGCATGACCCACTTCTGGAGCATCTGGTAGACCTTCTCCTTCAGGCCGTCCCGCTCGTAGTCGTGGTCGATCTCCTCGATCTGCGCGTCGGTGAAGCCCAGCTTCCGCGCGAGGTTCTTCCAGTGCCGCCCCAGGTTCTCCCGGACGGGGTCCAGGTGCCTGTCCGTCAGGCTGGTGCTGTTCCCTGCCCGAGAGAAGAGAGGACGGGGTCAGGCACGGCCTCCCGCAAAGGGCACAGCGCCCGGGAGAAAGGGAACCAACCGACCCAAACGAACGGGGCTGCTTCATTCGAGCACGCTTGGCTTGGGGTTTCCAGCTGCCCAGGCCTCGGACCCGGGCCGGCCCATAGAAAGCTGTTGCTGGCCTGAGACCAAGTGGGCACTGGGGAGCCGGGCGCTGTGGTGGCAGGATGATAAGGATGGAGGAAGGTGTGGTCCTGGGGCCACACTGGAGGGCTTCAAAGCTGACTCCTGGCTCTGAGCTCAGGGATGACTCCTGGCGTGCTCAGGAGACCACGTGGGGGGCCAAAGCCTGACCCCGGGAGCTGCGTGCATGCCAGGCACCCTGCCCGCTCGCCTTCCTCTCTCTCCGGCCCAAAGCCCCCAGTGCTTATTAAGGAAGCGCTGGAGAGGGCGGGCTCCCTCTTCTCAGAGCTCTGCAGCTGAAGCCTGAGGGCACCTCTGTCTCCTCAGCCAGGCGGGGGGAGGGGTCTGCAGAGCTGTTGGCCAGTCTGGGCTCTCCACAGTGGCCAGCCCTTTCTACAGAATGGACTTCATTTTCACAGCACACCCACGCACTTCAGGTCGCAAATGCGTTCCCACCTTAGACACATAGGCTTGCTTAAAAGGAAACAGAAATTCCTGAGTTTTTCTACAAAGAGAAAAACAACCATTTTCTAGGAGAAGAATGGAAGGATGGAATTACTATTTTGTAAATAATATTACTTTGGACAAACTGGCAGGCTACCGAATGTCACCTGCCCACACGGCAGAGTCTGGCAAACTCCCCGTGGCGTACCCAATATGCCAAAGACCAGTCACAATGATGGGTCTCATTCTCCTGACCCTGAAAGAGCCTCGAATGTGGCACTTTTTAAAAATCTCAGGGCTAGGACGAAGGAGACGTTACTGGGGCCTGCTCGAGGCAATCGATGAACAACAGGATGGTCGTGATCGTGAAATGAGGGGCCAAGCGCTCTCTGCCTCTCTCTGTCTGTCTCTGTCTCTGTCTCTGAGTACAGCGGGAAGGGCGCCTGCCTTGCATGTGTCCTAGCTGGGTTTGATTCCCAGCGGCCCAAATGGTCCCCGGGGCCCCCTCCAGGCGTGGCCCCTGAGCACCACCCGGTGTGATCCAAGACCCAAAACGACAACTCCAAGATGCCCCAATCTTTCTCTTGATGGGTCGACAAAGGGCGCCCGGGAGCAGCTCACCGAAGAAGACCTCGTACTGGGGCTCTTGCGCCGGCTCCGCGGTCGGGCTCTGGTACGAGTAGTCCCACAAGGGAGGCATCAGCCCATTCACCTCCATGTAGTTGTTGTCGCCGATCTGAATGGCGCTGCTGTTGTATATGGCGCACTTCGCTGTCTCGTCTGGAGAGGGAGACGCACAGGTAAGCTCGCGGAGACCGAGAGCGAGAGGAAACGATGTGTTCTGTGTGTGTGTGCGTGTGTGTGTGTGCGCGCATGTCTGCGTGTATGTGTGCACGTGTGATGTGTGTACACGTGGATATGCGTATGCATGCGTGTAGGTGTGTGCATATATGTGCACGTGTGGTGCGTGGGTGCACATGTGAGTGTTGTGTGTGCATATGCATGCATGTGCTCGCGTGTCAGTGTGTGTGGCTTCACCTGCAGGTTTCAGGGACATGAGATGCCCTCTGGAAGGTTCTCTCAGCAGCAGGACGGCTACTACCAGAAAAAGGAAAATACACAAAGAGAAACTACCAGGGGCCCCCGGGGGTGAGGCCCAGCCTCGGGTACTGGGTCCCAGGACTGATGTCCACAGTCCCCCAGACCACAAAGCCCATCTCACAGCAGGGACTGCCCAGGGCCAGCCAGGCTGAAGACACATGAGACGCTCCCATTGCTCCCTAAGCGGGCGGCCACTGCGAGTCTACAGGAAGCGAGGGGAGGGCATCGCGGGGGCACCGCCTCACGCCAGCTGACCTGGGCTGAGGACGGACGCCGAGCACACCCGAGGGTCCCAGGAGCCCCGCCAGGAGGAAGCCCTGCACACCGTGGGTGTGGCCCAACCTCCACCCCCTCCTCCCACACAGGAAGAAATGAAACAGGGTCACCACAGGATCCCATTGCAGGGTTGAGCCCCAAGAGGGGGAGACCGAGTTTCCACCGACACTCACTGCTGACGGGGCATCAGCAGACGTGGCATCTAGCGCATGGGGTAGTATTTCTCCACCCCACAGCAGAAGGGCACCTGACCCTGGCTCCCCCACAGACACTGCTCCAGGGTCCAAGACAGGAGGGTTCTACCCACAGGCCCCTAGACTCAGGGTTCACAGGGACGGGACGGAGCAAGTTGGTCCCGAGGGCCTGAGCAGGTCCGGCGTCTCTGCCCCCAGGGAGGCGAGTTCTGGGGCGCTGACCCAAGGCCCCGAGTGGACCTGAAATCCACCGGGCGGTGGGACAGCCCAAGGAGTCTCAGCCCTTGGCTCTGCGTGGTTCCCGCCCTCAGGAGACTTGGGCTGTGGCCGCCTCGCCGAAAAGCAGGCCAGGGGCAGCGGCGCTTCCCACACACAACACGGTTCCTCCCTGCAGGCGAGCCCCAGCCTCTCACGGTCTCCAGAGCCTACCACCATCCCCAAGCTCTCTCTCGCCCCAGCCCAGTCTCCGCGGGCCTGTCCCCGACTCCGGTGCGTCCCTGTTTGTGGCCACTGACACCCGCCCTGTGTGTCCCCCCAGGAGGCCTCGCCGCCTGTCCCTCTCGAGTCCCTACGCTCGCCTGGCCCAGGACTGGGACTGGGAGTCACGTCTGTCTGTGTCTGCGGGGCTACGCGGGTCTCGAGAGACGGGAAGGAAGGGAGAGGAACAGAAGGCAGGAAAGACGGGGGACACAGGTTTCAGCACCTCGGCCAGCGCTCACGGGCCTGAGCCCGGCTCCTGTGGTGGGAAGCTGCCCCGTGAAGACCTGTCCACAAGGATGAGCAGGAAGCAGGAATCCGTCTCCCCGCGGTGTCAGGACACACCAGGACAGGTGCATCCGGGCTCCCGGAAGCTGACGCTCGGGGACGTGTCCCCGGCTGCTGAGTCTGAGGGAACTTTCTGTGCTACTTACTGGCCATGTCTTACATCCATGTCCCAGGGAAACCGAAGGGACCAGGCCATGGGAACAGTGCCGTCCCCTGCTCATGTCAGGCAGAGTGCCCACATGTCTCGCCCCGTGGCCCTGTGTACACCTCGGTGCTCATGGTGGGCACCCGCCCACCCCTGAAAGCCGAGAGCGTGTGACCCGACCAGAAGCTTCCCACAGCGCCCTGTGCTGCCAGCTCGTTCCAGTCTGGCCCCTGGCCACCCGAGAGCAAGCGCCCACGTGTCACTGCATAAAGGCGACAGGCACTACGGTGAGAGGGCTCGCTCCAAGTCCCCCTGCGGAAAGGGGCACCAGCCAAAGTGTCATCCAAGCGCAGAGCGAGGCGTGGGGGGCTGCTTCCCGGAGAGACACTCCCCCTTGGACGTGGCCGCTAGGGACACAGCCTGTGTGTGCATCCACTGAAAGTCACCTGACTAGGGGAAGGACCGACAGTCAGGCTGCATCTGCAGAAGGGTGGGCTCTGGGACACCCAGCACGGGGTGAGGGGCCGAGGGCCGGGGAGCAGGAGGGTCCCGGTGGGGCCCCCTCAAGGAGGACAGAAAAGTGCTGGCCGCTCCACCTCCTGCGAGGCCAGAAATGGGCCTGCCATGGCAAGGACGGCCACGGGGCGCTTCACAGAGCCGGGGCTGGAAAACGGCCAGAGAGCCGAGGGTCCTTCAGCTCCTAATGGGCTAATCCTGACTGAATCGGACACAGTGGCCAGTCAGACAGCTCAGCTCACCCCGTCTGGGTCCCACCGACCTCACCGCACATCCAGGGAGAGAAACAACCCAGAATGTTTCAGTTTTTGTCTGCTTTGCTTGGGGGGCCACGCCTGGCAGTGCTCAGGGCTTCCTCCCGGCTCTGAGCTCACTCCTGGAGGGCTCAGGGGACCGTGTGGGCTTCCAGGGATCAACCTGCATTGGCCACGTGCAAGGCAAGGTGCCTGAGCTGCTGTACTATGGCCCCGGGCCCCGTTTTCACAGCTTGGGGACACGGTGGCCTTTGGAAAGACAACGCAACTAAGTTCCTCGTTCTCAAAGTTTCGCCTACCTGAGCTGACGCCAAGGTTTCTAGCGGACGGCGGTGTGACTGAGAGGGCCATGGGTGCGTTCCCCGGCAGCGTGCAGGACACTACGCCCTCCACTCGGGACTGTCCATCGCTCCCGGGTACCAGCTCTTGCTGGGCCCTGAGGGAAATGGATGGTCATCCTCTCATCACGGACACTCCCCTGTGGGCCCCCCCGATAGCGCTGTCCTTCAGAACACGGCAGGTGAGCGTGGGAGCCAACGCGTCACAGCCCGAGTATGGGACCAAACTCAGCAGCAGGTGGGAGGGGCCCTCAGCTAGTTCCGTCACCTGCCACCTACCTCTGACAACCCAAACCATTCCCCGTCTGCCCGGCGTGGGATGGAGCCCACTCCGAGGGGCCAGCAGGCGGCCAGGACGCCTCTGTCCCATCACAGGCTGCTGTGACGCCTCCCACAGAGCTCGTGAAGACTTGGAGAGAAAAGGGAGAGAAGCCCACGTACCTCTCGACAGCTGGGAGATGAACGGCATGGTGGGGGCGGTCCCCACGAAGAGGCTCTCGGGCACGGGCATCCGCAGCGGAGGACACTGCAGCAGGCCTGAACAGGGTCCGCTCCACACCCTCGGCGCTGCCACAGCCGGGTCGGGGGCTCTAGCCCAGAAGCTCTGCGTGCCGGGGACCCCGCCGTTCCAGTACCCTGCAGGCTGGCTGCCCGGTCCGGCCGGGGCAGGCCTGGCCACATTGGCGTAGACGAAGCCTTTCCTCTCGGGGCTCTTCACGTGCTCCGAGGGTCTCGGTTGTGCAAACGGGTCGTGGGAGACCCGGCGCCTCCTCTCCTCCTCGTGGCGGGTGGCCACGGTCGGCCGGGGCTGCGGCTTCGAGGTCCTGTCCATGCGGCTGCCGTATAGATGGTAGTTGGCTTCCTCCTGGAGTTTGCTCTGCAGGTGGAACTCGTTCTCCTCGGGCTGATGGTCCGGGGAGGGAGCGAAATACAACTCCTCCACGGGGGTCGCCCCCAGGCCCTCGGAGCTGCGCAGTGAGTGGGGCTGCTCCGTGGCTGAGGAGGGAGAGACACGCGTGAGCCGGAACCAACCAGCAAAGCCAGCCCCAGTGGCACAGGGCCGCCGCCCCCGAGAGAGAACACACCCGAACAGGCAAGGCACAAACACTCGGACGCCTTCGGAAAGTCGGGGTGAGGGTCTCAGGCCACCACCAGCAAGCAGGGAGAGGGCCACCAGTCACGGCCAGTGGCCGCTTGCGGGAGTGAGCGGGGGAGAGGGTCTTTGTAGGAGCCCGGGAAGGGGCTGGGAAACCGCAGCTCTGCGCCAGGTCCCCTGCTTGGGACAGAGAGGGGCTCGCGTGCCTGCCCACTTGCTTGGCTTGGGCTGGTTTGGGCTTTGGTTTGGGGCCGAACCCACTGGTGCTCAGGGCTTACTCCTGGCTCTGCTGAAGGATCACTGCTGGTGGTGCTGAGGTGGCGGCCGGGGTGGAGAGAAGAACCACACGAACTGGAGTCCGCGGCGTGCAAGGCCACGCTGTAGCCTTGGGACCACTGCTCATTTTTACTTCCTTATGGTATTTATTTATTTTGGGATTGGCTTGGGGGGGGGGGGGGAAAATACTCCTGGGTCTGTGCTCAGGGGCGGCCCCTGGTGGTGCTCAGGGTATATTCCTGGGTGTGTGCTCAGGAGCGACCCCTGGTGGCGCTCGGGGGATATTCCAGGGTCTGTGCTAAGGAACGTCCCCCTGTGGTATTCAGGGGATATTTCTGGGTCTGTGCTCAGGTGCGGCCCCTGGTGGCGCTTGGGGGATATTCCTGGGTCTGTGCTCAGGGGCGGCCCCTGGTGGTGCTCGCGGTATATTCCTGGGTGTGTGCTCAGGAGCGACCCCTGATGGCGCTCAGGGGATATTTCTGGGTCTGTGCTCAGGAGCGGCCCCTGGTTGTGTTCAGGGTTCATGCGATGTCAGTATTGGTGATGCATCTGGGGTTGGCCTAAAGTAAGGACCAGGGTCTGCACTATGTCTGCAACCCCTTGTTTTGTTTTGACAGGCGCCCTGCCCAGCAGTACTGGGAGGTGGGGAGGCCTGAAGGGCCTGGGGTCAGACATGGAACTCTGGGTCTCACACAGGGGAGGCACATTCTCGACCTAAGTCCCGGGCCCCTTTTCCTTCCGTGAGAAACATCCCCCTCTGGACAGAGAGCCCTCTCTGCTGGTGCTCCAACCTCCACCAGGACTTCACCCCCAAAAGGTCCCTTTTCGAGGCATCGACCCTCGCCCATGTGGTCGTGAGCAGAACTTGCGGACGCAGGGTATATTAACAAGCAAACAGACCGAGATCAGTGCCAGTTACCTGAGTTTGACCGGCTGGGAGGCAGCGGCACACAGTCCAACTGGAGCGACTCCATTCTCTTCACGATTCTGTCGCACTGAAACTTTTCCTAGGGGGAAAGCCCAGGTGATTCAGAGCTAAGCTCGACAACCAGTACAATAGGAAATCATTGCATGATTAAGGGCAAACAATCACTAGGCAGCATGAAGAGCATCTTAACTGGGTTAATAGTTATGGCAAGAGTCTTTTACACACAGTTCTTACAAACAGTAAACATAAGATAGTGGCTTTCCCAAATAGCAAACAACAATCACTGTCACTGTCCTCCCGTTGTTCATCGATTTGCTTGAGCGGACCCAGTAACACTGTGAGACTTGTTACTGTGTTTGGCATATTGAATACATCACGGGGAGCTTGCCAGGCTTTGCCGTACAGGCAAGATACTCTCAGTAGCTCGCCGGGCTCTCCGAGAGGGGCGGAGGAATCGAACTTGGGTCGGCCGTGTCAGCTGCATGCAAGGCAAACGCCCTACCTGCTGTGCTATCACTCCAGCAGACAACAATGATAGCATAAAATAAAGCCAGGGACTGGAGAGCTAGCCCAGGGGAAAGGGAACTTGCCTTAAACATAAAATCAGGCTTGGGGCCGGAATGATAGTACAGTGGGTAGGCCACTTGCCTTGCATGCGGCCGACCCCGTCTAGATCCCCGGCATCCCATATGGTCCCCCAGCCCCGCCGGGAGTAATTCCTGAGTGCAGAGCCAGGAGGAACCTCTGAGCATCGCTGGGTGTGACCCAAAAAGCAAACATAAAATAACATAAAATGGGGGATTGGAGAACTATTCAGGGGTGGGGAGGCTTGTCTTAAAAATACAGTCAGAGACTGGAGAGCTAGTCCTGGGGCGAAGGGGGTTGCCTCACATGCAGCCAGCTCCAATTCAATCCCGGCATTGCATATGGTCCCCTAAGTACCAACAGGAGTGATCTGCAAGTGTGGAGGCAGGAGGAAGTCCTAAACACCACGAGATGTAATTTATATACCCCTCAGATAAAATAAAAAGGTCAACAGGGCCAGAGAGACAACTCAACAGGAGGGCTGAGCACAGGCTTTCTTCACACAGGAGGCTTAAATTTGATCCCTGGCGCCATGAGGTCCTCTGAGCACCAGCAGGAGTCACCCCGGGTACAGAGCGGGGATCAGTCCCTGAACTTCATCGGCTGTGGCCCCAATTCCCCCCACCCCCCAAAATAAAATCAAAGTATGGGCCATGGAGACAGTGCCGTGGGTGGGGCGCCTGATTCCTGAGCCCCACCACGTGTGGCACCAAAATCAAACAAATGAAAACGAACCCAAGAGGAGAAGTCACTCTCCCCGATTCCAAATCCCCCCAACGCAGCGAGGCGCCATGCTGAGACTGGTCAGAGGGCAGACTAGCCTAGAATGCCTGGGGACCCTCGGGGCTCTGAGGACCACTGGGTGTAGCCCCAGTGGCCCATGAGTACTGATCTCATGTCTGGGGGGGGCTCCCAGGGGCCAGTGACTGAGCACTGAGCCATCCCTTCGGGCCAAGCGTCTTGAGGAACAGCCCTGGGTGTCTCCCAAGCACTGCTGGTGTGGGCCCTTGAAATCCAAAATAAACCAACAGGATCGGGCTGACATCAGACCTGAGCCCAGTGGAGAGTCCGGCATGAACTCTTGCTTATACAGACGTCTGACTGCGCAGGGGTGTCCGGCGCCCTGGACGGGGGAACTGGAGGCCCATGTGCGGGCAGTGCTTTGAGTCTCACTGTCCTCACGGACAAGCCCTGACAACCTTTCCCTGTCGGTCGAGCACATCTGACCTCTTCCCCGGGAATCCATGTGGTCTGGATGAACCCTAATTCGGAAGTGCTTTCTTATAAACTTTCGGTTCACCTACAACTCGTGGCTCTTATAAAGCAAGGAGCCGGGCTCCCCTCTGAGTGCATGGGTGGCAGTGGGGGTGGGGTTAGAGATAACTGACTGTATCATGGTACCAAGTTACCAGCTTCTGGGACTCTGGCAGAGGCCTCGGCCTTCCAAACAACATGCCCAACTCACACCTTTTTGGGGTGGACCACAGCTGGCAGGGCCCAGCCCATGTGTGGTGCCGGGGATGGGAGCCAGGATCAGGTCGGTGGTCCGACTCCTGCTCTCTCTCCAGTGCCCAGGCCACTCGCCCCCCACTGCACGGGCAGCTGTGAGTACCCACTGAACCCAGTGGTGAGGCCGGGCACCTGTCCCAGTGTGTGCCACTCAACAACACTTCATCTCGGAACCACTTGTCTCTGTTGTAGATCACTTTTTTTTTTGGCGAGGGAGGTGTGCATATCCCACAGTGCTCAGGGCTTACTCCTGGGGGTGCATGGGAGACCATATGTGATGCCGAGGATTAAACTGATGGCAGCTGGGGCCGGAGCAATAGCACAGCAGGTAGGGCGTTTGCCAGGCATGCAGCCCACCTGGGTTCGATTCCTGCCATCCCATATGGTCCCCCAAGCACCGCCAGGAGTAATTCCTGAGCGCAGAGCCAGGAGTAACCTCTGTGCATCACCAGGCATAACCCAAAAAGCAATAAATAAGTAAAGAAATGAACTGATGGCAGCTGCTTGAGGGAGTGTCTGCATCCCTGCCCTCCCTCTCCAGTCCCCGGCCTGCTTTTCATTTGCAGTCTTTTTCTTTTTTCAGTTGTCAGTATCCGTGACCAGTCTGGATGTTAACTACCAGGTTCAATCCAGCCTAAGTAATTTTTTTTTTTTTTTTGCTTTTTGGGTCACACCCGGCGATGCTCAGGGGTTACTCCTGGCTCATGCACTCAGGAATTGCTCCTGGAGGTGCTCAGGGGACCCTATGGGGTGCTGGGAATCGAACCTGTGTCGGCCATGTTGGCTGCATGCAAGGCAAACGCCCCACCCGCTGTGCTATCGCTCCAGCCCCTCTTTTTGTTTTTTAATTTATTATTTTTTATTAGTGAAACACTAGGATGAAAGAGATGAAAGGATGAGAGAGACGTTACTGGGGCCTGCTCGAGGCAATCGACGATTAACAGGATGATGAAATGAAATGAAAAAATTAGTGAAACACCATGAGGTACAGTTGTAGACTTACTATTTTCGTGTTTGTGTTTTAGTTATACAATGATCAAGTACTCAACCCTCCACCAGTGCCCAATCTCCACCACCAATGAACCCAGTCAGTAGCCCTCCCACCCCGCCCACCCCCCCACCCCGCCACCTCGATGGCAGGGCATTCCCTTCTGCTCTCTCTTTCCTTTAGGGGGTTGTGGTTTGCAATAGAGGTATTGAGTCTATAGTCTACTCTCAGCGCGCCTCTCGCATCCCAAGCGAGTCCTCCAAACCCCTTTACTTGGTGTTCCCACTTAAGTATTTTCTCATTTACAGTTCTTTCTCTCTTCCTCTTTCTTCTCTCTTCCTTCCCTCCCCTCCCGCCTCCCCTCCCCTCCCCTTCTCTTCTCTCTCTCTCTCTCTCTCCTCTCCATACCCAGCAGCAATGCCCCGGGTCTCTTCCTGGTTTTCTGCTGAGGCACCATGCAGTGCTGGGAATATGACTACATTCCGTCGCTTGCAAGGCAAGACCCTTATAACCCGGTCCTGGGGGAGATCCAGACCCAAAGATTGTTCCGGAACCAACTCCCCTTAAGTCTCCACCATGGTCACACTGCTCTGACATCGGGACCGCTAGCAGGTGGTTTTGATTACGTTCCACTTTATTTATTTATTTATTTATTTATTTATTTTTTGTAGGAGTACTGCCATTTATTCAGCCACTGATTAGCCGATTGAATTGTGCATGAACTCCACCTTACTTTTTTTTTTCATTTTTTATAATTTGATTACGTTCCACTTTAAACTTCCACTATATGACTTACCTTTAAACTTGTCACAGCCTCTTCCACTTTGTTTTCCAACTCACTGCAATAAAATGGCTTAAATATTTTCTCAATGTCTATACGAAAACAACAAGAACAAAGGTGGGGGTCAGGACTTTAAATGCCTTAAGAAGTTCCTAAAACAAAATACTCCTCAGGCTGGAGCACTAATTCGGCAGCAGGGCACTGGCCGTGCACATGGTCAACCCAGGTTCAATCCCCAGCATCCCACATTGTCCCCCAAGCACCTCCAAGAGCAATTTCGAGGGCAGAACCCTGAGCATTGCCAGGTATGCCCCCCCACCCCCCAAACAGATATCGTCACCAGGAAACCAGGCTCAAACCAGGCTCTGACGCCCCCGAGCACATTCCCAACATCTTCCTCGGGAAATGCAGCCGACAGGCCCCAAGAAAAGGCTCTCACCGGTGAAGAGGGGCCGGAGCATGGGGTCTCTCGTCCAGCACTCCTCCATGAGGTCTATGATCTGCCGGGGGCAGTACTCGATGATGTACTCCACGTCGGGCCTGTTTCCAGACTTAATGCCCAGGATCAGCTGGTCCTCGCAGATGGCATCTACAAAGCAAAGAGGAGATCAGGGTGGCACTGGCTAGGTGCTGGCCCAGTCCGGAAGGAAGAGGCAGCAGAGGGACCGTGCCACTCAGCTCGCTCCCTGGAGACGGCAGCCGGGGGACGACAGTCCCACGACAAGGAGCTGCCGTGTCTCACCGAGGAGACGGTCACAGTGAGGCAGTGGATCAAGCCGACAGCCTGCACCGGACCAGAGTCCAAAGACAAGCCGGCAGCTCTGGCTTTAAAGCGCCCTGCTGGGGCTGGAGGGGTAGCACAGCGGGTAGGGCGTTTGCCTTGCACGCGGCCGACCCAAGTTCGATTCCCAGCATCCCATAGGGTTCCCCCGACTACCGCCAGGAGTAATTCTTGAGTGCATGAGCCAGGAGTAACCCCTGAGCATTGCTGGGTGTGACCCCCAAAAGCAAAAATAAATAAATAAAATAAATGAAAATAAAACGCTCTGCTGAACACCGGCAACTTCCACGGAAGAGTGAGAATGGAGATCCAGGAAGGGCAAAGAAGTCCTGGTGACAGTGGCTGGGCGTGACGGGAACGCGGAGGAGGCAAGGCCGAGGCCAGAGAGACTCCCGGGATTCCAGGGCAGAGAAGCAGCAGGAGGGCTGGGCTGCAAGTTCCGGGAATCACGAATAGCGGCATATACCCGGCAAAAAGGGTGAGGTGAGGCCGTCGGGGGCCAGGGCACCCATACAGGTGAACTTGACCTGCAGGTCACAGGAGGTCTTGGAGGGACCTGAGACAGGTGAGGGAGGTGGTGGTTCTGCCTTTGAGGAGGCCCGTGTGGCCGGGGGACAAGAATCTGGAGTGACAGACAGACAGGCCGGCAGGACAGAGGAAAGCGGAGGGTTCCAGCGCCAGCGCGTGGCCGGGTTCCTGGGCCGTGAGTCCGACGGGCTGCAGGAGCTGAGAGGCGCGATGGAGTCTGAGCCAGCCTGAATGTTCTGGTCTGGCAACCGCGTACACAGACGCAGGTCGCTGGGCAGGGGCAGCGTGAGTGGGCAGCATGGGGACCTTTCCTTTCTTTCTTGTTTCGGCCACACCCAGGGCGCCCAGGACTTACTCCCGATTCTGCACTCGCAGGCCATATGGGGTGCCGAGAGGTGAAGCCCCTTCCCGCTGTGCCACCTCCGGCCCCCCGGGGAGCGTGCAGCAGGCAAAACTGTTGGAAGGACGCCGGCATAGCAGACCCTCCCGCGCTTAGGCTGGACCCAGCAAACAAGTGGACATCCAGGCCAGAGCCTTCCTGAGCACACGTAAGAGCCCCCTCGACACCCCCTGAATAAGAGGTAATCACTGGGGAGTAGGTGTCCTCTGCAGGGCGGCAGGGACGGCCTGTGGGCAGGAGGCATGTTCTCCGGCCCAGAAACCCTGGAACTTCCCGGCACCCCAGAGATGCATCCTGGAGGCCCTCGCTTGTCCTGGGACCCCCTGATTACTCAGCCTAGATCACTCATTCATTCCACCGAAACGCAGCGAGCACCAGCTGGGGCGAGAGCAGCGGATACAGCTGGCATGGCTGGGGTTGGCCGTCCCCTGAGGAAGGCCCGGGGAAAAAGCGGGCAATTACGATATTGCCAGGCTTGGGCTGGAGACAGAGAACAGCGGGCAGGACAGTGGGCAGGGCGTTTGCCCTGCACAAGGCCTCTCCGGCTGTGACCCCGGGAACCACAGGGTTGCCAAGCCCTGCCAGGAGCGGTTCCTGAGCAGAGATCCCAGAGGATGCCCTGAGCACTGCTGGGTGTGGCGGAATCCCTCACTAATACAACAAAAAATATCCTTTCTTGGGCACTCAGGGGGACTCGGGGTTCGTTCCTGGCTCTGAGCTCAGGGAGCACTCCTGGCGGGGCTCGGGAACCATCTGAAACGTCAGGACTCGAACCCAGGTCGGTATGTGCCGGACAAATCCCTTCCCCACTGGACTATCTCTCCAGCCCCAACGAGAACTCCCTTCACGGGTTTCCAGGAAGGCGTTATTTCGTTCAACGGTGTTGACTAAGGGCTCAAACCCCACCCTCAGAAAATCTTACTTTCGTAAGGCTCCTTGTTGGCAAAGATGGTCCAGAGCACGATGCCAAAGCTATACACGTCCGACTTCTCGGAGGGCTTGGCGTTGACGTCGTTCAGATGCTCGGGGGCCATGTAGTAGAGGGTGCCGCCGTTCTTCGGGGACCCGCGGGGGTTCCTGAACCTCTGCTTGTTGTTCTCCTCTTTGGTCAGCTTACTCCACGTCTTGAAAGAGGCAACGCCGAGGTCTGCGATCTGCAAAGAGACCGGGCTGATGGCATGGTCTGGGACAGAGCCGTCGAGTTTGGCTCTAAGCTTTGGGGCTCGGCCCGCGGAGGGGAGGTGTGGTGAACTCTCCACAGGGGGTTGCCGTCAGAGGTCGAGCACATGTCTCAAGAGTCTCACGGAAAAGTCTGTTTTCCCAGCCATCTGGAAAATCTCCTCTTTCAAGAACCGTGAAATTCAGGGAGCTCGGTTCTGAGGCGACGGAGCCAGGAAATGGGTTGTGGGAGGGACGAGAGAGAGGAGCAGACAGTTCTGCATCGGCAACAGCAAAGCACCCTGGGCTTCTGGGCCCGAGTTGTCCAGCCGCTTTCGGAGAAAGGAGGCCCTCACTTCCTCTTGGCGAAGGCAGACGGGAAGGAAGTCCTGCACCTTCTGTGTCCCCAGAGGATGACCAGGGGCCCGGGAACACAGCTTTCCAAGGGTCTCAGAGACAGACAGAGGAAAAGGAGAGTGGAGGTACTTGCAGTGAGCCGGCAGCCTGCACCGGAGAGAAGAGGGAAGGGAGGAAGGAGAAAGCCGCTGAGGAGGCAGAGAGCGAGCACCAAGGTAGTCGGAGAGCAAGGAGGAGGGCGAGGTCGTGGCCGAGGACAGCACGACGCAGCTCAGCAGAGTTCAGAGGCGACAGGCCTGCGATCCCTCTAGGAACCCAGGCCCTCTGGGCTGAGTTCTGGTTCGTGGTGGGTGAAACCCCCAGATTCTAGCCCAGAATGTTAGAGATTCTACAACATAAAGGAAGAATCTTCCTCTGGAGACCCGAGACTAAACATCTGCCTGAGGTCAGGGCGGGGTGGAAACTTCTGGCAGAGGGTCTGTGGGCGCAGGCCGAGTGCCCCCTCCCCCACCCCCACTGGGGCGACTTCCCCTTCCTGATTCTTGGCCAACCAGACACAAGGCTCGGCGATGTTCAATCCTGCGCTCGTGTGACTTGAACAACCCCCTTTACTGCCATGGGAAAGAGCTGAATTCGTGCCAAGAACAAAAATTGGGGCGGGAGGAGGGGGCAGGGGAGGATGACTCCTAAGCGATCCTTGGCCAACTGGGCTGGCCGGTCAGTGCTAGGGCCCAAGGATGCAGCCGCCCAGCCCTGCAGTGCCAGGGGAGCAGAGGCAGGTCAAAGTAAAGGGACAATGAACAACAGAAACCCATAGGGCCCCCGGCCCCACCGCCAGCAGTCAGAGAGCACACGAGGTGAGAGGCAGGGGCTAGAGTGGCCGCTCGGGCCCCCGGGAGCCCCGTGTGGGCTCTTACCTTGATGTGGAAGTCCCTGTCCACCAGGATGTTCTGCGGCTTCAGGTCCTTGTGTATCACACCTTCTCCGTGTAGGTAACACATCCCCTCGATGGTCTCCAGGATGACCCTCCCTTTCAGACAGAGGGGGATACTGACCTGAAAGGAGGCAGAGTCTATGAGACAGGAAACCTACGGGCCGGGGCAGAGTGCAGCTCACCCGGAGGGGGGGAGGGAGCTCGCCTTGCACGGGTGTGGCCCCAGCACGGGCAAAATAAAACTCGAGCAGGCCCAGTGGGTCTGGTTCGGGAGGGTTAGCTACAGGCCGACCTCCCTGCAGAACCTGGTAATGGAGGGTTCATTCTGAGGCTCCGGTTTCCTTGCCAACACGGCAACGAAAATGCTCTAAGAGTGAGTTCCTTGGGGCCGGAGCAATAGCACAGCGGGGAGGGCGTTTGCCTTGCACGCGCCCGACCCGGGTTCGATCCCCAGCATCCCCTAGGGTCCCCTGAGCACCGCCAGGAGTGATTTCTGAGTGCAGAGCCAGGAGGAACCCCTGAGCATTGCTGGGTGTGACCCAAAAAGAAAAAAAAAAGTAAGTTCCTTGAGAATCAAAACATTTTCATCATTATTCTTACTTTTGCTATGATGATAATGTGATTATTATTTAGGCTGTGTCCTGAGATCTCTATGGTGTGTGGAATGTTTCTTCAGTGCTCACAACTCCATAGTACAGTAGTATGTGCTACTCTGTATAAAACCTATGTGAGAACAGATGATGTGGGAACGTTTTAATGAAATGTACGGAGCAATGTTCAAACAATGCAAGAAAGTGAGCTCAGGTGGCACTGTGTCAAGAAAACGAGCAACCATGTGAATACACACTCAGATCCCATATGGTAAACCAACGCCCAGGTAAACTCAGTATCTACTTGGTGACTGGGCCTCTGGCGCTTAGTGGAATCTCGGTCGCTCTTTCCTGGAATTGCTTTCTAAAGGACGAAAAGTTGGCATGGACAATTCCCATTTCTGCGATGGTGCTTAGGCATTTGTGTTGCTCGACGTTGCAAAACTCACTGTGTGTGTGTGCGTGCATGCGTGCGTGTGTGTGGGGGGGCACGTGTGCATGTAGAGTCCCTAACTTAACCCACAGTCCCGAAAATGCATGTGCATGTAGGATATCGCCGAAGGGAAAACGAGTCTAAGTGAGGAGACCAGAGTCCCCAGCCGAGCCCACCGCCCTCCCTCTCCGCAGCCCGGCGGGTGGGCGCCTCCCCCAGCAGCCTCCCGCGGCCCCCCGCGGCCTGCACTCCTCGCGGACCCCGGCGCCGCCTCCGCCGGACACTCGGCCCGGTCCTCGCGGGAGGGAGGCGGCTCGGGGACAGCCCCCACCCCGCTCTCCGCCTCTCCCGACCGCCCCCCTCGGCCGCCGAGACCCTGCAGCCTCCTGAGTCATCGCCGGTGCCGGTGCCGCTGACCAGTGGCGACCCCCGCTAAGTGGGTGCCCCGCTGGGAGCCGTGGGGCGGACAGCGGCTGGCGGCCAGGCCCGACCCTCGGCCGGAGACGGGTCTGAGGGAAAGCAGCGGACACCGGGGGGAGGCAGCCCCCAGAGACCCCCAGGCGACTCCTGGGGGGACATCCCGCCCCGTGAGGGAGGCCCCGCCCCATAAGGGGAAGCCCCGCCCCGTGAGGGAGGCTCCGCCCCATGAGGGAGGCCCCGCCCAGTGAGGGGAAGCCCCGCCCCGTGAGAGGAAGCTCCGCCCCATGAGGAGGTCCCGCCCAGTGGGGGAGGCCCCGCCCCGCGAGGGGAAGCCCCAACCCATGAGGGAGGCTCCGCCCCGTGAGGGGAAGCCCCGCCCTGTGAGGGAGGCCCCGCCCCGTGAGGGGACACCCCGCCCTCTGAGAGAGGGCCCGCCCTGTGAGGGGAAGCCCCGCCCCATGAGGAGGTCCCGCCCAGTGGGGGAGGCCCCGCCCCGCGAGGGGAAGCCCCGCCCCGTGAGGGAGGCCCCACCCCGTGAGGGGAAACCCCGCCCTGTGAGAGGAAGCCCCGCCCCATGAGGAGGTCCCGCCCAGTAGGGGAGGCCCCGCCCCACGAGCGGAAGACCCAACCCATGAGGGAGGCCCCGCCCCGCGAGGGAGGCCCCGCCCCGTGAGCGAGGCCCCGCCCCGCGAGGGGAGCCCTGGCCTACCTGCGCCTGGAGCACTTGCATGAGGCTGCCCTTCTCCATGTACTCCATGACCAGGGAGTAGTCCCCCTCCTCGATGATGATGCCCAGCAGCCGCACCACGCGCTGGTGCTGCAGCCGGTGCATCATCTTGCCCTCCTCCAGGAGGGACTCGTTGTACCTGGAGGGAAAGGCCTCGCGTCAGGGCGGGCGGCCCCTTCCCACTACTTGCATAGGCTCCGTCAGAGCGGCCAAGCCCCCTGGCCCGCGCTGGGTCTCTGCGGGCACTCGCACTCGTCACAGCGCTCCTAAAGGCTGTTTCTCCTGCTCTGCTCCCCTGCCCCTTTCCGGTGCCGAATGCATCGCTGAGCAAAAGAAAGGGGCCCCTGAGCGCAGCGCAGGGGAGGGCGGGCTAAGATGCTTGCTGAGCACTCACAGCCAGGAGTGCTCCCTGAGCATCGGGCTGGGAGTGCTCCTTGGGCACAGAGCTGGAGTGCTCCCTGAGCACAAAGCCAGGACTGAGTCCTGGGCACAGAGCTGGAGTGCTCCCTGAGCACAAAGCCAGGAGTGAGCCCTGGGCACAGAGCTGGGGCGTGATCTCTCAGCACAGTCAGGAGTACTCTCTGAGCACAGAACCAGGAGTGCTCCCTAGCAAAGAGCCAGGAGTAATAATTCCTAGCAAGGCCAGGAGTGAGCCCTGAGCACAGAGCCAGGAGTGAGCCCTGGGCACTGCTACATGTTGTCCAAAAACATAACAGAAAGCAAAGAGAGCAACCAGGAGTTCTTTCTCAGCCACTCTGGTAAGAAGACAGGGCGACGTAAAATAACGCCACCAAAAGCTTCAAGGGTGGAGTGTGTGTGTTTGTGTGTTTGTGTGTGTGTGGGGGGGGGTGTTGATGACGGGGTGGCCCTCATCTAAAGGCAGAGTGATCAAGCCAGCACCCCATTCCCTGCCTCCTCCCTCAGCCGGGCGGTACCGGGACAGCAGCAACTGCACAGCTGCCGGCCACCCCGCGGGTGACAGACGGGAACCCTCCGAACTAAAGCCAGGTCTGGTCCCAAAGTCCGAACCCAAACCAGGCGAGAAGCGCCCTCCCCGCCGCCAGCTCACTCGGTGCGCTTGGGCCCGGTGTAGACTCTCTTCAGGATGACGAGCCCGTGGGATCGGTGCCGGCACAGGGACACCTTCCCGAAGCCGCCGCTGTCCAGGTACTGCTCATCCTGCAGGTCACTGGGCCTCATCTTGATGTCGTCCAAAGACATGGCTGGCTTCCCTCGGGAGGCGTCCAGCACCCCCACTGCCCCTCAGAGGTGCGTCCTGGGAAGAAAACCAGAATGGCGCTTCAGCACAGAGAGGCGCGACTTGCCGGTCCCGCCAGCGTCACTACGGCCCCCCTGCAACTGCCAAGTTCCCAAGGGTGCTCTGCTCGGGCGCAGATGGTTTGAGGCCGCACAGCCACCCCGACGGACGCGAGACCCGGGCTCAACACAACAGTCTAAGGAAGTGAAAATGGAGAAAGCAGGCCTGGCCAGATCGCTGCTGGACTGGGCCAGAGCCTCGCATGGAGGAGAACACAGGTAAATCCCCAGCACTGCACGGTCTCCTGAGCAGCACCGGGAGTGAGCTCTGAGCACAGAGCCGGGAGTCAGCCCTGAGCACAGAGCCGGGAGTGAGCCCTGAGCACAGAGCCAGGAGTGACCCTGAGCACAGAGACGGGAGTGAGCCCCAAGCACAGAGACAGGAGTCAGCCCTGAGCACAGAGCCGGGACTGAGCCCTGAGCACAGAGACAGGAGCACCAAAGGCTTTGGCCCAAAAACCAAAAAAAAAAAAAAAAAAAGGAAAAGAAAAAAGAAAAAAAAAGTGAAGAGAAAAGATATGGTATTGTCTTCTCATTTGTTATTCCAATTTACAAATAATGAAACTAAAATTCCTCCCCGCCCTGACCAGGGCTCCGGCAGCCGACGACCTCCAGGACCAGCCACCACCATGCTGAGACCACTCTCCGCACACATGAAGGTACTGGCAGAGGGACAAAGCCACGCGGGTTCCGGGGCTGAGATCTCCAAGCCTACTTGGATTGGGGCCGAGCATCCTCCACCCAGATCCTCCAAATTCCAGTAGGCGGGGGTCACACCCACCAACTGGCCCCCTGGCGCCGTGTAATCCCATCAGCGGCCAAGACTCTGAGACTATAAAAACCAGCTTTTGGAACCGCGCGGCCGCAAATGCGGCCTTATTATGACATCTTATTATGACATCTCATTCCTACTTTGACAAACTGGCAGGCTACCAAATGTAGCCTGCCCACACGGCAGAGTCTGGCAAACTCCCCGTGGCGTACCCAATATGCCAAATACCAGTAACAATGATGGGTCTCATTCTCCTAAAGAGCCTTGAATATAATCTCAGGGCTAGGATGAAGGAGACGTTGCTGGGGCCTGCTCGAGGCAATCGACGAATAACAGGATGATCTGTGAAACTAAAATTTGGAGCTAAATGGTCCTGCCAAAATGGCAAATTAAGAAACCAAACCGGGGCTGGAGTGAGAACACAGCGGGTAGGGCGTGGGCCTTGCACGTGGCCGACCCAGGTTCGATTCCCAGAATCCCATATGGTCCCCTGAGCACCGCCAGGAATAATTCCTGAGTGCATGAGCCAGGAGTAATCCCTGTGCATCGCCGGGTATGACCCAAAAAGCAAAAAAAAGAGACTAAACCTTCATCTTTTTACCCAAAGTTCCAGTAACTCACAAACACATGCTACCAAGGTTACAAATACCATTACAAACAATAATCTCTATTAAAAGCAAGCTAAAAAGGATCTCATATTAAAGCTGTGGTTGCCTACACTATCTGCTCGGGCAGAAACAAGGCCAATGTACGGACTAAACTCGTGCACAGCCTGAACTAGAAAGCTCAGGAAAACAGATGGCTCCACACTAATGACCCCCAAGTTGGTCCATCCTTTTGCAGACGTCTAAGATGCAAGTCAGCTCAGGGCTGACTCCCGGCTCTGTGCTCAGAGCTCACTCCCGGTGCTGCTCAGGAGACCGTGCAGTGCTGGGGATTTCCCTGTGTTCTCCTCCATGCGAGGCTCTGGCCCAGTCCAGCAGCGATCTGGCCAGGCCTGCTTTCTCCATTTTCACTTCCTTAGACTGTCGTGTTGAGCCCGGGTCTCGGGTCCGTCGGGGTGGCTGTGCGGCCTCAAACCATCTGCGCCCGAGCAGAGCACCCTTGGGAACTTGGCAGTTGCAGGGACCGTAGTGACCGGAGGCGCAGGGAGTGGGGCAGGGTCTGAACTCATCCACATTCCCAGCAAAGAAGATGCACCAACTCGAGTCAGAAAAGCTTCCTGAAGAGTAGGAGGGAGAAGCTCCCAGCTGGGGAGAACTAAGTACAGGACTAAACCAAAGTACGGGATCTCTGCACTAGGTCACTTAGCTAGGCGTGGGGCCACACCCAGCGGTACTAAGGGCTTACTTCTGGGGGGTCCAGAGGACCATTCAGAGTTCAGGGGCTCACACCAGGGTCAGCCGCCTGCATGCAAGCAAAGACTCCTCCGCTCCTTCTGGCAGAACTGCAGTTCTGGCCCCTTTGTGTAGATTCTTTTAAATAAAAATTGGGGGGCTGGAGCAATAGCACAGCGGGCAGGGCGTTTGCCTTGCACGCGGCGGACCCAAGGTCGAATCCCAGCATCCCATAGGGTCCCTTGAGCACCGCCAGGAGTAACTCCTGAGTGCATGAGCCAGGAGTAACTCCTATACATCGCCGGGTATGACTCAAAAAGCAAAAAATAAATAAATAAAATAAAAATTGGGTTATTTGTGTTTCTTATCAAGTGATGAGGTTGTCACCAAGAACATGGGGATTGCTCTTTGTTTTATGGAGTTCTCTGACTAATTTAGGGTCTTTTGTGTTGCTAAAATAAGACTAATACCATGTCTATTCTGTACTTCCACTTCTTAGGTTGGGGGGCGGGGCTGTTTTAGGAAAGATTATCTCTGCATCTCCTATGAGTCCCAGGCCTGAGGCAGAACTGACTGTCTTGGGAAATACTTTCTCAGCTAGGGGAAGAGCCCAGGAATCTCCAGGAACAGGAAGGGTTCATGAAAAGTGGCAGAGGGAAACTGAGGCTTCCTCTTTCATAGCCTGAGCACAGGAAGCTCTAGACTTCTTTCAAACCTGAAAATCCCATCAGTGGTATTAACATATTACTGACTAATAAGAAGCAAACAGCAATTTGCCACTTTGGAAGCTCCTATTTTTGCTACTCTCCTTGCTTCTTAGGAATATTCACAATCTGGAAAGTACAGCACAGCTCTGATGCTTCTTGGAGGGCAGATGCTGGAAAAAAGAACACTATATGTGGGGCCAGAGAGGTCATTAACACTGGGTGGGGGGGGTTAAGAAGTTTGCCCTGCACTTGGCCGACCAGATTTGCTCCTGACACCGCATGTAGTCAGTCCCCCAAGCACCACCAACAGTGACCCCTGAGCACAGAGCCAGGAGTAAGCCCTGAGCACTTCCAGGTACAGATTCTCCCCCACACCCCCACAACCAAAAAACAAACAAACAAACAAAAACATAAACCACTACTGCAGTTTTGTTGTAATGGTAACAATGGTGCACTCCAAATTTTATTTT
Organism: Sorex fumeus; assembly: GCF_029834395.1. NCBI lineage: Eukaryota > Metazoa > Chordata > Mammalia > Eulipotyphla > Soricidae > Sorex > Sorex fumeus. The sequence continues at coordinate 2,351,584 of NW_026606275.1, forward strand.
AATTTTTTTTGCTTTTTGGGGTCACACCCTAAGATGCACAGGGGTCACTATGGGCTCTGCACTCAGGAATGACTCCTGGCAATGCTCAGGGGACCATATGGGATGCTGGGATTCGACCTCGGGTCCACCACGTGCAAGGCAAACACCCTCCCCGCTGGGCTATCACTCCAGCCCCTCCAAATCTTATTTTAAACAGGAGTACATCTCACTTCTCTTTTTTGCCCAGTCTCCCACATTTCTGATCGATCATAACTTCCTCCTATTGCCGTTTACAAGATGCTAACGGAGGAGGATCAATCACTTTGTGTTCCGAAGTCCGCTTGCAGCTTTGATTTTGCGTATCAATGGGAAAACGGGTGGTTGAAACACCCAAAATCCTCGAGGGCCTGGGGGAAGGCCCTCGGCCAAAAGTGCCAGCCTGCTGGGCTCGGCTGGAGCGGCAGAGCGGGTAGGGCTCCTGCCCGCACAGGGCTGACCCCCGGGCCTGATCCCCGTCATCCCATGGGGGGGTCCCTGAGCACTGTCAGGAGGAACCCCTGAGCATCTCCGGAAGTAGCACAAGTCACCACAACCAAACAGGCAAAAGAAAGTGCCTGCCTGGCGGCCGGCGTGAGGCGGAGTCCTAGCCTGGTCTCGCCCACCTGGCCGGGCCGGAGCAGGAGCTGCAGACCCCCGCAGACCCCCCAGTGCGAGTACCGCAGCCCGGACTGTGCCCAAGAGGGGAGGCCGGGGAGGCCCGTGCGTGCCGGAGGGGCGGCTGGGCACGCGGGGTCCGTCCCCCGTCCCGCTGGCCGCCGGGGCCCCCGGGTGGGGGCCGCTCCGGTCCTCGCGCCTGCTGCGGCCCGGGGAGGCGGCGGCGGCGGGACCCCCGCGGGACCCCCACGGGACGCACCACCGCGTCCCGGCCCGGGGCACTTCCGGAAGAGGCTCGGGCGCGCGGGCTCCCCGCGAGCTGCCCCTCGTGGCCACTAGGACCGGCCGTCGCGAGCAGGAAGGGCCGCCCCGCGTCGCCCCCCGGTGCCCCTCGGCCCGGGAGGCAGCGCGGGGTGCGGCGCGCGCCGCTCGGAGTTCCCGGGCCCGGCGCACCGCCCGACTTCCGGCAACGCCCGGGCCCGCCCCCGCCCGACTTCCGGGACCGCCCCGGCCCGCCCACAGGGGGCTCCCGGGAGCCAATCGACGCCGGCCGCCCCGCCTCGGCCCCGCCCCCCCGTGCCGGAAGCCCCGCCCCTCCCGGAAGCTCCGTCCCGACCCACCTGGAGGCGAGCGGGCCCGCGGCGGGCTTCGCTTTCGATTCCGCAGCCGCGACCCCCGGGCCGGGCGAGCGGGGGAGGCGCCGCGGCCGGGGGTCGAGGGGCGCCGGGGGCGTCGGGGGGACCCTCGGACAGCCCCGCCGCGGGGGCCGGGGCCGGACGTCCGAGCCCGAGGATGCCGCCTCGGGGGGGCAGGGCGGGGCCGGGCCGGGGCGCGGGAGCCCGCCCGGGCCGCAGAGTGGCCGCGCGCTGGACGCCCGCGCTGGGCACCCGCGCTGGGCACCCCTGGCCCGCGGCGATCCGGGCGGCCCGCGGGGCGTCCGCTGCCGAGCCGGGCTCCGAGGGAGTGAGCTCAGCGCCGGGGCGGGCGCGCGGGGCGTGGAGCTCGCGCCGCCCCGCCCCGCCCCCTCCCCTCCCGCGCGCGCGCGCCCCGGGCGCCCAGGTTTGCTGCCCGGGACCCCAGGGCCGAGGAGCCCCCCGGTGCGGGGGACGCGCGCGCGCGCGCGTGTGTGTTTCTAGCTAAGCATAGGCAAATTAGGGATCACCCCCCTCCCCCCATACACACACACACACACACACACACCAACCACAGAGAAAACAAGACTGAAAGAAGGCGGGCTGATCCCTGTCCCCACATGGGGTCCCCGCTAAGAATGATCCCCGAGCACCGCTGGGTCAGGCCCAGGCACCGAAAGATAACCAGGGGTGCAGCGATAGCAATAGGCGGGCTTATACCCCCACCCACCCACCCCAAATCCCACGAACGGGTAAAACCCAGCTCGCGGAAGCGCGGGAAATCTTATTATCTCGTTCTTATTCTGGAGAACCTGGCAGGCCACCAAAAGTATCCTGTCCACCTGGCAGAGTCTGGCAAACTTCCCGGGGTGTCCACCAAAAACCAGTCACAGTGGTGGGTCTCGTTTCCCCTGACCCTGAAAGAGCCTCGATTGTGGCACTTTGTAAAATCTCAGGGCTAGGACGAAGGAGGCGTCACTGGTGCCCGCTCGAGAGAATCAATGAACAAACGGATGACAGTGATACAGTGACAGCACAGCGGGGAGGGCGTGTGCCTTGCACGCGGCTGGGGTTCCACTCCCAGCACCCCATAGGGTCCCCCGAGCACCGCCAGGAGCCATTCCTGAGTGCATGAGCCAGGAGGAACCCCTGTGCGTCGCCGGGTGGGACCCCCACCCCCACCCCACCCCCAAAAATGCAGCTGAGCAAAGGACTGGCGGCACTTGGGAAGTTCTAGAAATAGAACCCCTCAAAGAAGTTTCTTCCAGGCTGTGGAGGGGTGGAAGGTGGGGGAGGGTGGGGTCCCCCAACACCCCCACCCCATACCTAAGTACAAGCAGTGCTGGCGTCGCGGGGATCCCCACCCCAACACAGCCAGGACTGCACAGCGGGCTGGAGACGCAGCGCTCAGCGCTCGGTTCGCGTTCAGCTGACCCCGGCTCCACCCCCAGCACCGCAAGAGGGTCTCCGGGCACCAGCAGGAGTTGATCGATCCCTGAGCACAGAGCCAGGAGCAAGCCCTGCGCACCGCCGGCTGTGCGCGCCCCCCCCCCCCAAACCAGACAAAACACACGCGCGCACTCACGCCCCCCTCCCGCCCCCAGCAAAGGGAAGGGAAGGAGAAACAAAGGGAAAAGGAGAAAGAAAATAAAGGTCTCCAAGCCCGAGGGAAAAGGAAAAGAAACGGAATCGCAGGGGTCGGCGGGGCAGCGCTGAATGAGCAGCGGACCCTGCCACTTACCTCGCTGGCGCAGGCGGGGCTGCAACTGAGCTCCGAGCACTGTGCGCCGCCTTACAAAGCGGCAAGAATGAATAGGGACTTACTTACGTACTTACTTATTGACTTACCGGCAGCTCCACAGCGCCCCGGGGTGCTGGTTGGACGCACCGCACCCGCCGAGGCCGAGCCCAGGAGGCCCGCGGCTTGAGCGCCCAAGGGGGACCCCGCAGGCGGGTGTTGCGCGCCCACCGCCTCTCTCTGGAGAGGAGCACACGCACCTTTGCCTGGGTCCGCGTCTCCCCACCCCCAGTCTTGAATGTTCCCTGCCTCCTTCTTCTTTTTTTTTTTTTTTTTGCTTTTTGGGTCACACCGGGCGATGCACAGGGGTCATTCCTGGCTCTGCACTCAGGAATGACCCCTGGCGATGTTCAGGGGACCCTATAGGATGCTGGGAATCGAACCCAGGTCGGCCGCGTGCAAGGCAAACACCCTACCGGCTGTGCTATCACTCCAGTCCCTTGTCTTCTTCAGGCCCCGGGGTCCCACAGGGCATGACCGATGACTGTTGAATGCACATTGCAGAGACCACAGCAACAAACACTCCCGGCTCCCGGCCACCGTCGGAAGTGTAGGCGCTGGGGCTTGTGACCCGCACCTGCAGCCCTCCTTACGGGTCTGAGTGCGCTGGGGTGGTCCCCAGGGAGGCAAAGGAGATGGAAGCCTGACCTGATAGTGAAAAAACGATCTGGGAATTCCGCAGCTGGGGAACTTCCCTCCCGCCAGCCGAGATGCCACTCTGCTCGGGTCCCGGCGTGTGAGCGCGCTGGGTGTGGCCCCCAGGGAGGCCCAGGAGATGGAAGCCTGACCTGATCGTGAAAAAAACGATCTGGGAATTCTGCAGCTGGGGAACATCCCTCCCGCCAGCCGAGACGCTGCCCTGCTCCGGAGCACAGAGCCGAGGTGTCGAGGGACCCTGCCAGCACCCCTCTCGGGTGCGCCCAGGGGACTCCGGGCGGAAAGGAACCTAAAAAGTCCCACTGCAGGTCGCTGCGGAAACGGGTTGGTCCCACCGCAGGACGCAGGATGAACTGCCGGTGTGCGTGCGAGCCCACATCCTTGGCAGTCTGTCACCCCTTGTCCGCGTGGCGTTGGATGCAGTGGCAGCAATAGGAACCCCTTAGCACGAGCCGGGGTGGCGACGTGGCGAGAGGCCGTGGTGGTCAGCTGGCCCCTCGGCAGCCCTGCCCACCTCCCCAAGGGCTGGACCCAAGGGCAGAGCTGCCTCTCCCTGGGACTCTGCAGGCGCAGCAGAAAGGGGCCCTTTCTGCGGGGTCCTGGTTGGGGGGTTCACGCCTTAGGAGATGCCTTGACCAGCGTCCTGGCTCACACCCGTAGGAGATGCTGTCGCGCGCCCAGTGGTGTCCAGCGGCCGCAAGCTGACCCGAGGATGGGCCAGCTGCTCCTGTGGCCGGAGCCGGGCTCGGAGCTCGCTCACACCGGGCCCTTTCCCCCACAGCCCCCTGCTCCGGAGACACCGGCCCAGGCCAGCGCTGCGGAACGGGCGCAGAGCGAGCGCCAGGGCCGGCGGAGGGAGGGCGCTGCCGGATCAGGGGACTGGCCGGGTCACCAGGGGGCAGCAGAGAATAGCTGTTAGTGGCCAGCGTTTCTGCCCTCAGGACTTGGAGCCAGCCCAATTCACGGTCCGCCCTGGCGCGTGGGTGTGATTAGGAAACATACCTCCCTTGTATATTTCTGGAAATCACAAAAAAAGGGGAATAAGGATGTTGGTCTCTTTTATTTTGTGCTGGGGGTGGAACCCAGGGCCTCAAGCATGCCAGGCCTAGTGTCAACACTGAGACACGTCCCTGGCCGGAGGCTGGACTGCGTCTGCGTTTGCCCACAGGACCGGGTCTGTGTGTCTGTGTGTCCGTGTCTGTCGCTGGCAGGTCAGTCCGTGGCTTTGAGTGAACCCCTGTGCTTGGTCTGCGCTGAGAATCAGTCCCAACAGGTCTGTCTCTCTGCTCTGTGCAGGTGGGGGGCAGCCAGCCCAGGGCTGGGGGCATGACCTGGCTTGTTGTCCGCTAAGGTGCTGGAGTGCTGTTCACCGTACAGTGCTCAGGGGTCCCTCCCAGCACTGCCCAGAGACCGTGTGGTTCTGGGGGCTCCCGTGTACAGAGCTTCTGCTACAGACCTGGGAGCCCTCTCCCCAACCCCCAAGTCAAGGTTTTATAGTTTTCCTTTTGGGTTATTGATTGCTAAAGGTAACAATGTCTAAATAAATGTCTTTCAAAACACACACACACACACACACACACACGCACGCACACACACAGATCTCTGGTCCTGACCCCAGTTCAAAAACAAAGGAAGCCCTGTGTCCTGCGGACAGCCACCTCGTGTTCTGGGGAGAGCCAACCTGTGTCCTTGGGACAGCCAACCTGTGTCCTGAAAACAGCCACCCCGTATTCTGGAGATGGCCACCCCATGTCCTTGGGGCCTTCCAGTGACCAGCCCTGGGTGGTTTGGGAGGCGGGTGTTTGAGAAACCGGCGACAATGTCCAGGGACCGGGACCAGATGTGGGGTCAGGGATCGAACCAGTACTGGCCACATCTGCACAAGGCAAGAGCTCTGCCTACTGCCCGTCCATCCTTCCTCTTTCCTCCGATGCTCAGGGCAGGTGCTCTGGGGCTCTGAATTCTGCAGATTCAAACTGAGGTTCGCAGGGTGCCCGGCCAGCTGCCTTAACCCCTTTACTAGCTCTCTGCACACACCCCCACCTCACTGATTTATTCTCATTTGAACGGTAAATTGAAATAAATTTTAATTGGCTACTCAATGAAAAAGAATTTATTTGGCTATTCAAAAAATTAACTGCAATGAAAACATTCATTGGCTATTCAAATTCATGGGGTGGGAGCGATAGCACAGCGGGGGTGGGGGGGCGTTCGCCTTTGCACACGGTTGATCCATGTTTGATCCCCAGCACCCCATATGGCCCTCTGAACACGGCCAGGGGTGATCCCTGAGTGCAGAGCCAGCAGCAAGCCCCACAACCCCCCGAATAAAAGGATGCTAAAAAAATTGACTCCAAGCCCAGCACTAAAGCACTAGCACGCAGCGTGAGAAGGAACTGCAGAGTCCAGGGCGAGAGAAACTCCACGGACCCAGGTCCGGTCCAGAGAAGGGCGTGGAGCCGACACTGCCCGCGGGGGCTGGAGGGGGCGGCAGGAAACGTGTCTGATTTTTCGCTGGTCTCCGGGTCGGACCCAGGGCAGTGCCCTGCCGCTGAGTGCCCAGGTGCCCCGAGCAAGGGCAGGAGAGAAGAGGCCGAGGACCCACCACCAGCACAGGAAACCGGGACAGGCAGGCAGTGGTGAAGTGGCCGCGACTGGGCACACTGTCCCAGGGCTGTCAGGGGCCGTCGGGGGCTACTGCCCGAAGTACCAGGCGGCCGTGCAGTCGATGGGCGCCTCCTCCCAGATGGCCGCCAGCCGCCGCGCCCACGCCGCCACCAGGCCCGCTCGCTCCTCCTGGGACGCATAGCCAGGGGCGAAGCTGATCTGCGGGGCCAGGACGTGGAAGCCGCAGAAGTGCAGGGTGCCGTGCTGCGGGCGGGCGAGGGGACAGACAGACAGACGCCAGGCTCGAGGGGGGCCCGCACGGACCTTCCCGGGGTCTCAGCGTGCAACAGCCAGCCTCGGCTTTGGGCGGCCAAAGCTCCCTGATTGTTGCTGTTTGGGGGCTACAGCCAGTGATGCTCAGGCTGACTCCTGGCTCTGTGCTCAGGGCTGACTCCCGGCTCTGTGCTCAGGGTTAACTCCTGGTGGTGTTCGGGGGCCCGTGTGGGATGCCGGGGCTTGAACCTGGGTCAGTTGTGTGCATGGCAGCCAGCCCAAAGGCTGGACTATGGCTCCGGCCCCTGGTTCTAAATTACCCCCACCGTGTTCCCTGGGCTCGGCCCAGCTGATTGCTTGGGTGTCACCCATGTCGGAGCCAGGGCGTCCTGCAGGAAGGCCGGGCCACCTCTCTGCACCCCCAAAGGCTGCCTGCTGCCCACCGGAACTGAACTGTATGACAGCACGAAGGGGGCTTCCTCGCCACCCGCCCCAGGACGTGGCAGCTGCTCCAGCTTCCCCAGGGGCTCTGACGTGACACCACGAACTGCCCAGGGGGTGTGCAGACAGCGGGGAGGGCCGGCCCCACACCCTGAGATCCTGAGGGGCTGGGTGGGCCCCGGGGAGGCACCAGACCCGAGGTCTGGGTGGGTCGCTCTCCCCTCCCGGGTCCCCATCTCACACACGGTGGCCCCTGGGGGGACGTTCTGCTCCCTCAGCCCACACTGGGTGTCGGGGGGCACCTTCTGCAGCGCTGCGGCCGGCCCCAGATGCCCAGCCCCGGGGTCCAGCAGCCCAGCCCAGGTGTTTGCCGCGGGGGAGCCGCGGGGGAGGGACGGGATGCAGGTGTGTGGGGTACCTGAATGGGCCACAGGTAGCAGCGAATGTCCCCGCTGATGCCGGTCTTGGAGTACATGTCGGCCGAGCCGCCCGTGGTGATGGAGAGCACGGCCCGTTTCCCCTGCGGGAGAGGTGAGGAGGGGAAACGCGGGTCGCACGCCTCGGGATGGACCAACGGGACCTGGAGTCGGGGGCCACCACGGTCCACAGGGAGGGCGGGACCCAGGGCCACAGAGAGCACCGCCAGCCCGAGGGAGGGGGCTTTGCCTCCGTCTCCCCACCCCTTGCTCGCAGCTCTCCTTGCCTGCCTGAACCCTCTGGGGCTTCGGAGCAGAACCACGGCATGAGGGCGCAGAGCCTGAAGATGCCGCCTCTCTGGGCCGGGCAGGCACCCCGCAGGGGTCAGCTCTGGCCCTGGGAGAAGAGCTCGGGGAGGGGCTGGCACAGCCTGGATGCCCCTCACGCCCGGCTCCAGACAGGCCCTTCCCGCTCCAGCTCTGGACACGGCAGAGGGGCCATCTCCTGGGCGGGACCAAAGCGGACTGTGAGGCTCGTCCCTCCTGTGGACACTCCCGTGGACGCTCTCCCTCCCAGGGACATTTCCAGGCTGCACACGCAGCAGGGGTCCCATGGGCATTTGCTGGGAAAGGGCAGCCTGGCAGGTGACCCCAGGAGACCCCCCATCCTCAGACTGCAGGGACCCTTTGGGGACCACATACCTTGAGAAATCCTGATTCAAAGAAACCCGGGAAGTCGAAGGCGAAGCCCTGGCACAGCACCCGGTCCATCCAGCCCTTCAGGATCGCGGGGAGACTGTACCAGTACAGGGGGAACTGCAGGTGGCACAGACACACAGACACAACGACACACAGACACATGCACACAGGGACACACAGACACACACACAGACACACACAGACACACACAGACACACGGACACGGAGACACACGGACACACATAGACACACAGACACACAGACACATAGACACGCAGACACATGGACACACAGACACATGGACACACAGACACACACACAGACACACACAGAGACACGCACACACAGACACATGGACACACATAGAACAGACACACAGACACATACAGACACACAAACAAACAGACACACAGACACACACAGACACGCAGACAGACACACAGACACAGACACACACACATGGACACACAGACACACAGACACAGACATGCACAGACACACATAGACACACAGATGGACAGATACACAGACACACAGACACAGACACACATAGACACACAGACACACAGACACACACACACAGACCAGGGTTTGTGTTCTGTGTGGCATGGACCCCGACTCCCTGCCCAGGTGTGGCGGGTGGGGGCCCTGCTAGGACGTCTCCTCCGTCCCTCCCTCCGGGGTGCAGCATGCCCAGGGCTGGGGTGGGGGGCTGGGAACCTGCTGGAAATGAGCGGGGGGAGGGGGGACCCTCTGACCAGCCTGTGGGGAGGGGTGATGGGTGGGGGCCTGAGGGCAGGCAGCGCGCAGGGTCCAGGACTCGGCTTCCCCGCTAGACACGGGCACATGTGCCAACACCCTCGGCAGGCCCACGGTGGGTGCTTCTGGAGCCCTGGACACCCAGTGGGGCTTGGCCGTGGCAGCGGGGCCGGGGCCAGGTGGCACCCACCTGGAAGATGACCAGGTCCGCGTCCCGCACCTTCTCCTGCTCCGCCGTGATGTCACGGCTCAGCGCCTTCTGCTGGTATGCCCGGGGAACCTCCAGCCCGTAGTTGAAGTGCTCGGGGTCAGAGAGGGGGCCTGTGGGGGCCGGGGCCAGCGGCTCTCAGGACTGTCACCGGCACACCCAAACACACCCGGGCAAGTCCCCCCACTGCCGACCCAGGCAGGAGCCACGTAGGGGTGGGCTGTGCGCGTGGATGGGTGCAGCCTGTGAGGGAGTCCCTGGCCTTGGCTGAGGCCACAGGGCACATGGCCAGCAACGCTCAAGAGACTCACTCCTGCCCCCGGAGGACAGCTCAGTGCAGAAGGCGTGTGTGGTCTCCCGAGTCTGCGGGAGGAAGCCTGGGCGCTGCCCCATGTGAGACCCCCACCCCCAAATCAGGGAAACTTATTTTGCAATTCATATTCCACACTGTGAGCTGATTTGTAATAGAACAGGCATTCTTTAAAACCAATAGAAGAGCTGGAGCGATAGCACAGAGGGGAGGGCGTTTGCCCTGCATGCGGCCGACCCGGTTCGATGCCCAGCATCCCATATGGTCCCCCGAGCACCGCCAGGAGTAAATCCTGAGTGCAGAGCCAGGAGGAACCCCTGTGCATCGCCAGGTGACCCAAAAAGAAAAAAAAAAAGAAAAAGACTGATGAGAAAAATGAGTAAGGAATAGAACATTTTCACAGGGATGAGAATGTTTAATATTTTGTTAAGTCATTAATATTATATAAAACATTTATAAATATTAAATAAATCAAAATATGTTTCAGCCTTTATTTGGGGGCATGGGACCATATCTGGCTGTGCTCAGGGATCACTGTTAGTTCTGTACTTGGGGCTCTCTCCTGGCTCTGTGCTCAGGGCTGACTCCTGGCTCTATGATCAGGGCTCACTCCTGGCTCTGTACACAGAGATTACTCCTGGCTCTGTGCTCGGGGGATCCTGTGTGGTGCTGGAAACCGAGCCCAGGTCGGCTGTATGCAAGGCCAAAGTACTAGCTTTGGAACTCCTGCGCGTCTTTCCAACTCTTCTAGTTTTTCAGAAAGAACCTCTCCTAAGATGCTTCGACATACCATGAGTATGATGGTATGACTTAATCACTTAACTTCCCGTTAGTCGTCGATTTGCTCGAGCGGGAGCCAATAACGTCTCCATTTGTCCCTGTCGCGTGCTAGTGTAGCCCAGTGGCATCTGTTCGCTCTGGGAACATGAAGAGCCTCAAACCGATCGTTCCTGATCTTGGCGAAGAAGTCTGACCATCTGGTAGGTGGGCGGCCACGCGGTCTCTTGACATCCCGTGGAATCCAGTCGGTAACAGCTCTAGTCCAGCGGTCGTCTTTAAATCTCATTACGTGACCAGCCCATCTGATTTTCGACACCTTGGCAAATGAGACAGCGTCCCTGATCCTTGATCGTCGACGGATGTCAGAACTCCGGATTCGTTCTCTCATTTGAGTGAAACGTGATATTCCAAGCATAGCTCTTTCTATTCTTCTTTGGGAGACCTGAATGGCGTTCTCATCTTGTTTGCGTAGGGCCCAGGTCTCTGAGGCAGATGTTAATGCAGGAAGAACAGTGGAATCAAAGAGATGTGCCCGATGATGGTATGATAATTTATTGATTCTCTTATTTTTCATCCCCTTCCTCCTTTTCTGGCTAAAGGACTGTGGTCCCCAGCCACTGGCGGCTGTTTCAAGCAGGCAATTTCAGCCCCAATCCTGGCACCCGTGGGGACACTTTGAAGATACACAATGTTCTTTTTTCTTTCTTTTTGAGCCACATCTGGCGATGCTCAGGGGTTACTCCTAGCTCATGCACTCAGGACTTACTCTACACAGTGCTCAGGTGACCCTATGGGATGCTGGGAACCGAACCCAGGTCGGCGATGTACAAGGCTAACGCCCTCCCCACTGTGCTATTGCTCCAGCCCCCAGATACACAACTTTCATTTGTCCCCGTGGCTCAGTCAAGCGGAGGGAACGAGGCAATGCTCCTGGTGGGGGCGTCAGATGGCTCACCGCACACCGCGTCACTCGGACCCGACTCACCCGTGAAATCCTTCCTCGTGGCCCTCGGCTCGAAGTCCATGGCGTACAAGTCGCTCACGGTGACCAGGCAGCCCTGTTTGCTCAGCTCCTCCACGGCCGCCTTCTTCAGGGCCGCGTTGAACGACCCGGGGTCCTGGTGCGCATAGACGATGAGCACTTTCTTCCCTACAGGAGAGTGGGGGAGCACTTCTCAGGGGCACAGTCCAAGGAGAAGGGGCCGGAGCGACTGAACGGTGGGGAGGGCGTTTGCCTGGCACGCGGTGGACCCAGGCTCCATCCCTGCACCCAGTAGGGTTCCCGAGCACCACTAGGAGTGATTCCCAAGCACAGAGACAGGAGGAGCCCCTGAGCATCACTCGGTGTGACCCAAAAAGAACAAAAAAACCAAGGAAAAGGAAGGCTCAGGGGCCAGAGTGATAGCACAGCGGGTAGGGCGTTTACCTTGCACGCTGCCAACCTGGGTTCGAACCCCAGCATCCCATATGGCCCCCCGAGCAACACCTGGAGTAATTCCTGAGCGCAAAGCCAGGAATAACACTTGCGCATCGCTGGGTGTGATCCAAAAAGAAAAAAAAAAAAAAAAAAAAGGGAAGCCTCAAAGCTCAGTCCTTGTGTCCCAGCCCTGGGCGCAAAGGAATCTGCCTCTGGGGCAGGAGAGGCAGGCGGGGCCGGCACAGCCAACCCAGGAAGGCCCACACCACACACTTGGCATGCGTGAGGCTCTGGGTCCCACCCCGGGTACCACAGGCCCCCTTTCCCCAGCTTTGCTAAAGTGGTCTCCAACACAGTGGAAAAAAATTTGTTTTTTTTTTTTTTGAGGGGGGGACAGGGCACAGAGATAGTCCAGCAGGCGAATACTGACCTGGGTCCAAGCTCCGGCACCACCTGTGGTCCCCTGAGCATCCCCAGGGGTGAGCTTCAAACCAAAAATAAACCAATAAGCAAAAGTACCCCCCAGTAGTGCTCAGGGCTGACTCCTGGCTCCGTGCCTTGGGGGTCACACCAGACGGTGCTCGGGGGACCCTGTACAACCCAAAGGCGGCCGCAAGCAGAAAGCCTCCTGGCGGCCGAGCTCTCTCTAGTCAACGCAGTTTCCTGTTTCGCTCCTTCTCAACAAAGGTACCTGTGGTGGCTTGAAGCCATTTCAAAGCCTTCTGTGCAGTGCAAAGGTCACACTCCAGAAAGGTCAACACCTGCACTGCGAGGCTCAGAACTGACGAGCTGGTAACGTCTACAGGGGGTGTCCTGGACAGTTGCCCGCTCCACAGACTCCTTATCCCATTTTGCCAGGAGAGACGGTTCCTTGGGGCTGGGGCCCGAGGTGCCAGGGACGCCGAGTATTCCCCAGGGCACAGCTGCGTCCCTAGCAGGCGACAGAGGCACTGAGACACCCACTCGGGGCTCCCACATGGCCCATCAGGCTGACCTGGAGCCCTTCAAAGAGGTCAGCCACGACCACTCGGGGCCTGTGTCAGGGGTCAGTGCCAAGATTGGGGCAGGCCAGGTCAGGGAGGCCAGTCTCAGGTCTAAGCTGACACCCAGAACACAGGAATGTGTACATGGGAACGTGTACACAACAAGGCCGGGCTGTGGGAAAGCGGGTCACATGTGTGAACACTGCCCAGTCTCTTATTTTTTTAATCAAATATAACATTCCCTTCAAGTATTATTGAAGTTTATTTTCAAACTGCTGGCGTCCCCCGCGGCTGATAGTCACCTGCCATGTTCTAGGGTCACCCAGTGGCCCAGGAGATCTGTCAGCGTGCTCCTCGGGCTGTGGGTACCGTCCTCAGAGGCCCGAATAATCTGGAAGAGAAACAGACACCGAGTGTGAATTTGCAGGGGAAAAAGCCGCCCTTTGGCAGGCCCAGGACTCACTCCCGGCTCTGTGCTCAGGGTCACGCCTGGGTGGTGCCAGGGATCGAACCAGGATCAGCCACGGACACGCCAAGCGCCGGAACACCAACGCTCTCTCTGGCCCCCGTGTCGCCCTGGGTCCAACCCGTGGCACTGCCATAAGGAGAAGAAAGGGGCGAGAGGCCAGGGAGGAGACACTGGCACGCATGCCACCAACCTAGCCTGAGTCCCGCACCACCAAGCTCAGATGATTCAAGCACTGCCAGGGGATACTGAGCACCGAGCCAGGAGTCGCCTCTGAGCACCCCTGTGTGGCCCTCCCCACCGCCCACCCTGTACCCCCCAATCCCCCTAGACAGGTCAAGGCAAGTCCTTCCCATCAGGGCCCTGGGAACTCAGCCCCTTCCAAGGCGCCCCTTGGAGCCGGGACCCCTCATCACTCAGCCGCCTTCCAGTCCAGCATACTGCAAACAACTCAGCGCTGATGTTGACAACCCTCCCAGGCCAAGGCGGGGAAAGGGTTAACGACCTTCCTCTGGGGCAGACATGGAAAGGCGGAATCTGGCCTGAGAGTCTGCAGGCAAACTGGCTCTCAACAAACTCAAGGTCTCCAGCCCCAGACAGCTTGCAGCTCCCAGGGCTGAATCAACGCCAAACATGCCCAGAGCCTGCTGCAGACAGGGAAACGTGACGGGAACCATCGCTTCGTTTAGGGGGTCTTCTGGGCACCAGGGGGGCCGGTCTGCAGCCCCGTCACCCAACTGCAAAGGAACCGGAGCCCTGGGCACACACGCCCCATCTCCCGCCTGAAAAGGGCAGCTGAGGCCTGGACGAGGCCAGCGTGGGGCGGGCAGGACAAAGGTCCAGGCGCTTCCTTCCACACCACTGAGGCCAAGGCCAGGCCAAGCCCCATGGCCCAGGCGGTCCTGCCCACAGAGGGTGCCCTGCCTGCCCCCATCATGCGGACCAGCCTTGAGTCAGGTGCAGTGCCAGAACACCGAGCACTGGAGCTCAAACAGGAGAAACAGCACCCCCCGGGCAAACATAACTGGGCAGCTTGGTGGGGGCCCGTGGGACTGGCCCTCCTCGGAGCGGACTGTGGGTGACTGTGGCCCCACCGGCCCCCTGGGCACCCTGTGAGCAGACGCAGAGACAGGACAGGAAGCTCCGTTCCCGTTTCCTTCCCCCTTTTCCCTTGGCTTTTAGGGGGCCACACCTGGGGGTGCTTGGGGGCCCTCTGCCCTAGGATCACTCCCAGTGGTGCAGGGGATCGACCAGGGGCCGCGGCCTGGGCACTAGGAGCCCACCCCATCCGAGCGTCTAGCCCTACTGACCCTTCCTTGGTGACAGTCTGACCGGGTCTCTGCCTCCATCCCGGAGAGTGAAGCTAAAGGTATCTGCTGGCACTGAGTCTTTGTTGCCAGCAGGGACTCAACAAGTGCTGAGCCACTGTCGCCATCTCATTAGACCCCCCACCTCTGGGGACTCCCCTAGGCCAGCACTGATCACCCCCACCCCAGCCAGCAGTGCACAAGCAGGCTAAGAGCAGGTGAGCATGAAACTGTACCTGGGGGACAGGGTGTGCAGAGGGGACAGTCGGAATGTACAAGCAGAGGGACCGGGCAAGGGTACCGCGGGGAGGGCGTCTGGTGTGGCTGACCAGGGCTCAATCCCCTGCAGCAGCTGTGGACTCCCGAGCCCCGCCAGGAGTGATCCCTGCATGCAGAGTCAGGAGCACGCCCTGAGCACTGCCAGGTGAGGCCCCACAACAAAAACAAAACATACCAGCAGAGAAAGCAGCGGCAAAATTGCAGAGTGGTGGGTCCTGGCAGTTCTGGGGGGCACAGGGGGGAATCATGAAGGCCCCGCCTTGCGCTTCCACCCTGCTTGGAGGGGTAGAGGGCAGGTTCCTCCGAGATGCAGAGTTTGGTGCCAGGGGTCCAGCCACCTGCAGTGCCAGGGTCAGGCAGCTGGCAGAGGAAGGGACAGGGCTGAGCGGGGAAACTGGTCCGGAGTGTTTGTACATCAGGGGAGCGGCGTGGCTGGCCCGTGGCTGAAAAATGTGGGTGGTCATGTTCAGAAAGAGACAAGGGCTGCAGTGGCCAGGGGAGGGCTCCGTTTATCAACCCAGAAGGACTCCACCTGGGCATCGCCCAACTGGGCAGAGCCAGAACCCAGGGCACAAAGGGCCCGAGACAAGCTGCGTGCTTGTAAGAAGGTTTTTTATCCAACACACACAATGGCTGGAATACCCCGGATTACTATGCTCCACAGTGTGTACAGGCATGTAGGCGTGTGTGTGTGTGTGTGTGTGTGTGTGTGTGTGTGTCTGTGGGTGCGTGTCACCCCAGGCCTGTTCAGCTGGCTAGCTCCGACTTGCTCCTCTGCTGGGTTCCTGCCCTAACTGTTGGCTCGCGACCTGAGAACGGGTCACTCAGAGGGTCCTGCCTCTGAGTTCCCAGCGTCTGTCCCTAATTTCCCCATTTGGGTAGATCAGAGAAGTCGGGGTGGGGGGGTATGTCTGCAGGGCCAAGAATTGGAGTCCTCCCTAACGGAAAACCACCGGAGCACCGGAAGCCAGAGGCTGCAGACCCAGGTGTTGGTGAGACGCTATCAGGGTCAACGCCTCACCCCTGCGGATGGGAAGACTCTCGTGCCCGGATTCCTGGGTCGGGCCCCAGACTTTTTGGTTCGGGTGAAGAACTTTTAGTACCTGGAGTAGGGCACATCCGCTCTCTCCCCAGCCTCACCATGCCTTGTTTGCCATCCTTGGCCCAGATCACATAGTTCAAGTGATAAAAATTCGAAGGAGTTTATTTTATTTTTTCTGCTTTTTTTGGGGGGGGTCACACCTGGCGATGCACAGGGGTCACTCCTGGCTCTGCACTCAGGAGTTACCCCTGGCGGTGCTCAGGGGACCATATGGGATGCTGGGAATCGAACCCGGGTCGGCCGCATGCAAGGCAAACGCCCTACTCGCTGTGCTATCACTCCAGCCCCCGAAGGGGTTTAATTTACAGATCTGATCATCTTCATGAAAAGAAACAAGTAGGAAGAGCCAGAGATGGAACCTGGGTCTGCTGCAGGCAAAGCATCCAGTGAGTTTCTCTCTCTCTCTCTCTCTCCCCTCTCACTCTCTCTCTGTCTCCCTCTCTCTCTCCTTCCCTCTTGTTCCCTCTCTCTCTCCCTCTCTCCCCTTCTCTCTCTCTCTCTCACTCCCCCTCTCTCTCCCTCTTTCTCCCTTTCTCTCTCCTTCCCTCTCTCCCTCCCCTTTTCTCTTTCTCTCTCTCTCCCTCTCTACCACACACACACACACACACACACACACACACACACTGTCTCTCTCTCACTCCCTCACTCACACTCTCTGCCTCTTTCTCTCACCCTTTCCCTCTCACACTTTCTCTTTCTCTCTGTTTCTCTTCTGCACACTCTCTGCTCTGTCTCTCTGTCGCCAGTTTTTGATTTCTTTGAATACACTTACATCACAAGCCTGGCAGAGGCCCTTGAGTTCTGTAACTGCCCGCGACTTCTGGTCCCCTGGTTGTAGGGCACTGGGGGGCTCATGGCCCAGCCAGGAAGCGAGAGACCCAACAGACAGACCTAGAGGTGCACAGCACTGGCCTGGCGCAGAGACTCTGCCCTGCTGGGGGGTTTGCAGCAGGAGCCCTCTGGGGGGAAGGGGAGCTGGGGGCTGCTGACCTGGCGCTGGGGGTCGGGTGTCCAGTCCCAACCAGGCCCAGAGGCCGTGGGCACTTTCACTTTATTTTCTAGGAAAAGCCCCTGTCCACGGGGCTCATCCTAAGAGCCTGTCCAGCCACCCACCTCGCCCACGCGGACGCCCACGCGTGACCCCGCGACTCCCCCTGCTCTGGGGGCACACGAGCTGCCTTGGGGGCGCACCTGGGGGTCTCTGCAGACCTCAGAGCTGCAGGACCGGGCAGGCTGCAGCCGTGCCCTTGGCCAAGGTCTCGCGGGGGTCATCGCAGTCGTGGGTCCCCCCCCGCGGCCTGGACCGGGACCCCCCCTTAGCACGCCTGGAGGGGCCCCGCGGAGACGCGAGCGGCGCGCGCCCGTGTCCACCTTCGCCCGCGCTGGCCCGCACCTGCGGATGGGCGGAGACCCCCGCGGCCTCCGGGCCCGGCTCCCCGGGCGTGCAGACACTCACCCGGGAGGACAGGCCGGCTTGGGAGAGCCCGGGAGGCCGCGGCGGGCTTCCGGACACAGGGGCGCGCACGGGCACTGCGGCTGCGCTGCGGCCGGGTCAAGCGCAGACTGGACAGCCCGCGCCCGTGGCCCTGGCCCCGCCGAGGCCCCGCCTACCCCGTCCGCCCGCCAATCCACAGCGCGCTTGGCCTTGACCACGCCCCGAGACACGCCCACTGCGTCTGTCCGCCAACCCGCTGCGCGCTCGGCCTTGACAACGCCTGTAGACACGCCCACCGCGTCTGTCCGCCAATCCGCGGCGCGCCCGCTCTCGACCCCGCCCTCAGATACACCCACCCACTTCCCTGTGGGAGGTCCTATCCGCGTCAGGTCGTGAACCCCACCCCACTTACGTCCAGTCCCTTTTTTTTTTTTTTTAAATTTTTATTAGTGAAACACCATGAGGTACGGTTGTAGATTTACAAATTTTTGTGCTTGGGTTTCGATTATACAATGATCAAATACCCATCCCTCCACCAGTGCCCATTTTCCACCCCCATGGATAATATCCCTCCCACCCCCATCCCCCGAATCCCACCCTGCCTATGTGGCAGGGCATTCCCTTTTGTTCTCTCTCTCTCCTTTTGGGTGTTGTGGTTTGCAAAAGACGCATTGAGTGGCAAACATGTTCAGTCCATAGTCTACTTTCAACATAGTCTACTTTAGAGGCTCTTTTTTTTTTCCCTTTTTTTCTTATTTTTATTTATTTTTTCTTTTTGGGTCACACCCAGCGATGCTCAGGGGTTACTCCTGGCTCTGCACTCAGGAATTACTCCTGGCGGTGCTCGGGGGACCATGTGGGATGCTGGGATTTGAACCCGGGTTGACCACGTGCAAGGTAAAGGCCCTACCCGCCGCTGTGCTATGGCTTCAGTCCCTATTTTTTTTATTTAAAAAAATTTTTTTTTTTCTTTTTGGGTACAGATTCTCCCCCACCCCACCACCACAAAAAAAAAAAAAAACCTATAAAACCAAAATGCAGTTTTGTCATAATGTAACAATGGTCACCGTCACTGTTACTGTCCTCCCATTGTTCATTGGTTTGCTCGAGCAGGCCCAGTAATGTCTCCATCATGAGACTCGGTGTTACTGTGTTTGGCATATTGAATACATCACAGGTAGCTTGCCAGGCTTTGCCGTGTGGGCGAGATACTCTCGGCAGCTTCCCGGGCTCTCCGAGAGGGGTGGAGGAATCGAACCAGACTTGGCCACGCTGGCCGCGTGCAAGGCAAACGCCCCACCGCTGTGCTGTCCCTCAAGCCCAAAATAAAGAATATAACTAGAAAAAAATACGACTACAAAGCAGAACCAATATATCATTTATTTGCCAAATATTCATGCGATACTGATCCTTTTTCCCAGAACTCAACTGCTATATTTTCATCTTCCCTTTATAAGACCTGGAGCGATAGCACAGTGGTAGGGCGTTCGCCTTACAAGCGGCCAACATGGCCGACCCGAGTTCGATTCCTCCGCCCCTCTCGGAGAGCCCGGCAAGCTACCGAGAGTATCCGATATGCCAGACACAGTAACAACAGAGTCTCCGATGGAGACGTTACTGGGCCCGCTCGAGCAGATCGACGATCAACGGGAGGGCCTTTACCTTTACCTTTACCCTTGATAAGACCTGAAACATTTCATGGTTCAAACAAAACTCTTCACCTAACTCCTTGAAATGTTCCTCTCCGGTATTTTCCATCTCCCAGGCATCACTGTCAAATTCAAGGCATATAATGGGTGCCTTTGATTCTCCATCCATGATTCAACTTCTTTTTTTCCTTCACTACCAATCCTTTGCTATTATTTTACTTCGTTTCATCTCCACCCTCATACAAGATGTCAGCAGTCACTCACTGAACTAACAACTGCTCATCGGTAGCCCTGCTCCCATCCCTGTGTCCACAGAAGACCCAAGTGATAAATACTAAACAGAAATAAGATTAAACCTCTTGGGGCTGGAGAGATAGCACAGCAGGTAGGGCGTTTGCCTTGCACGCCGCCGACCCAGGCTCGATTCCCAGGGTCCCATATGGTCCCCTGAGCACCGCCAGGAGTGATTCCTGAGTGCAGAGCCAGGAGTAAACCCCTGTGCATCACCGGGTGTGACCCAAAAAAAAAAAAAAAAGATTAAACCTCTTTACTGCCAACACTTCCAACTTAGGATATAATATAAATTCCTTTCCTTTGCCTCGAGGTCTTCCCTATATCCCAGGCTTACTTTCCTAGACCTACCTAAAGCATACCTTTATAACTCACCGCACCAGTCACATGGGTCAATCTTCCTTCACAAATACACAAACTCTATGGTGCACTCCCAATTTTATTTTTTTTATTTTTATTTATTTATTTATTTATTTATTTGCTTTTTGGGTCACACCCAGCAATGCACAGGGATTACTCCTAGCTCTGCACACAGGAATTACCCCTGGCCGTGCTCAGGGGACCATATGGGATGCTGGGACTCGAACTCGGGTCAGCCGCGTGCAAGGCAAACGCCCTATCCACTGTGCTATCACTCCAGCCCTCCAGTTTTATTTTAAACAGGAGTACACTTCACAATTCTTGCCCAGTCTCCCACCTTTCTGATTGATCATGACTTCCTCCAGTTCCTGGAAGCATAATCTACTGTATACTTTCAATAAAGACTAACTGCACTTACTTTCTTGCAAATTCTCAGACACAGACTTACTTTCAAGACTGACTGACTGCACTTACTGACTTGCACTGACTGAGTGACTTACAAATTTCCTTGCACATTCTCAGACACTTGCTGACTTACTGGCTGTGGTCAGCTACAGTGCTGGAGTGCTGCTCACCGTACAGTGCTCAGGTGTCCCTCCCAGCACTGCCCGGAGACCGTGTGGTTCTGGGGCTCCTGTGTACAGAGCTTGTGCTCCAGACCTGTGAGCCATCTCCCCAATCCACAGCTCAAGGTTAAATCAGGTTCATTGATTGCTAAAGGTAACAGTGTCTAAATAAATGTCTTTGAGACACACACACACCATCAAATACACACATACACACATACACCACACACACACACACACACACACACACACACACACAGATCTCTGGTCCCGACCCCACTTCAAAAAGAAAAGGAAACCCTGTCCTGGCGAAAGCCACCCTGTATCCTGGGGACAGCCAACCTGTGTCCTGGGGACAGTCACCCCATGTCCTGGGGATGGTCACTCTGTGTTCCGGGGACAGCTACCCTGTGTTCTGGGGACGGCTGCCCCATGTTCTAGAGACATTTCCGTGACTGGCCCTGGGTGGTTTGGGGGAGGGAGGGTTTGAGACACCACCGACAGTGCTCAGAGGTCATTCCTGGTGGTGCTCGGGGCCATATGTGGTGTCGGGGATCGAGCCGGTATTGGCCACATCTGCGCAAGGCAAGAGCTCTGCCTACTGCCCGTCCATCCTTCCTCTTTCCTCCGATGCTCAGGGCAGGTGCTCTGGGGCTCTGAATTCTGCAGATTCAAACTGAGGTTCGCAGGGTGCCCGGCCAGCTGCCTTAACCCCTTTACTAGCTCTCTGCACACACCCCCACCTCACTGATTTATTCTCATTTGAACGGTAAATTGAAATAAATTTTAATTGGCTACTCAATGAAAAAGAATTTATTTGGCTATTCAAAAAATTAACTGCAATGGAAACATTCATTGGCTATTCAAATTCATGGGGTGGGAGTGATAGCACAGCGGGGGGGGGGGCATTCGCCTTTGCACACGGCTGATCCATGTTTGATCCCCGGCACCCCATATGGCCCCCTGAACATGGCCAGGGGAGATCCCTGAGTGCAGAGCCAGCAGCAAGCCCCACAACCTCCCTAAAAAAATTGACTCCAAGCCCGGCACTAAAGCACTAGCACGCAGCGTGAGAAGGAACAGCAGAGTCCAGGGCGAGAGAAACTCCACGGACCCAGGTCCGGTCCAGAGAAGGGCGTGGAGCTGACACTGCCCGCGGGGGCTGGAGGGGGCGGCAGGAAACGTGTCTGATTTTTCGCTGGTCTCCGGGTCAGACCCAGGGCAGTGCCCAGCCGCTGAGGGCACCAGGCGCCCCGAGCAAGGGTGTGAGAGAAGGGGAGGGTGACTGGGGACCCGCCACCAGCACAGGAAACCAGGACAGGTGGGCAGTGGTGAAGTGGCCGCAACTGGGCACAGTTTCCGGGGCCGTCGGGGGCTACTGCCCGAAGTACCAGGCGGCCGTGCAGTCGATGGGTGCCTCCTCCCAGATGGCCGCCAGCCGCCGCACCCACGCCGCCACCATGCCCTCTCTCTCCTCCTGGGATACCCGGTCAGGGGCGAAGCTGATCTGCGGGGCCAGGATCTGGAAGCCGCAGAAGTGCAGGGTGCCGTGCTGCGGGCGGCAAGGGGACAGACAGACAGATGCCAGTCTCGAGAGGGGGCCGCACGAACCTTCCCAGGGCTTCCATGTGCCAGCAGTTCATGGCTTTCGGAGGTCAAAGCCCAGCGATGCTCAGGGCTGACTCCTGTCTCTGTGATCAGGACTGACTCCTGGCTCTGTGCTCAGGGTTCACTCCTGGTGGTGCTCAGGGCTGACTCCTGACTCTGTGCTCAGGACTGACTCCTGGCTCTGTGCTCAGGGATCACCCCTGGGAATGCTCAGGACTGACCCCTGGATCTGTGCTTAGGGACTGTTCCTGGTGGTGCTGGGGGGGACCACGTGGGATGCTGGGGCTTGAACCTGGGTCAGTTGCGTGCACGGCAGATGCCCCAAAGGCTGGACTATCCCTCTGACCCCTAGTTCCGAGCTACCTTGGACGTGCTCCCTGGGCTCCTCCCGGCTGGTTGCTGGGGAGTCACCCGTGTTGGAGCCGGGACAGAAGCGGGGCGTCCTGCAGGAAGGCCGGGCCACCTCTCTGCACCCCCAAAGGCTGCCTGCTGCCCTCCGGAACTTCACTGTATGACAGCACGAAGGGGGCTTCCTCGCCACCCGCCCCAGGACGCGGCAGCTGCTCCAGCTTCCCCCAGGGCTCCGATGTGACACCATGGACTGCCAGGTGCCGCAGACTGCCACCGCGGCCACTCGGGAGGGCTGACCCCATGCCCTGAGCTCCTGAGGGGCTGGGTGGGCCCCGGGGAGGCGCCAGACGCCAAGGCCTGTGTGGGTCGCTCTCTCCTCCCGAGTCCCCATCTCACACACGGTGGCCCCCGGGGGGACGTTCTGCTCCCTCAGCCCACACTGGGTGCCGGGGGCGCCTTCTGCAGTGCTGCGGCCGGCCCCAGATGCCCAGCCTGGGGTCCGGCAGCCCAGCCCGGGTGTTTGCCGCGGGGAAGCCGTGGGGGAGGGATGGGGTGCAGGGCTGCAGGGGTACCTGGATGGGCCACAGGTAGCAGCGGATGTCCCCCCTGGAGCCGGTCTTGGAGTACGTGTTGGCCGGGCCGCCCGTGGTGATGGAGAGCACGGCCCGTTTCCCCTGCGGGAGAGGTGAGGAGGGGAAACGCGGGTCGCACGCCTCGGGATGGACCAACGGAACACGGAGTCGGGGGCCACCACGGTCCAGCGGGGAGGGCGGGACCCAGGGCCACAGAGAGCACCGCCAGCCCGAGGGAGGGGGCTTTGCCTCCGCCTCCCCACCCCTCGCCCGCAGCTCTCCTCGCCAGCCCGAGCCCTCTGGGGCTTCTGGAGCCGGGCGAGAGGGGCGTCCAGGCTGCGCAGCCCCTTCCCGCTCCAGCTCTGGACACGGCAGAGGGGCCGTCTCCTGGGCGGGACCAAAGCGGACTGTGAGGCTCGTCCCTCCCGTGGATACTCCCGTGGACGCTCTCCCTCCCGTGGACATTTCCAGGCTGCACACGCTGCAGGGGTCCCACGGGCATTTGCTGGGAAAGGGCAGCCTGGCAGGTGACCCCGGAGACCCCCCCCCCCGTGGTCAGACTGCGGGGACCCTTGGGGACGGACCACGTACCTTGAGTAATCCTGATTCAAAGTATTTCGGGAAGTTGAAGGCGAAGCCCTGGCAAAACACCCGGTCCATCCAGCCCTTCAGGATCGCGGGGAGACTGTACCAGTACAGGGGGAACTGCGGGTGACACAGACACACAGACACAATGACACATAGACACGCAGACACACAGACACATGGACACATAGACACACAGAAACACACACAGACACACACAGACACACGGACACACAGACACACACACAGACACGCAGACACAGACACATACAGACAGACACACAGACACAAGGACACACAGACACACAGACACACACACAGACACATAGATACAAACACAGACCCAGACACACAGATAAACAGACACGCAGACACAGACACACACAGACAGACACACAGACACAAGGACACACAGACACACAGACACACACACAGACACATAGATACAAACACAGACCCAGACACACAGATAAACAGACACGCAGACACAGACACACACAGACAGACACACAGACACAAGGACACACAGACACACAGACACACACACAGACACATAGATACAAACACAGACCCAGACACACAGATAAACAGACACCCAGACACACAAATACAGACACAGCGACACACACACACAGACACACAGACACACACACAGACACGCAGACACCCAGACATACAGACACACAGACACACAAGTACACAGATACAGACACACACAGACACACAGACAGATACAGACAGACACACGGACACACAGCCACACAGCCACACACAGATACACAGACACAGACACACATAGACACACAGACACACACACACACACACACAGACTGCGACTTGTGTTCTGTGTCGCACAAACCCCACTCCCTGCCCAGGGGGCCCTGCTAGGGGCCATCTCCTCCGCCCCTCCCTCCGGGGGTGTAGCGCGCCTGGGGATGGGGTGGGGCGCTGGGAACCTGTTGGAGATGGGGGGGCCCCTCCGACCAGCCTGTGGGGGGGGGGTCTGGGGTGGGGGGTGGGCGCCTGAGGGTCGGGCAGCGTGCGGGGTCCGGGTCCTGAAGGCGGGGTGGTGGGACCTGCTTCCCTGGCTAGACACAGGCACATGTGCCAACGCCCTTGGCAGCCCACAGTGGGCGTTTCTGGAGCCCGGGACGCCCAGCGGGGCCGGGGCTGGGCGGCACCCACCTGGAAGATAACCAGGTCGGCTTCCAGCAGCTTCTCCTGCTCCGCCATGATGTCGGGGCTCAGCGCCTTCTGCTGATAGGCCTGGTACGCCTCCAGCGCATAGTTGAAGTGCTCGGGGTCAGAGAGGGGGCCTGTGGGGGCCGGGGCCAGCGGCTCTCAGGACTGTCCCCAGCACGCCCAGACACACCCGGGCAAGTCTCCCACTGCCGACCCAGGCAGGAGCCACGTAGGGGTGGGCTGTGCGCGTGGACGGGGGCAGCCTGCTAGCAGCCCGTGGGGGACTTGCTCCTGCCCCTGGAGGACAGCTCAGTGCCCCCCAGTCTGAGGGAGGAAGCCCTGGGCGCTGCCCCATATGGGACCCCCACCCCCAAATCAGGGAAACTTATTTTGCAATTCATATTCCACACTGTGAGCTGATTTGCAATAGAACAGGCGTTCTTTAAAACCAACAGAAGGGCTGGAGCGATAGCACAGAGGGGAGGGCGTTTGCCCTGCATGCGGCCGACCCGGTTCGATGCCCAGCATCCCATATGGTCCCCCGAGCACCGCCAGGAGTAACTCCTGAGTGCAGAGCCAGGAGGAACCCCTGTGCATCGCCGGGGTGTGACCCAGAAAGCAAAAAATAAATAAATAAAATCAATAAGAAAAAGACTGACCAGAAAAATGAGTAAGAGATAGAACATTTTCATAGGGATGAGAATGTTTAATATTTCATTAAGCCACTAATATTGTATAAAACAATAAATTTTTGTAAAAAATTTAAAAATAAAACAATAAATTATTGTATAAATAAATTTTTATTAAATATTTTGATTAAAATAAATTGAAATTTGTTTCAGACTGTTTTTGGAAGGATGGGAACATAACTGGTGGTGCTCAGGGCTCACTCCTGCCTCTGTGTTCAGGCCTCACTCTTCACTCTGTGCTCAGGGCTCACTCCTGCCTCTGTGCTCAGGGCTCACTCCCGGCTCTGTGCTCAGGGCTCACTCCGTCTCTGTGCTCAGGGCTGACTCCCGGCTCTGTGCTCAGGGCTCACTCCGTCTCTGTGCTCAGGGCTGACTCCTCGCTCTGTGCTCAGGGCTCACTCCCGGCTCTGTGCTCAGGGCTCACTCCGTCTCTGTGCTCAGGGCTGACTCCTCGCTCTGTGCTCAGGGCTCACTCCTGCCTCTGTGTTCAGGCCTCACTCCCGGCTCTGTGCTCAGGGCTCATTCCCGGCTCTGTGCTCAGGGCTCACTCCCGGCTCTGTGCTCAGGGATCACTCCTGCCTCTGTGCTCAGGTCTCACTCCCGGCTCTGTGCTCAGGGCTCACTCCTGCCTCTGTGCTCAGGGCTGACTCCCGGCTCTGTGCTCAGGACTCACTCCGTCTCTGTGCTCAGGGCTGACTCCTCGCTCTGTGCTCAGGGCTCACTCCTGGCTCTGTGCTCAGGGATGACTCACAGCTCTGCTCAGGGCTCACTCCTGCCTCTGTGTTCAGGCCTCACTCCCGACTCTGTGCTCAGGGCTCACTCCCATCTCTGTGCTCAGGGCTGACTCCCGGCTCTGTGCTCAGGGCTGACTCCCGGCTCTGTGCTCAGGGCTCACTCCGTCTCTGTGCTCAGGGCTCACTCCCGGCTCTGTGCTCAGGGCTCACTCCTGGCTCTGTGCTCAGGGCTGACTCCCGGCTCTGTGCTCAGGGCTCACTCCCGGCTCTGTGCTCAGGGCTCACTCCCGGCTCTGTGCTCAGGACTCACTCCTGGCTCTGTGCTTAGGGCTGACTCCCGGCTCTGTGCTCAGGGCTGACTCCAGCTCCACGCTCAGGGCTGACTCCTGGCTCTGTGCTCAGGGCTGACTCCCGGCTCTGTGCTCAGGGCTCACTCCCGGCTCTGTGCTCAGGGCTGACTCCCGGCTCTGTGCTCAGGACTCACTCCCGGCTCTGTGCTCAGGGCTCACTCCCGGCTCTGTGCTCAGGGCTCACTCCCGGCTCTGTGCTCAGGGCTGACTCCCGGCTCTGTGCTCAGGGCTCACTCCCGGCTCTGTGCTCAGGGCTCACTCCTGGCTCTGTGCTCAGGGCTCACTCCCGGCTCTGTGCCCAGGGGATCATATGTGGTGGTGGAGACTGAGCCCAGGTCGGCAGTATGCAAGGCCACGGTGCAAGCTTTTGTACTCCCGTGCTATCTTTCCAGCTCGTTCCAGCTTTTCAAAAAGAATCTCTCCCAAGATGCTTCGACAGACCACGAGCACACTTTATGGACCTGCTTATTTTTCACCCCCTCCCTCCTTTCCGGCTAAAGGGCTGCGGTTTCCAGGCCCTGGCGGCTGCTTCAGGCAGGCACTATTTCAGCACCAATCCTGCCACCCAGGGGGACGCTTTAAAGACACACAATTTTCATCTGTCCCCGTGGCTCAGTCAAGCGGAGGGACCAAGGTAATGCTTCCGTGGGGGCGCCGGACGGCTTAACCCACACAGCGGCAGTGCCCTCACCGCGTCACCAAGCAGGGCTCGGGCCCGACTCACCCATGAAATCCTTCTTCATGGTCCTCGGCTCGAAGTCCATGGCGTACAAGTCGCTCACGGTGACCAGGCAGCCCTGTTTGCTCAGCTCCTCCACGGCCGCCTTCTTCAGGGCCGCGTTGAACGACCCGGGGTCCTGGTGCGCATAGACGATGAGCACTTTCTTCCCTACAGGAGAGTGGGGGAGCACTGCTCAGGGGCACAGTCCAAGGAGAAGGGGCCGGAGCGACTGAACGGTGGGAAGGGCGTTTGCCTGGCACGTGGTGGACACAGGCTCGATCCCTGCACCCCATAGGGTTCCCCGAGCACCGCCAGGAGTGATTCTGGAGCACAGAGACAGGAGGAGCCCCTGAGCATCCCTGGGCGTGTCCCAAAAAGAAAAAAAAATTCAAGGAAAAGGAAACCTCATCTTTTTTTCTTTTTAACAGCTACATAGTACTCCATTGTGTAAATGTACCAAAGTTTCTTTAACCAGTCATCTGTTCTCGGGCACTCAGGTTTTTTTTTCCAGATTCTGGCTACTGTAAAGAGTGCTGCAATGAACCAACAATTGCAGATGTCACTTCGACTATACCTTTTTGCCTCTCGGGGATATATTCCCAGGAGTGGTATTGCTGGGTCAAATGGGAGCTCAATTTCTAATTTTTTGAGAATCGTCCGTACTGTTTTCCAAAAGGGCTACTACATGGAAAGTATCATGTTAAGCAAAATGAGTCAGAAAGAGAGGGATAGACATAGAAAGATTGCATCCATCTGGGGAACATAAAGTCACAAAATAGGAGACTAACACCCAAGAGTGGCCAAGATTAATACCAGGAATTTTGCTCCATGGCTTGGAGGCCAGCCACACATGCTAGGGGAAAAGGGAGCTCAGACAGAGAAGGGAGCACTAAACAAAGGGTGTTGGGAGGATCCTCCCAGGATGAGAGATACATGCTGAAAGTAGACTATGGACCGAACATGACTGTCATGCAATGCCTCTTTTGCAAACCACAGCACCCAAAAGGAGAGAGAGAACAAAAGGGAATTCCACCACAAAGGCAGGGTGGGATGGGGGGATGGGGGGTGGGAGGGATACTGGGATCAGTGGTGGTGGAGAATGGGCACTGGTGGAGGGATGGGTACTTGATCATTGTATAACTGAAACCCAAGCACAAAAATTTGTAAGTCTACAACTGTACCTCATGGTGTTTCACTAATAAAAATTAAACAAACAAACAAAAAAAGAAAACCCCAAAGCTCAGTCGGTGTGTCTCAGTCGTGGGCGCTAAGGACTCTGCCTCCGGGGTGGGAGAGGCGGGCAGGGCTGGGCACCACACACCTGGCGTGCGTGAGGCGCCGGGTCCCACCCCGGGTACCACAGGCCCCCCTTCCCCAGCTCTGCTGAAGTGGTCTCCAACACAGTGAAAAAAAGTTTGGGTTTTTTTTTGAGGGGGGACAGGGCACAGAGATAGTCCAGCAGGCGAATACTGACCTGGGTCCAAGCTCTGGCACCACCTGTGGTCCCCTGAGCACCCCCAGGGGCGAGCTTCAAACCAAAAATAAACCAATAAGCAAAAATAAGCCCCAGCAGTGCTCAGGGCTGACTCCTGGCTCTGTGCCTCGGGGTCACGCCTGATGGCGCTCGAGGGACCCTGTGCACCCCAAAGGCGGCTGTGTGCAGGGCAGCCTCCTGGCGGCCGAGCTCTCTCTAGTCAATGCAGTTTCCTGTTTTGCTCCTTCTCAACAAAGGTACCTGTGGTGGCTTAAAGCCATTTCAGAGCCCTCTGCTCAGTGCAAAGGTCAGACTCCAGAAAGGTCAACACCTGCACTGTGAGGCTCAGAACTGACGTGCTGGAGGCATTACCAGCACGACCCATCCAGGGGGATGTCCTAGACAGCTGCCTGCTCCGCCGACCCCATATCCCACTGTGCCAGGAGAGACAGTTCTTCGGGACTGGGGCCGGAATCAATGCCAGGGACGCTGAGTATTCCCCAGAGCACTGCCGTACCCCTAATGAGTGTCAGAGGCGCCGAGACACCCACCTGGCCCATAAGGCAGACCTGGAGCCCTTCTAGAGGTCAGCCCCGGCCACTGTCAGGCTCGTCCACTCGGGGCCTGTGTCAGGATCATTCCCAAGATGGGGCAGGGCCTGAACGCTGCCCAGTCTTTTATTTTTTTAATCAAATATAGCATTCCCTTCAAGTATTATTCAAGTTTATTTTCAAACTGCTGGCATCCCCCGCGGCTGATAGTTACCTGCCATGTTCTAGGTTCGCCCTGCAGCCCAGGGGATCTGGCGGCGTGGCCCTCGGGCTGTGGGTACCGTCTTCAGTGGCCCGAATAATCTGGAAGAGAAACAGACACCGAGTGTGAATTTGCAGGGGAAAAAGCCGCCCTTTGGCAGGCCCAGCGCTCACTCCCGGCTCTGTGCTCAGGGTCACGCCCGGGGGTGCCAGGGATCAAACCAGGATCAGCCGTGGGCATGGAAAGTGCCGGAACACCCGCGCGCTCTCTGGCCCGGGGAAAGGCTTCAGAGAGGCCAGGCCCAGATGGGCTGAGCGGGAGAGTGTGGACCTTGAGTGTCGCCCTGGGTCCCACTCTTGGCACTGCCCCAACGAGAAGAAAGGGGCAAAGGGCAGGAAGGAGATACTGGTACGCATGTCGCCAACCTAGCCTGAGTCCCGCACCACCAAGCTCAGATCATTCAAGCACTGCCAGGGGATACTGAGCACCGAGCCAGGAGTCGCCTCTGAGCACCCCTGTGTGGCCCTCCCCACCGCCCACCCTGTACCCCCCAATCCCCCTAGACAGGTCAAGGCAAGTCCTTCCCATCAGGGCCCTGGGAACTCAGCCCCTTCCAAGGCGCCCCTTGGAGCCAGGACCCCTCAGCACTCAGCCGCCTTCCAGTCCAGCACACTGCAAACAACTCAGCGCTGATGTTGACAACCCTCCCAGGCCAAGGCGGGGAAAGGGTTAACGACCTTCCTCTGGGGCAGACATGGAAAGGAGGAATCTGGCCTGAGAGTCTGCAGGCAAACTGGCTCTCAACAAACAAGGTCTCCAGCCCCAGACAGCTTGCAGCTCCCAGGGCTGAATCAACGCCAAACACGCCCAGAGCCTGCTGCAGACAGGGAAACGTGACGGGCACCATCGCTTCGTTTAGGGGGTCTTCTGGGCACCAGGGGGGCCGGTCTGCAGCCCCGTCACCCAACTGCAAAGGAACCGGAGCCCTGGGCACACACGCCCCATCTCCTGCCTGAAAAGGGCAGCTGAGGCCTGGACGAGGCCAGCGTGGGGCGGGCAGGACAAAGGTCCAGGCGCTTCCTTCCACACCGCTGAGGCCAAGGCCAGGCCAGGCCCCATGGCCCAGGCGGTCCTGCCCACAGAGGGTGCCCTGCCCGCCCCCATCATGCGGACCAGCCTTGAGTCAGGTGCAGTGCCAGAACACCGAGCACTGGAGCTCAAACAGGAGCAGCAGCACCCCCTGGGCAAATATACCAGGCGGCTTGGTTGGGGCCCATGGGACTGGCTCTCCTCGGAGCGAACTGTGGGGTGACCGTGGCCCCACCCGCCCCCTGGGCACCCTGTGAGCACACAAAGAGACAGGACAGGAAGCTCCGCTCCCGCCACTTCCTTTCCCCTTTTCCCTTGGCTTTTTGGGGGCGACACCTGGGGGTGCTTGGGGGCTTTCTGCCCGAGGATCACGCCCAGCGGTGCAGGGGATCGACCAGGGGCCGCGGCCTGTGTGCCAGGCGCCCACCCCGTCCGAGTCTCCAGCCCTCTTGACGCTTCCTTGGGTGATGGTTCTGACTGTGTCTCCGCCTGCCTCCATCCCAGAGATTGAAGCTAAATGTATCTGCTGGTGCTGAGTCTTTGTTGCCAGCAGGGACGCAACAATTGCTGAGCCACTGTCGCCATCTCATTAGACCCCCCACCTACGGGGGCTCCCCTAGGCCAGCACTGATCACCCCCATCCCAGCCAGCAGTGCACAAGCAGGCTGAGAGCAGGTGAGCATGAAACTGTACCTGGGGGACAGGGTGTGCAGAGGGGACAGTCGGAATGTACAAGCAGAGGGACCGGGCAAGGGTACCGCGGGGAGGGCGTCTGGTGTGGCTGACCAGGGCTCAAGCCCCGGCAGCACCTGTGGACTCCCCAGCCCTGCCAGGAGTGCTCCCTGCGTGCAGAGCCAGGAGCACGCCCTGGGCACGGCTGGAGTGTTTGTACATCAGGGGAGCGGCTCGGCTGGCCTGAGGCTGAAAATGGTGTGTGGTCATGTTCGGCAAGAGATCAGGGCTGCAGTGGCCAGGGGAGGGCCCATTTATTCACGCAGGACTCCACCTGGGCATCGCCCAACTGGGCAGAGCCAGAACACAGGGCACAAAGGGCCCGAGACAAGCTGCGTGCTTGTAAGAAGGTTTTTCATCCAACACACACAAGGGCTGAAACACCCGGGATTACCACGCTCCACGGTGTGTACAGGCATGTAGGCATGTGCGTATGTGTGTGTGTGTCTGTGTGTGTGTGTCACCCCAGGCCTGTTCAGCCGGCTAGCTCCGACTTGCTCCTGTGCTGGGTTCCCGCCCTAACTCTGAGCTCACAACCTGAAAACGGGTCATTCAGAGGGTCCTGCCTCTGAGTTCCCAGCGTCTGTCCCTAATTTCCCCATTTGGGTAGATCAGAGAAGTCGGGGTGGGGGGGTATGTCTGCAGGGCCAAGAATTGGAGTCCTCCCTAACGGAAAACCACCGGAGCACCGGAAGCCAGAGGCTGCAGACCCAGGTGTTGGTGAGACGCTATCAGGGTCAACGCCTCACCCCTGCGGATGGGAAGACTCGCGTGCCCGGATTCCTGGGTCGGGCCCCAGACTTTTTGGTTCGGGTGAAGTACTTTTAGTACCTGGAGTAGGGCACATCCGCTCTCTCCCCAGCCTCACCATGCCTTGTTTGCCATCCTTGGCCCAGATCACATAGTTCAAGTGATAAAAATTCGAAGGAGTTTATTTTACAGATCTGATCATCTTCATGAAAAGGAACAAGTAGAAAGAGCCTGAGATGGAACCTGGGTCTGCTGCAGGAAAAGCATCCAGTGAGTTCTCTCTCTCTCTCTCTCTCTCTCTCTCTCTCTCTCTCTCTCTCTCTCTCTCCTCTCGCTCCCTCTCTGTCTCTCTCTCTCTCCTTCCCTCTTGCTCCCTCTCTCTCTCCCTCTCTCCCTTCCTCTCTCACTCTCCCTCTCTCTCCCTCGTTCTTTCTCCTTCCCTCTCTCCTCCCCTTTTCTTTCTCTCCCCCTCTCTACCACACACACACTGTCTCTCTCTCCCTCCCTCCCTCATACTCTCTGCCTCTTTCTCTCACTCTTTCCCTCTCACACTTTCTCTTTCTCTCTGTTTCTCTTCTGCACACTCTCTGCTCTGTCTCTCTGTTGCCAGTATTTGATTTCTTTTAATACACTTACATCACAAGCCTGGCACGAGGCCCTTGAGTTCTGTAACTGCCCGCGACTTCTGGTCCCCTGGTTGTAGGGCGCTGGGGGGCTCATGGCCCAGCCAGGAAGCGAGAGACCCAACAGGACAGAGTGTCAGGTGCACAGCGCTGGGCGCAGAGACTCTGCCCTGCTGGGGGGTTTGCAGCAGGAGCCCTCTGGGGGGAAGGGGAGCTGGGGGCTGCTGACCTGGCGCTGGGGGTCGGGTGTCCAGTCCCAACCAGGCCCAGAAGGCCCTGGGCGCTTTCACTTTATTTTCTAGGAAAAGCCCCTGTCCACGGGGCTCATCCTAAGAGCCTGTCCAGCCACCCACCTCGCCCACGCGGACGCCCACGCGTGACCCCGCGACTCCCCCTGCTCTGGGGGCACACGAGCTGCCTTGGGGGCGCACCTGGGGGTCTCTGCAGACCTCAGAGCTGCAGGACCGGGCAGGCTGCAGCCGTGCCCTTGGCCAAGGTCTCGCGGGGGTCATCGCAGTCGTGGGTCCCCCCCCCCGCGGCCTGGACCAGGGTCCCCCCTTTAGCACGCCTGGAGGGGCCCCGCGGAGACGCGAGCGGCGCGCGCCCGTGTCCACCTTCGCCCGCGCTGGCCCGCACCTGCGGATGGGCGGAGACCCCCGCGGCTCCGGGCCCGGCTCCCCGGGCGTGCAGACACTCACCTGGGAGGACAGGCCGGCTCGGGAGAGCCCAGGAGGCCACGCCGGGCTTTCTGGATGCAGGAGCGGGCACTGGCCTGCGGTTGCGCTGCCGTGTCAGGTGCAGCCTGGACAGCCCGCGCAGGTAGCCCTGGCTCCGCCCAGGCCCCGCCCTCCCCGTCTGTCCGCCAACCCGCGGCGCGCCCGCCCTCAACCACGCCCCGAGATACGCCCACCCGCCTATCTGCCAACCCGCGGCGCGTTCTCCCTTGACCACGCCTTGAGACACGCCCACCTCGTCTGTCCGCCAACCCGCGGCCCGCCCGGCCTTGACCACGCCCTTAGACACGCCCACCGCGTCTGTCAGCCAACTCGCGGCCCGCCCGGCCTTGACCACGCCCTCAGACACGCCCACCGCGTCTGTCAGCCAACTCGCGGCCCGCCCGGCCTTGACCACGCCCTTAGACACGCCCATCGCGTCTGTCCGCCAACCCGCGGCGCGCCCGCCCTCAACCACGCCCCGAGACACGCCCACCCGTCTATCTGCCAACCCGCGGCGCGTTCTCCCTTGACCACGCCTTGAGACACGCCCACCTCGTCTGTCCGCCAACCCGCGGCCCGCCCGGCCTTGACCACGCCCTTAGACACGCCCATCGCGTCTGTCCGCCAACCCGCGGCGCGCCCGGCCTTGACCACGCCCAGGGACACGCCCACCCACTTCTCTCTGACCGGTGTTGTGCGTGGTCCTAGCCTGCTGGGTCGTGAACCCCACCCCACCCACGTCCACGCCCCCTTTACCGGCTCTTTCTTTTGTTTTTCTATTCTTTATTTTTTATTTATAAAAAACAGTATTCTAAAAAAGTTCTAGTAGGGCACCGTGAGTTACAAAATTATTCAGAGTTGAATTTCGGGCGTGCAATGCTCCAACTCCAATCCCACCACCAGTTCCCGCTCCCCTCCATCCGCGTCCCTGCCCCCTACCTGCCCCTTGATAGGCACATTTTTCAAAATAGATTTTATTATCGAATCACTGTGAGATAGACCCCTACCAAGCTGTTCGTGGCTGGGTTTAGTCACAGTGTTCCAACCCCCGTCCCTCCAGCAGGGCACATTTCCCAACTCCGGGGTCCCCAGGTTCCTTCCCATCCATCACCCCCACACACACACCTCAGTCTGCCTCTATGGCAGGAGCTTTTCTTCTCTCTCTCTCTCTCTCTCCCCCTCTCTCTCCCCCTCTCTCTCCCCCTCTCTCTCTCCCCCTCTCTCTCTCCCTCTCTCCCTTCCTCCCTCCCCCTCCCTCTCTCTCCCTTCCCCCACTCTTTGAACTTAACCCACCAACTCCCTGAGACCCTGCTCTGCCCCAACCCCTTTTCATCAGGCCCAGCCCATTCCCCCGCCCTGACCACTCCTTCACTGCAGTCCCCACTCTGTCCCCACTGTACCCCACGAGTCTCCCTACCCTGTGTGGCACCCAGAACATGGTGCTGAAAGAAGTTGCTAACCCCGCAGGCTCCAAGGCCAGGGGCGCCAGTGATAGTCCTGAGGGAGGGCACTTGCCTTGCACGTGGCCCACTCAGGCTCCATCCTTGGCAACCTCCATGGTCCCCGAGTTCTGCCAGGGATGATCCCTGAGCACAGAGCTAGGAGTAAGGCCAGAACACCGCCAGATGTGGCCCCCAAGCCAACAAGACAAAGGCTTCGGTGGCACCAGTTTCCATGTCTGCGGCATCCTGGACAAGGAGCATGAGGGACTCAGGAAACAGATCCGGAGGGATCCGGGGGTGCTGCGGGTGGTGTGGGAGGCTGGGTGGCCAGAACGGGGAGCAGAAGTGACCTTTGTCCTGTGAGTGTCTGGTGTGGGCAGCGATGACTCATCAGTGTCATTTTCCCAGCTGTGACATTGTACAGTAATGCAGGGGACTTCTTATTTCTCACAATTGTATGCAGATAGTTATCTGCAGAGAAGAAATTTTTCAAGGGAAAAAGGAAGTTCTGAGACAAAAAAAAAAAAAATCAGCCCAGGAAGGCAGAAAGGCAGGGCCAGAATCGTGTGTGTGTGTGTGTGTGTGTGTGTGTGTGTGTGTGTGTGTTTGGGGCAGATAGTCTTTGCTCGCTCCTTTGCCCTCTCTGGTTTGTACCCCCCCCCCTTTGTTTGGTCTGTTTGTTTGTGGGTCCACCAGCTGCTCAGGGCTTACCTCTGGCTCTGCGCAGGCCTCACTCCTCGCTGGAGGCGCGGTATTGGAGGGGCCAGGCAATGCTTGGACAGAACCTCATGCAAGGCAAGCGCTGACGGCCTGCACCATTCCTCAAGGGACCCTCACTCTCGGGGCAGCTCCCCCGCAAGCCCAGCACCTTCATTTCTGGTGTCCCAGGAAGCCCTATTCAAGCAAGGGAGCAGAGGGAGGTTTTCTGTATCTGGGGTGTTCCTGGTTACGGTTCTCTGGAGACAGCCCGGGGGCGGGTCAGCTGGTCACCCGCCTCTTCCTTTTATGCAGGGGCTGAGAGACCCTGGTTTCTCCCTTAGAGGTGCCCTCCTGCTGACAGGAAACAGGGCCACCTGCCTTGTGAGTCCAGAAAAGCCTGCGGGCGGCGTGTGTCCACTGTAGAATGAACGATGATGAAAAAGGACCAACCACGATAACCTCTCAGGGTCTGTATTGCAAACCATAATGCCCCAAAGGAGAGAGAGATTATGGGGAATCATGTCTGCCACGGAGGCAGGGGGAGGGTGGGAAAGGGGTGGGGGTATTCCGGGGGAGATTGGTGATGGGGAGTGTGCACTGGTGGAGGATGGGTGTTTGATCATAGTGTGATTGTAGCCTAAACATGAAAGCTTGTAACGATATCACAGTGATTCAATAAAATTAAAAAAAAAAAGAATGAACGATGGTAGTCTCAAAGTATTGAATCGATAGTCTCAAAGCAGTGTTCCAAATAATGCTAAAATACTCTGCTTTTGTCCTTGACAAGGCAATAATAATGGCTGGTAAAAGTGTGAGTGCCTTAGTATGAATCAAGGCAGTGACAGCTACCAATAATCCTACTTACAGTATTCTTTTCCATGATAAATACATATACATATATATATATATATATATTCATTTACAAAATGGGGAGTCAGCTCCAAGGACTAGTGTATTGCTTCAGGTATGGGAGACACAAACCCCAAGCATTTTTGGTCATACCAATTCTGTTATTCTTCCACAACCTAACATAAGTATAAATCTATAAACCACGAAGAAACAACCATGAGGGTGCCAGTAATAAAATTCAGAGACTTTCCTCCGGTTAAAATAGAGGCAACTCTGATACTCAACTTTTAGCCGCTCAGGGACTTTCTTCGGAGGCCACCTGTTGATTTCCAGATAGCTGCGATCACCACTCCCACTCCCACTTCTTAGTTCTGTCTTTGCGTAACACTCAGGGATATTCAGGGTCTACTCCTGGCTCTGCGCTCAGGAATCACTCCGAGAGGTGCACACGGGACCATATGAGATGCTGGAGATCAAACCCACGTTGGCCATGTGCAACGCATGCGTCCTACCTACTCCTCTACTGCTCCATCCCTGACAACCCATTTTAAAAGTCACAAAAGTCCAGTGATGTGTCTCAAAGTTAGACTTCAGATGTCACGTGTGTTAGACCTAGGTTAAAATTCTACCACTACCCCAATTTTTTCAAAAATAAGAAGAAAAAAAACAAAACTGAAACCTTCTACAAGCCGGAGGTATACATTAAAGGAGTTGAGATTTGGTCCCTGACACCAGGGATGGTCTCTGGAGTGCTGCCAGGCTCAGTGAGCCCAAAGCTAGGTGTGTGGCCCAAACCACTCACAAAATAATTAAATGAGGAGGACATCAGGTATTTCTGAAACCATGTATATTACCGATGCAAACTTACTATCATAAAACAAAGTTTTAAAAGTCTGACACTAGTGAGCCAGAGTCATAGTACAGCAGGTACATTTGCCTTGCGTGCAGTTGGCCCTGGCTCAATCCCATGTGGTCCTCCGAGCCCAGCAGGAGTAATTTCTGAGTAGTGCAGTCAGGAGTAAGCCTGAGTACGACAGGTGTGGCCCAAAGTTTAAAAAAAAAAACAACCTGACCTTTTGTTATGAATTTCAGGGGTGGCAGGCTGGAGAATTAAGGGCCCTTGCCTTGCACACAGCAGACCAGGTTTGACCTCCAGCATCCTATATGCTCCCCCCAAGCACTTGCAGGATTATTTCCTGAGTACAGAGCTTGCAGTGACCCCTGAACATTTGCCAAGTGTGTTACTTACACACACACACACACACACACACACACACACACACACACGCACGCGCGCGCAAAAAAAAAAAAAACCCAAGAATTTGAGGGGTAGAGATCAGAGAGATAGTACAACAGGCAGGGCTCTTGCCCTGCATCCAGCTGGTCTGGGTTCAATCCCCAGTATTCTATATGGTCCCCAGAGACTACCAGGAGTGATCCCTGACCGCTGAGCCAGGAAGGAGGAAGGAGTAAGCACTGAGCACCGCAAGGTATGGCCCCAAAACAAACCAAAATAAAGGAACTTTAGATGTGAGCCAAGGACTGAAACCCAACCAAACAATACCGTGGTTCAATTTATAAAAGGCAAGAAAACAAAGAGGGAAAAAAAAAAGGGAAAAACGATTTTAAGAAAAGAGGTGAGCAGAGGAAATACAATTCAAAGAACTGGAAGGCACACGCGTTGTATCCTGAAAGACTCAAGAGTTCAGGCCCTGGCACCACATGGACCCTCGAGCACTGCTGTAAGAGCCTCTTCTCACTGCGTTGTAAGTAACTCCCAGCTCTGCCATGTGTGGCCCCCACCAAGCACAATAATTGTTTCAGGAAGATGTCACAAAATATCAAGCAGACGTTCGTAATGTTAACAGAACCGGTGAATTCTGTATGACCTCCAGCCTCTTACTCTGGCATTTTAAACATTGCAGTGGTGTGAGCCCTTTGAGGGTGGGAATCGTTCCTTACTCTCATCGTTTTTCCTCTCTATCCCTGCAATATGATGTCTAGAATGAATGAGGTGTCTGGAATAAACACTTAAGAGCCCTTGCACTATTCTCAAGTATATTTATAAACATAGACGTGTCCGTGTGTGCTCAGTTCAGAATTCTCGAGGAAGTGAGCCAAAGGCAGGTAGGGCACTTGCTTTGCATGCGTCTAACCAGGGTTCGATCCCTGGCATTCCATAGGGTCCCCTGAGCCCACCAGGAATGAAGCTGAGTGCAGAGCCTGGAACAAAGCCTAAGCATTGCTGGGTGTGTTCTCTCCCTCACCCCCCCCCCCCACAAAAAAAAATGTAAAAAGGAGAAAAAAATTTCCAAGGAAGAAGACTGTGATCCTTTAAAAAATAAAAGCTGATCACAAACAGAAATGAGGCTGGGGTGGTGGGGGTGCGAGCTCAGACTCTCAGAATGAAACAAGTACTTGCTGAGAGGGACCCGGAAGAATTGAGCACTGGTTTAGAATATCTGCCTCGGGAGCCTAGCACCCCGTGTTGTGGCTCGTGCTGGGGGTGTGGTGGGGCCGCTCCGCTGTCTATGGTGTTGCCTCTGCAAGGGACTCAGCCAGGAGGTGTGCGTCCCGGCAGGTCCGTGCGCAAGGGTGGCCGTGACTGAAGGAGACTTGTAGGCCTCAGCAGCACTGTACCTGATGTGCTACCCTTGTCCCCCTTCATTGCTGCAGAAACGCCGCAAGAGAAGGGGGGGGGAAGAAGGGAATCATCAGCCTCTGAGGAAAGTATTTTCTGGACACCCTGTTATTTATGTGCATCGTTCACCATGATAACCTACAGTTTTAACATTGACTGCTACATATACTGAAAAGTTTTTCCTGCTTCATTGCTTAGGCCAGGACTGCTGAGGCATGTTTGACCGTGTTGGAAACTTTATAAACTAGGATTGGGACCTTAACAACATCATGAAAAAAGCAGGGGCCAGAGTGATGGTACAGCCACTAGGGCACTTATCTTGCATGTGGCCAACCTAGGTTCCAGCCCCAGCATCCCATATGGTGTCTCCTCCTCACCCCACAGCCCTTGAATGCCAGGAATGCTCCTTGAGCAGCCTCAGGTGAGGCCCCCGAAGTTATCAGTAGCTTAAAAATATTTCAGTAGTAATCTTTTGGGTATATAATAAATCCAAAGGTTTATTGCCCGTGGATCCAGATTATAAATTGTCTTGTTTTTATTTTGTTTCGTGTTACTATTATTATTTTTTATGTTTCTAGGCGGGCTGGAGTGATAGCACAGCGGTAGGGCGTTTGCCTTGCACGCAGCCAACATGGCTGACCCGAGTTCGATTCCTCTGCCCCTCTCGGAGAGCCCGGCAACCTGCCGAGAGTATCTCGCCCGCACGGCAAAGCCTGGCAAGCTCCCCGTGACGTATTCGATATGCCAGACACAGTAACAACAAAGTCTCCAATGGAGACGTTACTGGGCCCGCTCGAGCAAATCGATGAACAACGGGAGGACAGTGACAGTGACAGTGAACGATGATGGCAGGAGAGTAGCCCCGTCCCCCGGGGCACTGCTGAGTGCCTCAGACACCCTCACCTGGACCAAAAACCGTTTTCCCTTTCTCTGGCAAGATTCGCTTAGGTGACTCCTCGGGTCCCCTTTGGTGGACAGAAAGGGGTGAGGTGGGTGCAGGCCTGGGCAGGCTTGGGAGACTTCTGAGTCACGGCCAGGGGCGTGCGGTGAGACTTCAAAGGGAAGACCGCGAGTGAGGACATGGGGGCCCATACATAGCACGTTCTGGAGCCTGGCTTTTTGCTTGTTTGGGGGGCCACACCTGACTGTGCTCAGGGGTCACTCCTGGCCCTGCACTCAGGGGTCTCTCCGAGCTCTGTTCCGGGGTAACCTCTGACTCTGCACTCAGGGGTCACTCCTGGCTCTGTTCAACGGCCACTCCTGGCTGTGCTCAGGGGTCACTCCTGGCCCTGCACTCAGGGGTCTCTCCGGGCTCTGTTCAGGAGTGACCTTTGACTCTGCACTCAGGGGGTCACTCCTGGCTCTGTTCAACGGTCACTCCTGGCTGAGCTCAGGGGTCACTCCTGCCTCTGCACTCAGGGGCCACTGTTGGCTGGGATGCGGTGCTAGGGACCCAAAAGAGGCTGGCTGCATGCCAGAGAGCAGACTTAATCGCGGTCCTCTCTCCCGGCCCCGTCTCCCCAGCCGTTCTGATGCCCTCTGACCCCCGGTTTGGGATGGGAAAAGGCGAATTCCCTAACCTGGTGGAACCAGGAAGCGGGGCCAGGGACCTGGGAAGGGACTGTGGTGCGGCACCACCACCTAGTGGCCATGGGGAGTCACAGCTGCGGGCGGACCAAGTCCCTCCCCGGCTCAGTTTTCGGTTTGCAAGCCCTTGGCCAGGCCCACAGGCGCCCACCAGGAAAGGGAAACGACGTCTTGGTGGCCAGGGACGGGGCGCAGAGTGTTTACTGCTGAGACATGAGGGGCGCAGGTTTGATCCTGAGCTAAGGGGGAGAGCCTGGCCCACGCGCGTGGTCCCAGGGGCACTGCTGGGTGTCAGTCTAAGCTGCTCCCTGGCACAGCGACTTGAGTGGCCCTTGTACCACATTCTTCTCCTTGTCTTTGGTGTAGCAAGGTAGTTTTTTATGGTTTTTTTTTTTTTTTGCTTTTTGGGTCACACCCGGAGATGCACAGGGGTTACTCCTGGTTCATGCACTCAGGAATTACTCTGGCGGTGCTCGGGGGACCCTATGGGATGCTGGGAATCGAACCCGGGTCAGCTGCTTGCAAGGCAAACGCCCTCCCCGCTGTGCTATGGCTCCAGCCCCAAGGTAGTTTTTCTTGAAACTTGAAACTTGAGCACCGCCAGGAGTCATTCCTGAGTGCAGAGCCAGGAGGAACCTCTGAGCATCGCTGGGTGTGACCCCCCCCAACACACACATAAGCAAAGAGACAGAGAGAAGCAAGCGGAATACATGTTGGAGGGAGAACATGGACCTGAAGACTGAGCTGGTGACACAGAGTCAGTCATTGTTGATGACTGATGCTTGTGACTGACGCTGCAGGAAATATCGGTGTGAGAATGTTTTTTTTTACTTTTTGGGTCCCACCCGGCGATGCTCAGGGGTTCCTCCTGGCTCTGCACTCAGGAATGACTCCTGGCGGTGCTCAGGGGACCCTATGGGATGCTGGGAATTGAACCCAATTCGGCCGTGTGCAAGTCAAATGCCCTCCCTGCTGTGCTATCTCACCAGCCCCCAATCTGAGAATCTTTTTTTTTTTTTTGTAAAGTGAAACAAATTAGCTTTTATTCAAAGAAATTTAAAGAGCTATGACGAGATGGCGAGAACGCGGGGCTTCTCCAGGGGGGAAAGCCTCAACATCAGATTCTTTATTTATTTATTTTTTTAGTTTCTTCACTTTTTTTCCCATAGTTTTATTTATTTATTTTTCGTCTAATATTTATTTATTGAATCACTGTGGGAAAAGTTACTAAGCTTTCAGGTTTAAGTCTGGGTCACACAATGATCAAACTCCTCTCCCTTCACCAGTACTCATTTTTCCCCACCAAGAGCCCCAATATATGCCCCCTCCCACCCCTCCCAATGCCTGTGAGGCCGATGAATTTCACTTAACTCTCTACTTTGATTACATTCATTATTTCGACAAAAGATGCACCATTATTGTTTAGAGTTTCCACCCAACAATCAGAACTGCTGAAAAGGCGTTGTGAAATACTTCGTTTTCTATAGCTGGTTATGAAAATCATATAATCTCATGTGGCCGCAATAGCGGCCTCGCGATTTTGGATTTCTGCAAAGAGCCAGATAATTACGAGATTGGTTTCTGTGCGTCTGGTGCTATGGCTGTGCCGGAGAACCGCTCGCTGGGGGGGCAACTCAGGACCTTGGGAGGGTGTGAAGGACTAGCCGGTACCGCCCCCCTTCCCATGAGACTGCAGTTGCCCCGTCAACGCAGGCTCATACCTGGTTTCCAATAAGCTCTGAGGTGGCGGCCACCTGGCTGCCAGGGGGGAAAAAGGCGGAAGGGAGCAACACCCTTCCCCTCCCGGGGAGGCATGGAGCCGTAGTTTAATGCATGGTC
This sequence comes from Sorex fumeus, assembly GCF_029834395.1. NCBI lineage: Eukaryota > Metazoa > Chordata > Mammalia > Eulipotyphla > Soricidae > Sorex > Sorex fumeus. The sequence goes on from NW_026606275.1 coordinate 2,393,638, forward strand.
CATTCACTTTTCTGCCGCAAGCTGCCGGGCTCTGGACTAAGTCCTTTTGCCTCTGGAGCCATGGCTGTGCCGGAGAGCCGTTCATGGGGGGCAACTTGTGACCTCGGTAGGACGTGAAGGACGAGCCGGTACCGTACCAGTCTGAGAATTTTTTTTTTTTTTTGCTTTTTGGGTCACACCCGGTGATGCTCAGGGGTCACTCCTGGCCCATGCACCCAGGAACTGCTCCTAGCGGTGCTCAGGGGACCACATGGGGTGCTGGGAATCGAACCTGTGTTGGTCATGTTGTCTGCGTACAAGGCAAACGCCCTACCCGCTGTGCTATCGCTCCAGCCCCAAGTCTGAGAATCTTAATCCTGATTTTTGATGGAAATAGCTGAGTGACAGGATAACACCCTTCACTTTGTAAGAAACCACCAAAACTGTCCCACAGTGGCCGCACCATTCAGCTTCCCTACCAGCCACACCTGACCGCTCCCATCTTGCCCTCATTCCCACCTACACCGGCAACGTGATTTAATTTTACGGTTCTGGACTCGGGGACACAGGGCGGACCCTCCAGTGCTGAGTCACCCCCGCCAAAGCGTCATTGGTAACCCTCCTGATGGGCGTGCAGTGACATCTGATAGCGGGATCGATGACAAAGGACGCGGAGCATCTTCCCCTGGGCTCACTGGCCAGGCAGATACCGTCTGTGGCCACCTGTACGCAGATCCACCGCCTGTCACTTCTGTGGGCTGTTTGTGACTGAGCGGCAGCCACCGTGTCTCTGTCCTAGGTCTTCGAGGATTTTAGTGGCAGCCTCTCCTCTCCCACGCGGAGCTGCCTTCGCTGCGGCCCTCAAGTTCTGTTTCGTTTTGGTTTGGGACCACAACTGGCAGAGCTCAGGGCTGACTCCCGGCTCTGTGCTCAGGGTCACTGTCGGCTCTGTGCTCAGACCCACTCTCAGCTCTGTGCTCTGGGCTGACTCCTGGCTCTGTGCTCAGGGCTGACTCCTGGCTCTGTGCTCAGGGTTGACTCCTGGCTCTGTGCTCAGGGTCACTGCCGGGTCTGTGCTCAGTCTCATTCCTGGCTCTGTGCTCAGGGCTGACTCCTGGCTCTGTGCTCAGGGCTCAGTCTTGGAGTCTCGGCTCTGTTCTCAGGGCTTACTCCCGGCTCTGTGCTCAGGGCTCACTCCCGTCTCTGTGCTCAGGGCTGACTCCCGGGCTCTGTGCTTGGGGCTCACTCCCGTCTCTGTGCTCAGGGCTGACTCCCAGCTCTGTGCTCAGGATTGACTCCCAGCTCTGTGCTCAGGGTTGATTCCTGGCTCTGTGCTCAGGGTCACTGCCGGGTCTGTGCTCAGTCTCATTCCTGGTTCTGTGCCCAGGGCTGACTCCTGGCTCTGTGCTCAAAGGTGACTCCCGGCTCTGTGTTCAAGACTCACTCCCGGCTCTTTGCTCAGGGCTCACTCTCAGCTCTGTGTTCAGGGCTGACTCCTGGCTCTGTGCTCAGGCCTGACTCCCGACTCTGTGCTCAGGCCTGACTCCCGACTCTGTGCTCAGGGCTGACTCCTGGCTCTGTGCTCAGGATTGACTCCCAGCTCTGTGCTCAGGGCTGACTCCCAGCTCTGTGCTCAGGGTTACTGTCGGCTCTGTGCTCAGACTCACTCTCGGCTCTGTGGTCTGGGCTGACTCCTGGCTCTGTGCTCAGGGCTCACTCCCAGCTCTGTGCTCAGGGCTGACTCCAAGCTCTTTGCTCAGGGCTCACTACCGGCTTTGTATTCAGGGTTGACTCCTGGCTCTGTGCTCAGTCTCATCCCGGCTCTGTGCTCAGGGCTGACTCCTGGCTCTGTGCTCAGAGGTGACTCCTGGCTCTGTGCTTGGGACTCACTCCTGGCTCTTTTCTCAGGGCTGACTCTCAGCTCTGTGCTCAGGGATGACTCCTGGCTCTGTGCTCAGGCCTGACTCCCGACTCTGTGCTCAGGGCTGACTCCCGGCTCTGTGCTCAGGCCTGACTCCCGACTCTGTGCTCAGGGCTGACTCCCGGCTCTGGGTTCAGAGTCATTCCTGGCTTTGTGCTCAGGGCTGGCTCCTGGCTCTGTGCTCAGGACACTCCTGATGGGGCTCAGTGAACTCTGTGTGGTATCAAAGCTCTAACTCATATCAGCCCCATGGAAGGCAAGTGCTCTTCGCACTACGCTCTCATTCAACATCCCTTGTTTGGACCTGCTGTGTTTTCATTTTCTATCCTATTTCTCCTTCTCTCTTCCCCCCTCCCCAACCCTTTCCCTCTTCCTCTTCTCCCTCCCTCCCTCCCTCCCTCCTTCCCTCCTTCTCTCTCTCTCATTCCCTCCCTCTCTCACGTAACCTAGGGCCTCACACATGAAAGCTTCATGTTTATCGTGGCGCCAATGGCCCCAGGGTGGCACTCATCAGCGTGATGGGACGGAATGTTTGGCCTCACACCTGCACGGCAGACCCCCCCCCCGACCCCCCACCAGTGGAGCCTCCACCCAGGTCTTTGTCGGGCTTTATTGGAATTTCCTCCAGTAAACATGGAAAGAAGAGAGGCATTGGGGATATGGGGAATGACACAGCCGGACTGGAGCTGATCCCAGTTTGATTGGCGGCTTCCGAGAAGCCCGGAATCGGAGCCAGCACCCCGCCCTGCCCATCTGGTAGGATCTGGCCGTTGACCTTGGCCGTGGACATGTTATGGGCTCCTGGCACCAGCCCTGAGCACTGCCTTGCTCCTTCCTTCCTGGCTGACTTGGGTCTGGAGGGCGCCAGGAGAGCTGCCAGGGATCCGGCCGTCCTCCTGGGGGCGCTCTGCCGAGGCTCACTCCGGGTGGGGCCCGTCCCTCCCGGGGCTCAGGCCGCCTCCAGTGCTGCCCCAAAGCCTTGGCTGCAGCCTTGCGGGGACAGCGGCCACCTCTGGCGCCATCTCTCAGGCCAGGCTCTTAATGCATTTGTTGACTGATGTTCCAGCCTCTCCTCAGCCCCTGGGAATCACAGTCTTGCCTTGATCTTGAAACTCGCGGAAGTCGTTTTGATTTCCCAACAGTTGTGTGCCTGCTGGAGGTTTCATTTGGGGGGGTGTGCTCTGTAAAGGTTCTTTTTGGGGGGAAGAACGTGAGTCAGACCCAGGTGCCTCCACGGGCACCTATGTGCAGGTCCAGCATGGGGGTCCGAGGGGGAGGAGGGGCAGCTTCCCTTTTCTCTTGAGAATCTCCAGAATTGCACAATTTTTTTGTACTGGAAAAGAAGGGGAGAAGCGCCACCTACCTGCAGGGCGAGTGTGTGTGTATGTGTGGTGTGTATGTGTGTGTATGTGTGTGTATGTGTGTGTATATGTGTGCATATGTGTGTGTGGTGTGGGTGTATGTGAGTGTATGTGTATTTTTTTTTTTGAAAAAGATGGTTGGAGGAATCGGTCGGGATGGGAGATGTGTGCAGAAAGTAGATATGGGACCACACATTATAAACTCTCAGGGTCTGTATTGCAAACCATAATGCCCAAAAGTTGAGAGAGATTATGGGGAATATTGTCTGCCATGGAGGCAGGGGGAGGGTGGGGAAGGGAGGGATACTGGGGAGATTGGTGGTGGGGGATGTGCACTGGTGGAGGGGTGGGTGTTTGATCATTGTGTGGTTGTAACCCAAACACGAAAGCTTGTAACCATCTCATGGTGATTCAATAAAATTTAAAAACAAAACAAAAAGATCGCCAGGGTCTGAGTAAGAACAGAGCCCACCTCCACCCCCGCACCCTATCCCCCCCGCCCCTGCCGAAAGCTGGACTTAGCAGTGGACATGGACCAGTACTTACTCTGGCAGGTCTCAGTCACGTCGGCGGGGCCTGGGTGGGGGTGGGGGGCGGGTATGGGTGTTTCTTCCCTGGAAGGGGCTAAGCCCAGCAGCCCGAAGGCGCGGTCCTGGTGTTAGTTCTGCCCGGGCCGGCCTGTTCTCTTCCCTGACCTCCTGGCTGGCTCAGCACCCCTCTTCCCTGGAAGGGGCTAAGCCCAGCAGCCCGAAGGCGCGGTCCTGGTGTCAGTTCTGCCCGGGCCAGCCCGTTCTCTTCCCTGACCTCCTGGCTGGCTCAGCACCCCTCGGGGCTGCTCCCCCAAACCTCCCGGAGGAGAGTCCCCTGGGGAGCCAGGGAGGAGCAACTGGACCCACTGAAGGGGGGAGGGGCGCCAGGCTGGGCTGTCCTGCCCTTTCTCCTAACTGAGCTGCGATCTGTGTCCCCTGGGCACCCCATTTCCGACCTCAGATTAGAGTTCGGGAACTCTGGGGAAGTGCCGGTGATGGGGGGCCGGGAGAGACCCCTGCAGAGGCCCCTCTGGGGTCCCCTCCCCCCAAGGCTTATAGGTGTCGGCCTCACCCCCCACACAGCCCTGGGGGAGCGTTTCTGAGCCCCTCAACCCCATCATCCCTCAGGGCTTTCAGCCTGGAAGGGATCCCTGGTCCGTCCCTCCTCCTCCGGGAACCGCTTGGCTGATGACTCAGGCTCTGACTCACGGGCCCATCTGGGCTCCAGGCCACCCTCCCGCATACTGCTTCCTCCCTTTTCCTCGCCCTCCCCAGCCCTGCCCAGCGCCCAGCCAGCGGCCGCCCTCCTCCACCTAGCCTGGTCTCTGCAGCCCGGCTGTGTCCTCACCATCCAGCCCACCCTCTGCTCCCTCTGCCCCTCCGTCCTCTAGCCGGGGGTCCTGCTGCTCCCTGTGGCCGGGGCTGAGCCGGTCCCTGGATGCAGGGGCACGCTTACTTGTATTCCCAGCCATGGAGGGTCAGGATAGAGGAGCCAGTGACAACCGGCTAGAGCGAGAGCTGGGGACCCACTCTGCGGAGATGGGGTGTCAGCTCTGTTCACGCTGGAATCCCCCCCAACCCTGACTCTGTGTTTCTGGGGCCATGCCCAGCTGTGCTCAGGCCCAGCACCCGGCAGTGCTCAGGGACCCTGTTTGATGCCAGGGATTTGAAACAAGAGTCGACTTGTGCGAGGCAAGGGCCGTAATCCTTGTTCTCTTTCTCTATCCTGAGCTCTGGCCCTAATGGAAGTTTCTGGAGGTGTCAGCCCAGCGTTCCTTCCATTCAGTGTCCTGGGCAGGGACCGAGGTGGCCAGCCCAGCCCTGCTGTCTGCAGTGGATGCCAAGGGCTGATTCTGTCTGCAGTGGATGCCAAGCCCACCAGTCAGTGGCCACTGCGGGACCAGGGTAAGGCAGAGAGAAACAGCCAGGCCCCGAGAGGGCAGACGCCAAAGCGTCCCTGAGGTCGTCCCCCTGCGCCTGGGACTGGACAGTCCGGCCACCCTGGCTAAGATGACATGAGGCCTTTGGAAGAGGTGGACGCTCCGGCTGAGGCGGGAAGTTTGGGGCGGGGGTTACATGGTCAGGACCCTCCTCCATCCCTGCTGCCCTGTCCCTGTGGCTCAGCGGTGAGTGGCCTTGCAGAGAGGGATCCAGGGTTGTCTGAGAGTGTGGAGGAAGTGAGCAGGAATTGACAAGCCGGCCTCGAGGGTCCCCTGCTGAAGGCCACGCCTCGGGGCCACTCAGGCCCTCGGCCTCCAGTTGCCCCTTTCTGTGCCGGTCCCCCCAGGAGAGGAGACGCTTTCCCTGGCCCGTCCAGGCTGCCCTGCCCTTGGGCTCCTTCTCAGTCCCCTGTGCTCTGGGCCGGTGCCACCCCTGCCCGCTCTCACTCCCTCCCTGGCCGGGGCATGGCGGGGAGAACCAGCTGGTCTCAGATCCGGGATGCCGAGGGTTCTGGTCCCTGCCTGTCTCTGGCTGTCTGCCCTGAACCGTTTCACCCTCCCCAACCCTGCGCGACTCCGGCCATTCCTCACTGGCCGGGGCTCCTCCTCAGGTTTCCCTCCTGCTCCGACAGCTGATCCCGGGCTCTGAGCCGGAATTCCCCATGGTGCTGGGGCCCTGCTGTCCGTGGCTGCTTCAGGCTGGACCCCCGAGCCCTGCGTGTGGGACCCTCCCGGCCAGACACTGAGAGGACAGGAGAAAGAGAGAGACAGGAGGGGGCAGGACCGCGGGGCAGGACAGGGCTGGCCGGGTCCAGTCTCCAGCTCTGCACAGGGTCCCCCGACCACCACCGGGTGCGACCCAGCCACTGCCGCTCCAATAAAGGAAAAAGAAAATAATCCCATCTACCAGGCCAGAGAGATTCCCGTGGCACAGAGCCGGCCCACCACACAAGCTGCCTCCCCCTCCCCCGCCCCTGCTGCACAAACTGTGGGTTCCTTGAGCCCTACCAGGGGTGATCCCTGAGCACAGAGGCCTGAGCACTGCTGGGTGTGGCCAACTAAAACAAAAAAAGAAAAAGAAAAGAAAGGGAAGAGGGGAATGAATGAATGAATGAATGAATGCAGTAACCCCCAGAGGTTCTCACAGCCTGCCCTGACTGACCCGTCCAGCCCCACCCAGGAGATTCTGCAGTGTGTACTTGGGGGGGCCGTGCCCAACACACCCTTGGCTGCACCCTGGCACACTTGCCCAGTCCTGCCCCAATGGCCCTGCACCTGGGCTGGCCTGGTCAGTTCCCCTCCACTCCCTCACCCCTCCCCGACCTTCTGCGTGCCCAGGGTGGGGGCACCCTGCTTCCTTAGCGCTGCCGCTCCCCACGGCCCCCGCTAGCGTCCTCCAACTGTACAAAGTTGGCCCTGCTCCGGGTCCTGGCTCCGTGCACCAGCCGGTGACTCCGGGAGGACAAAGGCCGCTGGCTTCTTGCCCGCCCGGCCCAGGTGGCAAGTACCCTGTCACCTGGTGGGCACCGGCTGGCTCGGGAAGCCCGGCGATGAGTCTACCCAGGTCCTGTTGGCACCACTTTAGCCAGACGTCCTAGAAAGCAGACCCCAGAGAGGCTGAACGGTCGCCCGAGGAACGTGGCCGGCAGGGGTGGGTGGGTCACTGCAGCTCAGGTCCGCTGGGCCAGGGGCGGCCCGGGGCTGCACCTGGCAATGCCCCGGAGCGCATTCTGGTTTTGGGGATTGAACCCGAGTCCTGCACGCTCGGTCCCTGCAGGCTCTCCTTTGATTTGGGGAATTCCAAAGAAACACAAGAAAAAACCAAACCAGCCGCCCAATGGATTCACCCGGATTGCTCAGACCGTGGGCTTCCCCCTGGCCCTGTAACTGAACGCGAGGGTCGGGAGAGCTGTGGCCATAAGCAAACGGTTTTCCAGGGGGTGCTAAGAAAACGAATTCAGCAATCACCGTGTCGCAAATCTGACATTCCCAGCAGTGACTCCCCCAAATCCCCGTTTCTCTGGCGAAAAGAAGCCGCGAGTGGGAAAATTCAGAAGCCCCGGGTGTGGGCAGGAGCCACAGCGCAGCATGGAGGGCGCTGGCCCCAAACGTTCTACTCGGCGTCAACACTGTGTGTGGCTTCTGCAGGGGCGCATGTGGGACGCCGGAGACTCAAACTTGGAGCCGTGGGTTCGCAAGGCAGGTTCTCAGGCCCCTGGGCTTCCCTCTGGGTCTGTTAGGGAGGGCTTCAGCCTGGAGTGTCTGGAGGCTGGATTGCAGGGGAGGCGGCTGGAAGGTGGGGCGGGCAGGATTTGATCCGAGTATACAGCTATGGGCAGCAGAGGCGACCGATGGAGGGACAGCGTCTCTGAGGCTTGCAGGAATCACAGGGTGCAGAGTCGGCCCCAGCCTGCGTCAGCGGCGGACTGGCCCAGGACCTGCAGTGCTTCCGGGCTGACCCGGAAGTCTCGGAGCTACCTGGGCACTTTGGACTGAAGTGAGTCAGAAAGTGACTGTTTGGGGAGGAGGCCAGGCTGGAGCGATAGTACATACAGCAGGGAGGCCGTTGGCCCTGCGTGTAGCTGACCCCAGTTTGATCCCCAGATCCCATATGGTGTCTGCAGCACTGCCAGGAGTTTGCGGAGCGTGACCCCAAAAGCCAACAAAACACAAAGAAAAAGCACCCGAATAAACCAACCAGACAGTGGGGGCATCTTGAAGCATTGGGGTGAGGGAGGGGTGTGCAGCGACGCCATGACTTTATTTTTTATTTTATTTATTTTTTATTTATTTTATTTAATTAGTGAAACACCACGAGGTACAGTTATAGACTTATAAATTTTTGTGCTTGGGTGTCAGTTGTACAATGATCGAATCCTCATCCCTCCACCAGTGCCCATTTCCCACCACCACGGGTCCCAGTATCCCTCCCACCCCATCCCCCTGATCCCACCCTGCCTCTGTGGCAGGGCACTCCCTTTTGTTCTCTCTCTCCTTTTGGGTGCTGTGGTTTCCAAGAGAGGCATTGAGGACGCCACGACTTTAAATAACAGCTTCCAGGACCGGAGTGACAGGACAGCCCACTGGGTAGGACACTAGCCCTGCGCACGGTCAGTCTGAGTTCACACGGCCAACTTGACTTCGATCCCTAATACCCCCCATAGAGTCCCCCGAGCCCTGAGTACAGGGCAAGGAGTAAGCTCTGAGCACTGCCGGGTGTGAACTGAAAAATAAATAAATTAACTAAATAACAATTCCAGGGGCCAGAGAGATAGCACAGGGGTAAGGCACTTGCCTGGCACGCGGTCAACCCGGGTTAGAGCCCTGGCAGGCACCACACAGGTGTAGTCCCTGAGCACCACCAGGAGTGGTCCCAGAGCACAGAGCCAGGAGTAAGCCCTGAGCACTGCCAGGTGCGGATTTCCAAATAAAACGATATAAATATAAGATAAGGACTCCAATGCCATCGCAAATTATGACACCTCAGTAAAAACCAATAAAGGAGGGCCTGTCCGTGGGGCTGGCGGCCTGTCAACTGCTCTCTCCTCGTTGTGCCGGGTGTTTGTGCCACGTCCTTTGAGGCCCGGGAGCTGAGCTTCCCTTGTGCACGCCGGCGTCCTCAAGGCCCTGTGGTGTGACTGGTTCCACCTCGCTTCCTCCTTCCCCTCAGTGAAGTCGCCTCTCCTCGTGGTTCCTGTTCGGTCACGGTCAGTGGCGACCCCCAGGTCTGTGTCCTCTGGCCTGTGGCCGTGGAGTTCCCCCAGATCCCCGTCACGTGGATCCCCAGCGCTCCAGAAGGGACACGCGTGAGTCGGGGATCAGAATATCGAGGCGTGCAGCCCTCGCTGGAAGGAGACCCAGGGTAGCGCAGGGCCTGGAGGGAGGCGTCTTAATCCTGATGGAAGAATCAAGACGCAGGCAAGAAATTGAATCCGAAGACTTGAAGGGCTGATATCACTAGACAGCAGCGTCCAAATAGCAGGGGAGAAGAAAGGAGAGAGAAAGATAGCAACAACAAAAGCAGATAGGAAGTTGCAAGAGGAAATACTCACAACTTATTTCACCAAGGGCCACCTATGCTCATACGTAAAGAGAGCACTGGAGGAGGAGCAGGAAGATGGGTCAAAGGGTGGGAGCTCATGCCTTGCATGTGTGGGCCCTCACTTTGTCCCCCAGCACCCCCGAAGGGCCCTCAGCACTGGCAGGGGACGTCTTGAGGCCCCTCCTGAGGGCCACTGGGCTGGACAGTTCCCTGTTGTCAGTGCCTGGCATTGCCCCCGAGGTTGGCCTAATTTGCTCCGAGTGGGCTTCAAGCCCCCTGAGGGTTGGGAGTAAGCTGCCTCCCCAACAAAAATCAAGGAGAGAAGGCAAAACGATTTTTAATAACTGCATAATAGAAAGTACAGGAGGTTGGGTGGTCCCCATGCATGGCGAGAACCCTATTTCGTCCCCGGCACCACGCATGGCCCCCGGAGCGCCAGCAGGAGGCACTCCTGAGCACAGAGCCAGGACCGCACCTGAGCACCCCTGGGTGTGGGCCCCCAACTCACAGAAATGAACAGGTCACCAACAGGTCACGGGCCGGGGGCAAGGGAATGGGAAGAAAGGGACAGAAAACAGGCGCGGGCTTGGAAACGTGGAAAAATGGGAGGAAAAGCTACTAATCATGACTCGGGACAGCATTCCTCACTCTGGGATGGGTCACTTGATCACTTGATCACTTCCCGTAACGCCAGTAACGTCTCCATTTGTCCCTGTCGCGTGCTAGTGTAGCCCAATGGCATCTGTTCGTTCCGGGAACATGAAGAGCCTCAAACCGATCGTTCATGATCTTGACGAAGAAGTCTGACCATCTGGTAGGTGGGCGGCCACGCGGCCTTTTGACATCCCGTGGAATCCAGTCGGTAACAGCTCTAGTCCAGCGGTCGTCTTTAAATCTCATTACGTGACCAGCCCATCTGATTTTTGATACCTTGACAAACGAGACAGCGTCCCTGATTCTTGATCGTCGATGGATGTCGGAACTCCAGATTCTTTCTCTCGTTTGAGTGAAACGTGATATTCCAAGCAGAGCTCTTTTGATTCCTCTTTGGGAGACCCGAATAGCGTTCTCGTCCTGTTTGCATAGGGCCTAGGTCTCTGAGGCATATGTTAAAGCAGGAAGAACAGTGGAATCAAAGAGATTGATGGGTCATCAATGGGATGGGTCATTCAAGAAAAGCTCTCGATGGCTGGAAGGTTTATAGGGGGCAAGGCACACGCAGGGGATCCTGGTTCCATCCCGGGCACAGCAGAGGTCTCCTGGGCACCGCTGGGTGTGACCCCCACCCCTAAGCTAAATATGTCGGAGTATGAAAGATATGAAGAATAAGGCAAAGCCAGGGGAGGGGAACATGAATGCCCCCCCCCTCCAGGCCAGACCCCGAGGGCAACTGACATAACTTACAAAAAGACATGAGCCAGAAATCTCGACAGAGGGTCTGGGAATTTGGGTGAGCGGTCACAGAAGACCATTCAGATCGGGTGCTGCCCACTGAAGGGGCTGTGGGCGCCCAGGTTCAGCTCCCTGGCAGCTGGTCCAAAGCCCAGAGCTGCAGGTGAAGCTGAAGGAAACCAACCTGTCATGTGACAACAGCCCCTGTCCCAGATGCTCTGCGTCCAAGCTGAAGTGCTCTGGGACGTGCATATCCCATGGAGAGTCACATGTCACATGACATTGGTGACAACGGGTCTTGGAGTGACCAATGATGACAGATAAGCCACAAGGGCATTAGTCGCCTGTTAAAACATACAGTTGGGCTGTGGCGGAGAAGTGAGGGTCGCCTGTTTCCCCCTCTCCAAGCGAGAGGGCCAGAGTGCAGTCAGGGAAGCAAGACAGGGAGTGGGTGAATCCCTTGTGGTCAGCAGCGGCCAGACAGGATGCGGTCTGCTCAGGAACTCACCCTGAGCAGGGTGAGTTAAAAAGATAAAAGCAAGATGACAGGGCTCTCGCCTTGCACACAGGGGACCCGGGTTTAATCCCCCCAGCCCCCAGCCCAAAATCTATGACCAGACTCATGAGGCCAAAAACGACCCTGTGTGTGAGTGTGTGTGTGTGTGTGTGTGTGTGTGTATGAGTGTATGTGGGTGTGTTTGGCCACACTTGGCAGAGATGGGGTTCACTCCTGGCTCTGTGCTCTGGGGCCCGCTCAGGGTGGTGTCTGGGGGACCATGTTGGGGTGCCAGGGATCCAACCCCGTCAGCCTTATGCAAGGCAAACACCTTGAACCCCTGTTATCTTTCTGGCCCCAAGACAGCCCTCAAGATAAAGATTTATGCCCCAGTTTTGGCTTTACTCGCACCCAGCTGTGATCCCGGGGCAAAGGCCCCTCTCACAGGGCACACAGACCCGGGGCGGAAACCCGGCTGTTCATTAACCCCTCCATCACCTGGCACAGCAGCTGTGAGCCCGCGCAGATGCCAGGGGCTCCCCTGTGCCAGGCCCTCCTCTCGGGCGAGGCTGGAGGAAGCACTAAAGAGTTGGCGGTTCCCGGCCCTGGACGGGCCCGTCGGAAACACTCGGGCTAGCATTGTCCTTCCCGGGTCCCTCCTGCAGGCGGGCGCAGGACGCGGCCCCACCCGCGCGGGGCCCGGCGGCCAAGGTGCGCCCGCGCCCCTGGGAACCTGCTGTCCCCGGCCCCTCGCAGGCCGGGCGGTGGCCAGGGCGGGACCGCTGCCCGGGCTCGGCCCGCCTCCCCTCCCCTCCCGTCCCGTCCCCTCCCGTCCCCTCCCCTCCCCGCGGGTATTTAGGGCAACGGGCGGCGCACCCGCTCCAGCTGCTGCTCCGCTAGCTGCGACTCGGTGGACTTCTCGGTACGGGCTCGAGCGCAGGGAGGGAGGCAGCGCCCCAGGGAGGCGGCCGCTGGGGTGCTCGGAGCTGGTGGGGTGCCCGGGAGTGCGTGCACGAGGGCGGGGGGCGGTGGTCCCGGAGTGCGTGCACGAAGGCGGGGGGCCTGGAGCGCGTGCCTGAGAGGGGTGTCCCGGAGCGCGTGCCCGAGGGCACCAGGGATGCCCCGGAGCGCGTGCACGAGGGAGGCAGGGGTGTCCCGGAGCGCGTGCCCGAGGGCGCCAGGGATGCCCCGGAACGGGTGCACGAGAGCGGGGGTGGTGTCCCGGAGCGCGTGCCCGAGGGCGCCAGGGATGCCCCGGAACGGGTGCACGAGAGCGGGGGTGGTGTCCCGGAGCGCGTGCCCGAGGGCGCCAGGGGTGTCCCGGAGCGCGTGCACGAGGACGCCAGGAATGCCCCGTAGCGCGTGCACGAGGGAGGCTGGGGTGTTCCGTAGCGCGTGCACGAGGGAGGCTGGGGTGTCCCGGAGCGCGTGCACGAGGGAGGCAGGGGTGTCCCGGAGCGCGTGCACCCGGAGCGGGTGTCCCGGGCAGGGCGTCCCCAGGGACGGAGGGGACTGAGGACGCAAAGAAGTTGGGGGCGTGCCCTGGGGGGGACGGGGGCTGCTTGGAGCGGGGGGGGGCGGCCTGGAGTGCTTGGAGGGGCGGGAGCGTCAGAGGAGCGAGGGGAGCGCAGAGAACGCGCGGGTCTGAGGGTGGGAGCGAGCCCAGGGCGGGCCAGAACCGGGGACCGTGCAGGAGCCCCGGGGACCGCGGAAGCGGCGGCGCCGGGACCCGGGAGGCCCCGGGGGCGTGGCCTCGGCGGGGCGTGGCCTGCGGAAGGGCCCGGAGGGGCGTGGCCTGCGCGGGGCGCGCCGGGGTGGGCGTGGCCTGCGCGGGGAGAGCCGGAAGGCGCGCGGTCCCGCAGGGGCGGGGCGGGGCCGGGGGCGGGGCCTCTGCGGGGCGGGGCCTGCGGAAGGGCCCGGAGGGGCGTGGCCTGCGCGGGGCGCGCCGGGGTGGGCGTGGCCTGCGCGGGGAGAGCCGGAAGGCGCGCGGTCCCGCAGGGGCGGGGCGGGGCCGGGGGCGGGGCCGGGGCGGGGCCTCGCGGCGCGGGGCGTGGCCGCGCTCACCTGCGGCCGCCGGGCGCGGGCGGGGAGGGGCCCTGCGGGGAGCGCCCGGCTCGAGTGTCCGGCCGGGGCCCCTGCGCGGTCCGCGCGCGGTCAGCGCGCCGTGACGCAGTCCGGTGAGTCGGGCACGGCCGCCGGGTTCGGCCGGGGACGCGGACGATCGCTCGGACCCGGGAGCGCGCTGCCCCGCCGCGCTGGGGGCCGCGGCCAGTGTCCGGCGCTTCTGCGCGTGGCTCCGGGGCCTCCGGGAGGCCTCCCGACCCCGCGGCCGCAGGTGACCCGCGCCCGGGAGCCCCGGAGGCGGCCTGCCCGCCCTGGGTGGGGGTCCGTGCGCGCCACTCCCCCCTGCCCGGGTGGCCCTGAGCCCCGCGGCAGCGGCCCGTGGGCGCCCGGTCCAGCCCTGCAGGGGCAGCGGCAGCGGCAGCGGCCGGGGCGGCCGGAACGGCGGAGGCCGCGGGTGAGCGGGACGCGCCCCACGTCCGTCCGTGCCCACTGGAGGAGGAGCGCGGAAAACCCGTGTTGCCTCGCTGCCCGGGCAGGGGGCGTGTGTGCGGAGTGGGTGGGCCCAGGTGGGCGCTGCCCCTCTGCTTCCGCGTGGCAGGCTCCCTCTGGACGGGATGGAAGGGGACCCACCCGCTGCCTCCCTCCCTGGGTGGTTGGGTGGGACGAGAGCGGACAGTGACCTTTGCTTCAGCTGATATAAAGTGGGAGTGGCTGGGGGTGGAGCGATAGCACAGCGGGCACGTCGCGGACCTGGGTTCGAGTCCCAGCATCCCATGTGGTCCCCTGAGCACCACCGGGGTGGTTCCTGAGCGCAGAGCCAGGAGGAACGAACCCCTGTGCATCACCGGGTGTGACCCAAAAAGCAAAATAAATTAAAAAAAAAGTGGGAGTGGTGACTCACCGCCTCCCACTGTTTGCACTTAGGGGTGTGTCCAAGGAGTGGGGCCACTTCTGAGTAACTCAGAAGCATCACTGAGTAACTCAGAGCATCACTCAGCCCCATCTTGGAGAGACTGTCTCGGGAAGCCCCTCGCCCCACCCCCATCTTGCATTTCAGGCCCCCAGGTCAGAGAGTAGGAGTAGAGGGTACCAGGAGGAGGAACGTTTTTCAGGTCTGCCCACCGTTTCTGGGACAGACGCTGTGAGCCAGGCATTCATTTCCTTCTGCAAGTGAGAGCAGCCTCTCATGCAAAGGCAAATTAGCCTGTGTTTCCTGTGAGCTGCTGCTTAGAGAAGAGACACACACACACACACACACACACACACACACACACACACACACACACACACACACAGAACACCAGAAAACAGAAGTGGGTCTCTGCAGTACTTGATAATTGGCCAACTGGACTGATGGGTCAGGAGCAGGGCTGAGGACGTGGGGCTGGTTGGGCCCCGAGGCGTCTGGGATTATCTGGGCCACCTGGTGTCGCGTGGGGGCCTGCAGGACCACATCCGGTCAGGAGCAAACCCAGGTGGGGTGCTAGTTCCCTAAGAGCTCCACTACCTCAAAGAAATCTGACAATGTTTACATTTATTTATTATTTTCACTTTTGGTTTGGGGGTAACACCCCGCTGTGCTCAGGCTCAGGCTGACTCCAGGCGGGGCTCGGGGACCCTGCGAGGTGCAAGGGGTCCAACCCAGGTGGGCTGCGTGCAGGGCGGGCACCTTCCCAGAGTCTCCGGGGACTTGGGCGTTCTCGTCTAAGAAGGCAGGCTACAGCCTCAAACCGCAATCTGTGTGGATGATGAGGGAATGACCAGCTGACGATGAATGGGAAGTGGGCCACGTTCCCGTTTGTGCTGGAGGGGAAGAAAACGGGGCAAGGACGGAGTTTTGCCTTGTTTGACAGAGTTAAATATGCGTAGTGCACATACCTACGTGTCTAGGTAATCTCATTAGCAAAGCCTTAGTACCCATTGTTAATGCTGATGTCGAACTATTCTAACTTCTGTTGCTTCACTCAGGCCGCCTTGGCCTGTGCCACCATGGGTGCGTCTGTATCTTTTCTCCGAGCCCCCAGACCTCATTCCCATCCACCACTGCCCACGGGACCCTCTGCCATCCCCCCTTCCCCTGCCCCTCCCGCTCGAGAACTTTCACTTTAGCGTCAGAACCCAAGTGCTTGTTTGGTTTCTTCCTTCCCCGGCATCAGGACAACCTGGTCTTGACAACGCCTTTCTTGGCCTGCCTGCGTTGCAACCGGCTGGATTTTCTCTTTTCCTTTATTGCTGAGTTGGGCACTGGGATTGGCTTCAGATCTTGGCTGTTGTGAGTCATGCCGTGATGAATGCAGGGCCTCTTTGTGTGTTTGTGTGTGTGTGTGTGTGTGTGGGGATTCTCCTGACTGCTTCGGACCTCTCTCCTGGTGGGGCTCAGGTGACCCTATGTGGGGCCGGGAGTTGAACCCACGGTGGCCACGTGCGAGGCAAGTGCTTGGCCACTCTCCTATTTCACCAGTCCCCGTGCAAGCACCATTTTTGCAAGAGCTTTTCTTTATTCGTTGGATGATTATTTAGTTTATTTATTGGTTATTGTTGGTGGGGGATGCAGCCTAGGGCCTCACACATGAGCTCTACCACTAAACCCCATTTTTTTTTTTTTTTTTGCTCTTGGGTCACACTGGGTGACACTCAGGGGTTATCCTGGCTCTGCACTCAGGAATTACTCCTGGCAGTGCTCAGGGGACCCCAGGGGATACCGGGGATTGAACCTGCATTGGCCGTGTGCAAGGCCGCTGTGCTATTGCTCCGCCCCTACGAAGCCCCATTTTTATGTTTTATATTTTTATATTTCAAGAGGGATGCTGTTTTCTCAAGCGGGGGGGCACCGCGGGTTTTGCGTGTCTGCAAGAAGCTCCTAGGAGCTCCTGTCGGGGTAGAGCAGGCCCGGGCCAGCGGACTTGGCTCTGTGAGCGCCCTGAAATCTCTCGTCCTTACCAGGGGTGGGGCTGGGGTCCTGGAACGGACCCGAGAAATCTCAGCATAAACCCTCACGTGGCGGGGCCTCTGGGAGCACAGCCTGACCCCTGACGCCTGGGGCCCAGATCTGGCTCTTCCTTGCCTGGGCCAGTGGCCACCTGGGTCTGGGCCCAGGGTGATGGGGTGGGGGGCTGGGAGCGAGGCCTCAGAGGAGGATTCTCAGGAAGGAAACTGAGGCAGGTGCGTCCTTACCGTTCCACCGTTCGTCTTTTGTCCCCGCTCAAGGCTTCCTCCGTGGTGGGATCCTGTATTTGAGGGTCTCCCAGAGAAGCCCAGAGAGAGGCACTCCCCCTTGGCATCCCCCTCATCTCGCCCCCCGAGTGTGACCCTCTGTCCCGCCCGCTGCAGGCTGGCCAACATGGGCTCCTTGGCGGAAGTGAACGGCGCCTTCGCGCTGGACCTGCTGAAGAAGCTGTGTGAGGACAGCCCCAGGAACGTGTTCTTCTCCCCAATGAGCATCTCATCCGCGCTGGCCATGGTCTTCATGGGGGCCAAGGGCAGCACCGCCGAGCAGATGCACCAGGTAGGGGCCTCAGCCTGTCCCGGGCCCTGCGTGAGCCGAGGGGGGTGCAGGGCCGGGCGGGGGGCTGGGAGGGTGCCCGGGACCCTTGAACAGCCCCACTTGGCCCGGCGCCTTTGCTGGCCATGGGCTTCCGGGTGGGGGCTGCTGTCCTGCCCTTGGGTCGCTCCTCCCAGTGTCCGGAACCCCTGTTTTCCCGCCCCTCCTTGAGATGAGCCCCAAGATTCCTCCCCCGCCGCCTCTGCCCTGGCCTGCAGCCCACGGCTCCTTTCCTCCCCTCTGCCTGCCTCTAGTGTGGGATTCGACAGTGGCCGCCCTCGGGGACAGTGTGGTCACTCCCCAAGCTCTGCAGCCAGAGGAGGGATGCTTGGGCCCTAGGGAGTCTGTCACACAGGAAGGGAGAGTCTGGGGGCCTTGCTGGGGACAGTCTGCCCCTCCTTTTCCTCCAGGAACATGTGTGGTACTCCCAGGCCTTCCCTGGGCCTTTGGGGGGGACCCTTGAGCCCCCTCATTCCAGGGCAAACCTGGAGTGCCGGGTTTGGGGTTCTGGCCCAGACCGATGTCACTCCTGTGTCCCACAGGTTAGAGCCTATCTCAGGTGCAGTGGCAGCGGGTGGACCCGGGAGAGCAGCTGCCCACTGCTGGCCAGTGTCCATCATGATGAGTGCAGTGTGTGTGTTTTGGGGGGATCCGGCAGCCTTCTCTGCACACAGATGGGGGAGCGTGTTCTGTCCCCAGGGCTGGCCGTGGGGCTAGTCCCTGGTCAGGGGCCTGGGGGTGCCCTGGGTGGAGCCAGCTGGCGGCCCTGCTGACGGCACCCTCACCCCCGTGTGTGCCAGGCCCTGTGTTTCAGCAGGAGCAAAGGCGACATCCACCAAGGCTTCCAGTCCGTCCTCAGCGACGTGAACAAGACCGGCACCCAGTATTTGCTGAGGACGGCCAACCGACTCTTCAGCGCCAGCGGCTTTGAGATCCTCTCGGTAAGCCACCCTGGGCACTATGGGCAGGGGACAGAGAGACCAGGGGGACGCAGGGCCGGGGCCGCCCACTCGAGGGGGCGCACTGACCCTCACCAGCCGCCGCCCGGGTCTGTGCACTGCACCCTGTGCCGATTCACTGAGGCCACCAGAACCGACCCATTTCAGGCTGCCACCGAAGTGAGCTCGGGGCTGTCATCGGGCCTTTCCGTTGTGAGACCCGTGTGAGAAATCTGTGGTCTGGGGCAGTGCTCGGGGCTTATTCCTGACAGGATCATCTCTTTGGCCCCGGTTTGATTTTATGTTTTTATTCATTTTTTGGGGGGTCTCCCAAGCGGTGTGCCTCCGAGGCCCCGAGGCCTTCTCGGCCAGCCAGACCCATGGTTCAGTCTTGGATGCTGTGGCCACCAGGGGCCCTCCAGGGGCATACTTGGTGGCACTCAGCGGCCGCAGGGCTGCCTCGAGGATCACAGTGGGGCTGGAGCTGAATATGGGCAAGGCTGGGACAGCAGCTCCACCCCCTCCCCGCCCCCCGAAGCAGAGTCACTTTTTATTTTATTGTTATTGATTTGGAGGCCGGTGTGTTCAGAGCTTATTTCTGGCTCTGAGCTCTGGGTTTGCTCCGGTCTGTGCTTGGGGAAACATAATACAAGGTGCCGGGGATAGAACCTGGGTCTGCGGCATACAAGGCGAGCGCCCTACCCACTGCACTACCTCTCTGGCCCCTGTTTTTGTTGGTGGTGGTGGTGCCGGTTGATAAACCCAGGGGCTCACCCACGCGGGGCCCATGCTCTTCCCTTGAGCCCTATCTGTTCGCCCCCCCCCCCCCCCCCCATTTCACTGCACGTATTTTGAGCACATAAGCCACATGAGTGATGGAATGGTGGCAGTTCTGCACTGCAGTGAAGAAGCAGTGAGGTGACGGGGCTGTCGCTCTGTCTCCCAGTCCTTCAAGGAGTCCTGCCTCAAATTCTACCACGCCGAGATGGAGCAGCTCGACTTCGCCGGCGCCTCGGAGGAGTCCCGACAGCACATTAACTCCTGGGTGGCCGAGAAGACCGAAGGTGACACACCTCCTTCTTCTAGCTCAGTGTGGCAGGCGGAGGTGCTGGGCCCGGGACTCTTTCTCCTACCCCTAGTTTTCTGCTTAACCCATCCCGCTGGCATCCATTCCTCCACCAGATCATCGCGTGTAAATGGGAATAATAATGTTTTTATTTTCTCCTCTGAATAAGCGTCAAGTAAAAAGATCCCCTCCCGATATAGGACCAGTGGGTGATATTGTTTTCTCTGACCTTTTCTTCCTCTTTCCCCCACACCCAGTGATGCTGGGAAAGAACCCAGACACACACACATGCACACGCACACACACTCTATGTGTCTCCACTCCAGCCCTTTGGCTCATCTCTCTGGACCTCCCTGACCTCTCCCATTTCTCATCACTGCTGGGCACAGCTTTTCCAGAACAATGTATACTTTCAGTGTTCTCTGGGGCTGTGGGTTTCGTGACTGTGACCTTCTTTTCACAAAGAGCATTAAAAACAAGTGCATTGGGGGCCGGAGTGATAGCACAGTGGGGAGGGCATTTGTCTTGCATGCGGCTGCGCTGATTTTGGTTCCCGGCATCCCATATGGCCCCCCGAGCACCACCAGGAGTAATTCCTGAGTGCAGAGCCAGGAGTAACCCCTGTGCATCTCCGGGTGTCACCCAAAAAGCAAAAAAACGAAAACAAAACCCCCCCCCAAAAACAGCGTGCATCGCAGGTTTCCTATCCATGTCCCTCTCCCGTCCCAGTCCCCATGCCTCACTGCAGAAAATTTGGGGGAGTCTCAGCCACCGCGGCTCTTGGTTTAAAAGGAGTGTCTTATCCAGTCCTCTCTCATGCAGTGAATTTGCCCTGAACATATTCATGTATGGGTTTTAGTCATATGATCCTTCCTTCCTTCCTTCCTTCCATCCTTCCATCCATGCTTCCTTTTTTTCTGTTTTTGGGCCATACCCAGCTATGCTCAGGATTTACTCTTGGCTCTGTGCTCAAGGATCACTCCTGGTGAGGCTTGGAGTTCCAGGGATCAAACTCAAGTCCAGTGTCCTGCCCTCTGTCCTACCTCTCCAGCCCCACGTGATGGTATTTTTCTTAGCAGAGCTTCTCTGACTTTTGGGTGGCCGTTTTAAGGACACATGGTTCTTTTTGGAGTAGTCTCTGGTTCCCTTCATATGGTTCTATTTGGGGTACAGTCTCTGGGTCCTTGACTGTGCCCAGAGTTGGTCCCCCAGGCTCAGCCACCAGGAGACTCTTTGAGCTAACTGGACCTTTACTTTCTCTTTCCAGATAAAATTAAGAATCTTCTGGCTCCAGGCGCCGTGGATTCACTCACGGCACTGATTCTGGTCAATGCCATTTACTTCAAAGGAAACTGGGAGAAGCAGTTTCAGAAGGAGAACACCCAGGAAAAGCCCTTCAAAGTCAGCAAGGTGAGTCTCTGGACACCCTACATCTCCTGACCCGGGGCAGGTGCTGTAAGTGGCCTTGGTCGGCCTGGTGAAGCCCGACCCCCAGCTGTTCCGCTTGTGTGCCGTGACCTCCAAGTTGGCCCCAGTATCTGACGGGGCCTCGTGCCTCTACTTCTGATCCAGCTCCCTGCCACCCATGGCCCAGCTGAAGGCAGAGCTCACAGTCCTTGTGTTCCCAGAATTCCAGGAGGCCCCAGCAGGCCGAGGACCTTGGCAGCGGGAATCGTGGGAGTGGGGGAGCCCTGGGGAGGGTGCGTGCCCTCTGGAGAGGGTGGGGCTGACATCCTTCAGCCACTGAGATGAAGTGAGGAGTTTCCATGCAGTCCCTGAGAGACACGGCCGTAAGGAGAGAACTGGGGACATTCCTGCCCTCGGAGGACAAGGCTAGCAATGGCCCGAGGGGCCCCCAGCGGGCACTGGGGTGGGGGTCAGAACGCGTGAGGGGCCTGGGGCAGCCTGCTCGGTGTGCTGGCGGTCACTCGGGTCCCAGGAAGCAGCTCAAAGGTTTGTCCGTGTCCTTTGCAGACCGAGACCAAGCCCGTGCAGATGATGTATCAGAAATCCACCTTTCCGATGACCTACATCGGAGATATCTTCACCCAAATTCTGGTGCTTCCCTATGCCGGCAACGAGCTGAACATGATCATCATGCTTCCCGACGAGAACACCGACTTGAAGACGGTAAGGGGCTCCCCGAGGCCCGGGGCTGAACTGGCCGGAGGGTGGCTGCAGGCCTGCCCCGCCCCGCGCCTACATAGCCCCGCCCCTCCTGCCATCGCCCCGCCCCTCCTGCCAGGACCCCAAGCCTCTTGCCATCACTCTGCCCCGCCCACAATAACCCCGCCTTTTCTGACTATTGCCTCATCCCTCCAGGCCACGGCCCCGCCCCTCCCGCCATAGCCCCGCCCTTCCCTGCCACAGCCCCGCCCCTCCGGCCATTGCCCCGCCCCTCCCTGCCATCGCCCCACCCCTCCTACCACTGCCCCGCCCCCCCTGCCATGACCCCAAGCCTCTTGCCATCACTCTGCCCCTCCCACAATAACCCCGCCTTTTCTGACTATTGCCTCATCCCTCCAGACCATAGCCCCGCCCCTCCTGCCATAGCCCCCCTCCGGGCCATAGCCCCGCCCCTCCTGCCATAGCCCCGCCCCTCCTGCTATTGCCCCGCCCCTGCCCGACATTGCCCTGCCCTGCTGTGCCATAGCCCCGCCCCTAGCTGCCATTGCCCCACCCCTACCTGACATTGCCCCGCCCCTTCTGCCATCGCCCCGCCCCTCCTGCCATCGCCCCGCCTCTCCTGTCGTAGCCCCGCCCTTCCCAGAAGGGCCCTCCCGCTGTGGCCCCGCCCACAGCCTTAGCCCCGCCCACACCACCCCCTCGGAGGCCGCCCGAGCTCCCAGGCCCGCTGCCCAGGGGCGCCCTCGGATGCCCGCAGCCCGCTCACGGCCCCGGCTGCCCTCGCAGGTGGAGGAGGCGCTCACGTACGAGAAGTTCGCCGAGTGGACGCGGCCCGACATGCTGGACGCCGAGGAGGTGGAGGTGCTGCTGCCCCGCTTCAAGCTGGAGGAGAGCTACGACCTGAAGGGCGTCCTGGGCGCGCTGGGCGTGCGGGACGCCTTCGAGCCGTCCGCGGCGGACTTCTCGGGCATGTCGTCCCGGCAGGGCCTGTGCCTGTCCCAGGCGGTGCACAAGGCCTTCGTGGAGGTCAACGAGGAGGGCACCGAGGCGGCGGCGGCCACGGCCGTCATGATGGTGCTGCGCTGCGCCCGGATCGTGCCCCGCTTCTGCGCCGACCGCCCCTTCCTCTTCTTCATCCAGCACCGCCAGACCCAGGCCCTTCTCTTCTGCGGCCGCTTCGCCGGCCCCTGAGCCCCGCCCCCGGCCCTGCGCCCAGAGCCCGCGCCCCTTTCCCGTGCCCGGGAGTAAAGTCCGGCTTTGGAACCCGCCCAGGCCCTCCGCGTGCTTGTGCGTCCGTCCGCAGGCCACGTGCGTTCTCGGACCTGGAGTTCCTCGGGGTCCCCCGCCCGTCCTAGGCGCCCCCCATCCCCACCCCCGGGGCCTGGCCCCCCGGGGCTGAGTGCGGCAGCAGGGGGCGAGGGCGGTGGGCTTAGCCCCGGCCCCAGGGCGCTGGGGTGGGGGTGGGGGAGCAGAGGGAACCGCTGGGGTCTGAAACCCCGCCCCAAACTCGCTAGGGGCTCCCCAGGAGCCAGCGGAGGGGGGAGGGCGCAGCTGACTCCCAGCAGTGGGTCAGCCCGGCTCCCACCCACAGGGGACCCTGGGACTTCACGTACTCCCGCTAAAAGGCACCACCTTCTGCTGGCCAGAAAAGTGAGACGTGCCAACAGGACCCGGGCACGACTGGGCTCGATTCCGGCTGGAACACGGCGGAAATCAACTCCAGCTGACTTCCAAGTTTTGTTTTGCTTTGTTTTTTTTTTTTTCCTTTTTTTCTTGCACCACGCCCAGGGTTTCTGGCTCTGTGCTCAGGAGTGACCCCTGGCGGTGGCACTGGGCACGGGGCCTGCACCAGGCAGGGGACGCGCCTCCCTCCCCTGCGCCCCATCTCCAGTGTCAGCCCAGAGCCTGGGCAAGAAAGAGGCAGCTCAGGTCTCAGCAGCTGCAGGCTGGAAACCCGATCAGACCAGACTGCAGGGCCTGGCTCGGCCGCCCGCTGGGTGTGGCTGCAAGGGAGACGCAGCCAGCCTCTGGGGGACGGGCTAGGATTTCTTCCAGGGACCCTTTGGAGGCTCCTAATGACAGCCCCCTCTCCCTGGCCACGCAGGAACTCGTCCCTTGCCCCCTCCGCTTTCCCCGGGGGCGCCTGCTTCTCAGACAGGTGCCTCAAGTGGTGTTTGTCCTCCTTTCCTGGAAGAGGCCTTATCCCCCAGGGGTGTATGAAACCGATCTGCCCGGGCCTCTCTGTGACAGTTCCAAAGCCCTGTGTCTGTCAATGCACACCGGGAAGGAGGTTGCAGGTAGTAAAAGGGAGATTCATCCTCCCCAAATAGTGTGTTCTTGGGGCTGGAGCAGTAGCACCGCATGGAGGGCGTTTGCTTTGCATGTGGCCGACCCAGGTTCGATTCCCAGCATCCCATAGGGTCCCCTGGGCACCGCCAGGGGTAATTCCTGAGTGCATGAGCCAGGAGCAACCCTTGTGCATTTCCAGGTGTGACCCAAAAGGAAAAAAACAATGTGTTCTCATTTTTTTTTTGGAGGATCCTCCAAATTCCAGTAGGCAGGGGTCACACCCACCACCTGGCCCCCTGGCGCTGTGTAATCCCATCAATGGCCAAGACTCAGAGACTATAAAACCCAGCTCCCGGAAGCATTTGCAGCCGCGCGCGACATCTTATTATCTCATTCCTACTTTGGACAACCTGGCAGGCTACCAAATGTAGCCTGCCCACACGGCAGAGTCTGGCAAACTCCCCGTGGCGTACCCAATATGCCAGATACCAGTAACAATGATGGGTCTCATTCTCCTAACCCTGAAAGAGCCTTGAATAGGGCACTTTTTAAAAAATCTTAAGGCTAGGACGAAGAAGACGTTACTGGGGCCTGCTCGAGGCAATCGACGAACAACAGGATGCTCGTGATTGTGATCATGATCATTTTTTGGGGGGGATGGGAAGGCACATAGCTGGCTGTGTGCTCAGGGATCACTCCTGGCAGTGCTCAGGAGGCCATATGCGGTGCCAGTGTTTAAGCCTGGGCCTGCTGTGTGTGCAAGGCAAACACCTTAACCCCTGGAAGTATGTCTCCGGTCCAGTGCACGTCGTCTTTTATGCCGTCGCCGCAGAAGACGCTTACCTCTGTCAGTTGGACCACATTTGTGGTGCCGATCTAGGAAATAGAATCCTCCCCGGATTTCTTTCTAGGGAAAAAAAAAAAAAGTCGGTTTCGCCCAAGGCATAGGTCAGGGTTTCTCCAAGTCTGCTTTGCATAGGGCTGCTTTGCATAAGAGATCGAAAGTGATGCTTAGTCCTGTGCACTCTGGGGCGTTAGCGGTGCTGGCGCTTGGTAGCTGGCACCATCACTGCGGCTCGCAGTGCCTGCTCCGAGCTCAGAATGGCCCACTCCACGCTCCGGCCCAGACTCCCTGCCCTCAAGGCCCAGCTTTGCAAGTCCAGGAGATGGATGGGGAAGACCGTGGCCGCAGAGCAGGCCAGCATGTCCTTCCCCCAGGACTGGCTCCTTCTGCCTCTTCTTCTCCCTCCCTCTGAAGCATGGGGCTGCGACTTCCCCAGAGCGTGAGTAGAAGAACTTTTGATAGAGTTCACAGGTCTCAGGCCGGGGTGGTTTGGCTGAATGCGTCGGAGAGCGACAGAGTTGTATGGCCTCCCTACACCACAGCGCTCTCTCGATCTTTCCTCTTTCTATTTTGAGTTTTTGGCGATGCTCAGGGGTTCCTCCTGGCTCTGCACTCAGGAATCACTCCTGGTGGTGCTCCAAGGACCCTAGGGGATGCCGGGGATCAAACCCAGGTCGGCAGTGTGCAAAGCAAAAGGCCTCCCTGCTGGACTATCGCTCTGACCCCCCACCCCCCCCACAGAATCTTGGCACCACAAGGATTGTAGGGAAAAACTGGATTTATCTCCAGAAATGCAAGGTTGATGCCGCAAGAAAAAAAGAAAAAGTCCTTTGTTCACTTACAGTACAAAGAAGCACAATTGTGCATTCATATGTCATGTAAGTAGATGCAGGAAGGGGTATCGAACCCTAAAGAAGACAGAGGCTAAAAAAGACAAGTATGGTCTCTGAGCGCAGAGCCGGGAGAGAGAAGAAACACAAATAATAGGTCCGTTTATGAATTCTTTTTTCCTAATCAGAAGCTCAGTTGCAGTCTTTTATCATTAACATTGCTGTAGGCAGAACTTTGGGTATATTTCCTTCCTTTTTTAAAATTTGATTTTCCTCTTACACTTTATATAAACGGTGGTTTACAAAGTTGTTCATGGTGATTTGGTACAGGCATTCAGTATACTTTGGACATATTTTCAACTCATTCTTACAAATGTCCCCACTCTCACTTTCATATATTTACTTACTTGGGGTGGGCTGGAGTGATAGCACAGTGGGTAGGGCGTTTTTCTTGCACGCGGCCAATCCGGGTTCGATTCCTCCACCCCTCTCGGAGAGCCTGGCAAGCTACCGAGAGTATCCTGCCCACACGGCAAAGCCTGGCAAGCTATGCGTGACGTATTCAATATGCCGAAAACAGTAACAAGTCTCGCAATTTGTGGTGAGACATTACTGGTGCCCGCTCGAGCAAATCGATGAGCAATGGGAGGACAGTGCTCCAGGGCAGTGCTACTTACCTGGGGTGACACCCATTGGTGCTTAACAACTGTTCCTGGCTCTGCACTCAGGTGTGACCCCAGTGGTACTCCGGGGGCCAAACTGGGGTCAGCCGCGAGCACAGTAGCACTGCTGTAATCCCTGTACCGTCTCCTGAATATCAGCAACATTTTTTATTTGAATATTTATAAGTCAAGGGGGAGAGAGAACAGGGAGATTCAGAGTGAGCGTGTTACTCTCTTTCTTTCTCACCATCTCCCCATCCACAGCTTCAAAAATCCCCCAATAAAATCTGTTCTACTTCAAATATATATATATATATATATATATATATATATATGTTAAGGGGTAAATATGTCATCAGTTCTTTTTTTTGGGTCACACCTGGCGATGCACAGGAGTTACTCCTGGTTCATGCACTCAGGAATTACTCCTGGCGGTGCTCGGGGGACCATATGGGATGCTGGGAACCGAACCCGGGTCGGCTGTGTGCAAGGCAAACGCCCTCCCCGTTGTGCTATTGCTCCAGCCCCCTATGTCATCAGCTTTATTGACATTTCCAACTATAAAAGGAAACACAGGGAAAGGAAGCGTGCCCAAAAGAAAGGGTTGAATTGGAGTAACTTGAATTTTTTCCCGGGGTGGGGGGGGAACAGGGGCCACCCAGGGGTGCTCGGGGCTGCTCCCCCTGCAGTGCTCTGGCGTCCCTCCGGGAGGTGCTAGCGTCATAGCCACACTGTGACCCCTCAGGACTTTGCTGCTGGGCCTGTCAGCCAGGAGGCGGCAGTAACTGCATCTAGTCAGACCGGTTTCCTCTGGCCAGAAGAGATCCCAGTAGAGCTTTCTCGAAACTGAAAACTCCCTACTGCTTTCGGTTCTGTTCTGGGGCCATCCCGGGAGGTCTCATACCGGCTCTGAGCTCAGGGTCCACTCCTGGCAGGACTCGGGGTCCCTATGTGGTGCTGGGGAGGGGGGGAGGTCAGCTGGACCATCTCTCGGGCCCTCAGTACTGGGTTGTGCATCTCTGTAAGGAAAACAGAGCTGATCTCTCCACTTCCAAATAGGGGCCGAGGCGCGGCTGCTTCTAGACCTTTCCCCCTTTCCCCACCCCTAAGTGATCTATTGCTTAAAAAGGAGAAGAAAAAAAAAAAAAAGACTTCAACCTCACTCTGGGGCCCGTCACCCTGCACAGCCCTTCCCACCCCGCCAGGGGGCGCCAGGGAGGCACCTGCCACTGCAGGTGGGGGGGGGGGCACTGCGGGGAAGGGAAGGGGGGCCGCTTCCTGCTGTTTTTCTAGTCTGTCTGTTTGTGATATGGGGGCCACACCCAGCAGGGTTCCGGGCAGCACAGGGAAGCTCCGGGCTTTCATCACGGGACACTGGGCCTGTGCTTGAAGCCGGGGGGGCCACCGGGGAAGGGGTCCCACAGAGAAGGGGGGGCACGAGGACTGGGGGCCGCAGGGGGAGGGGTGTCCACAGAGGACGGGGGCCACAAGGACAGGCGGCCACAGGGGTAGGGGTGTCCACGGAGGATGGGGACCCTCGGGAGAATGGGGAGGATGATGATCCTCCCTGAAAGCGGGGTGTGGTCCTTTCAAGCATCAGGCGGGCAGTCAGGTGGGTGGACAGAGGAGCCCCCACCCCAAAAGCAAGGCCCAAAGAACCTCTGGAGTCTGGCCTCTCCTCACCTCACTACGCCCTGCCTCCAGCCCTCCAGCTCATTCCAGTTTCAGAAGGTCAAGGTGGAAGGTCCTGGATGATTTCCTGGGCCTGGGAGAGTCTGGATAGGCTTTGAGTGTCCAGCATAGAGCAAGGACAAGGCTGTCCCCCGCAGGCTGCGAGTCCTTGGCGCTGGTGCCCCATCCAGGAGCTGACCGGATGGGCTCTGGCATGGGGCAGGGGCAAGGAGATCTGCAGGGCTGAGTGTCGCGGGCAGGGTCCCGGGGTCCACTTCGGCACTGCCGGCTCCCCTGAGCACTGCTGGGAGTGACCACTGAGCGCCAGGCAGGAGGGACTGTCCCTGAGCACCTCCATGATGGACTTTGGTGTCCGGGAAGCCAGATCGGGGTGGCTCTGTGGCTTGGAGCTCGGCCCAGACACCAAGAGCCTCTGCTTCATCCCAGCGTCTGACAATGCAGCCTGGACGGTCTGTCCCTCACCAGGGTCATGACACCCGGGGGGCAGGGGTTAGGGCAGTGTGAAGCCCACAGCGGGAGAGCCAAATGGCCTCAGTGTGCATGAAAAAGCAAGGATGGGACCAGCAAATTTATGTTGTTTCATCACACAGTGATGCTCGGAACTTACTCCTGGGGCTGTGTTGGTTCAAGCAGTGTCAGGGACCAAGCCTGGGTTGGCTGCCTGCAAGGCAAACGCCCTCCTCGCTGTGCTATCACTCCATCCCTCACGTTCTTTTCTCCTTCCTTCCTTCCTTCCTTTCCTTCCTTCCTTCCTTCCTTCCTTCCTTCCTCTCTCTCTCTCTTTCTTTCTTTCCTTTTTTAAAAAGAAAACCCAGTGATGTTCAAGTTCTCCTTCCTTCCTTCCTTCCTTCCTTCCTTCCTTCCTTCCTTCCTTCCTCTCTCTCTCTCTCTCTTTCTTTCTTTCCTTTTTTAAAAAGAAAACCCAGTGATGCTCAAGTTCTCTATTCAAGTTACTCTCCCAAAGAGGCTGGCATGCCGCACATCTGAGCATCTCTTTCTTTCCAAAGGCAACTGTGCCTCCCCCCATCTTTTCTGTGGCATGTGGTCATCCGGTGTAGACCACTTGAGAAACAGATCTGAGAGATGAGAGCCCCTGTGACATAGAGGAACTGCCTTTTCACACAAACAGGGAGCAGCAGTTTTAAAAATACACTTGTTTTCCGACCGCCAAATGTTTTATTCGCTGACAATTCAATACATTTAAAAAATGTTTTAAAAATACACTTGTTTTCCGACCGCCAGATGTTTTATTCACTGACAATTCAATACATTTAAAAAATGTGAAAATAGGGGGCTGGAGTGATAGCACAGCAGGTAGGGCGTTTGCTTTGCATGCGGCCAACCCGGGTTCGATTCCCAGCATCCCATATGGTCCCCTGAGCACCGCCAGGAGTAATTCCTGAGTGCAGAGCCGGGAGTAACCCCTGTGCATCGCCAGGTGCGACCCAAAAAGCAGAAAAAAAGAAAAGTGAAAATATAATTTTGTGACCTTCATCACTGTCACTGTCACTGTCCTCCCGTTGTTCATCGATTTGCTTGAGCGGGGCCAGTAAAGTCTCTATTGTGACACTTGTTACTGTGTTTGGCATATCGAATACATCATGGGTAGCTTGCCAGGCTTTGCTGTGCAAGTGAGATACTCTCGGTAGCTTCCCGGGCTCTCCAAGAGGGGTGGAGGAATTGAACCCGGGTCCACCAGGCCAGCTGCACGCAAAGCAAACGCCCTACCTGCTGTGCTATCGCTCCAACCCTGTGACCTTCATCAGCTTCCAAAAAGAGAAAAGGCTTTTTCTGTGGTGAACTTAAAAAAGAGAAAGAAAAATCAAGCTTGGGGCTGGAGTGATAGTACAGCAGGCAGAGTATTTGCCTTGCAAGTGGCCGACCTGGGTTCAATCCCTGGCACCTCGTATGATCTCTGGAATCTGCCTGGAGTGATCCCTGAGAGCAGAGCCAGGAGCACCGCTGGGTGTGGCCCCTGAGCAAACAAACAGATGAAATATATATTAAAAACATAAAATGACAATATTAAAAATATGAAAATGCAACATGTAAGGGCTGGAGCGATAGCACAGCGGTGGGGCGTCCGCCTTACACGGGACCAACATGGCCGACCCGAGTTCGATTCCTCCGCCCCTCTCGGAGAGCCCGGCAAGCTACCGAGAGTATTCGATATGCCAGACACAGTAACAACAAAGTCTCCAATGGAGACGTTCCTGGGCCCGCTCGAGCAAATCGACGATCAACGGGAGGGCCTTTACCTTTACCTTTACCAACATGTAAGCGTTAGTTTGAAAAAAAAAAGAGTTGCCTTCATGATGACGGAGGAACTCCCTGGCTGGGTTACAAGACCCCCCTCCCCTAAACTTTGCATAATTAGCGTGTGATTGAAGGTCAGATGGTTCTGGTTTAGCACAGGACCTGGGATTCCCTTGCTCCTCTCCACCAGGGAGACCAGGAACCGCTTGCCCCGGAGACACTCCCGCCACTCTCTCCCGCCACTGTGCTAACACATTTCCTTTCTCTCTCCCTGGGGAGCAAGGGCAGCCTCCTCGGAGGCCAGCTGTAAGGTCCCGTGGGACCCCCAGGGAATTTCAGAGCTAACTCTGCTAATTAGTAATTCTTCCTTACCTGCCCCCTCCCTAGTAAGGCCTGCCCCTGCCTCCACTGTTCACTCTTTTTAAGCTGGTAACTCTCCCCTCATCCCACTCCACCACCGGAATGCAGGTGCCCTGAGCTGTAGATCATGGGGAGCCGGGTAGACATAGAAGATAACCCAAAGGGTGTCGGGAGGATCCTCCCAGGATGGGAGAAGCATGCTGAAAGTAGACTATAGACCAAACATGATTGCCACGCAATGCCTCTCTTGCAAAACACAGCACCCAAGAGGAGAGAGAGAGATAACAAAAGGGAGTGCCCTGCCACAGAGGAAGGGTGGGAAGGGGGGTGGGAGGGATACTGGGACTGGTGGTGGTGGAGGGATGGGTACTCGATCATTGTATAACTGAAACCCAAGCACAAAAGTTTGTAAGTCTACAACTGTACCTCACAGTGTCGCACTAATAAAAATAAAATAAATAAATAAATAAATAAGATAACCAGATGTCTGAGTTATGACATACCCACTAGCCACAATGCCTATGTACGTAAATGCTGATCTTTGAATCTATAGGCTAAGGAGTGATGTACTTTTAAATGGATTGGTTAAGAAAAGATATGTTGTCACAAATCTATTGGCTATGAAATGCGAGGGCTTTGCTATAAGAGCCAGTGAAGGCCAATATAAGGTCCCCTTTGAAGAAGTTCAGGGTCTTGCCTAACCTATCGGACCTGCATGTCTGTGTAGGCGGCTCGACCCTAGCTAGCCAGTCTTGCAATAAACCCTGCTTGCTGTTTGCAGTCTCTGGAGTCTCTTTGTCGTTAAAGGGAGATCAGGATCCGCATCCTAACACAGTGAACCCCCGGGACGGTGTCCTGGCTGGAGGCACGCCCAGTCCCACCCTCCTTCCCTTTCTGTTCTCCAGGACTTGGAGGTTTGCGGGGAATAACGTGGTCCAGCAACCACTCTTCCAGCCGATTCCCTGCCACATGCAGAGAGCCCAGGCCTGAGAGTGGAGCCTTTTGTGGAGACGTGGAGGTCGGGGGCAGGCAGGCAGGGCATGGTCCTGGAGTGCTCAGGGGCAGGAGGAGACGAGCCTGGCATGCTTGGAGCTGAGTGAAGGTTCGGGGTTCCAGAGGCTGAAACTGGAACGAATGGGAGAAAGCCCGGCAGAAGGATGGACGTGAGACGGGCCTCGTGGGCTTTGGAGAGCCGCCCAGCTGCAAATGACCCCGTGCCCACCCAGAAGAACACAGGGGGCAAACAGAAGGTGAGGCCATGCTGGAAGCCTGCAGTCCGAACAGGACCTACTGGAATTCCTCTTCTCTGTCCTGGGGGGTCGGGTGCCTCCCAGGTCAGGCTCAGGAGACCGCCAGGGGGTGCCCAGGAAGGCTTGGGGGGTGCCAGGTGCTGCCAGGGGGTCAAGCCTTGATCATGTGAAAGGCAAATGCCTTAATTGTGGTACTATCTCTGCCTCCCCATGAACCCCCGCTACTCACGGGAAAGGAAATCGCTCACAGCACACCCTATCCATGCACAGGAAGCAGGGGACTCACAGCCCAGGAGCCGCAGTGTTTCCTGTGGGTGCTAGCTCCCACCAGGCCTTGTGCCTGTGGGCCGGAGAAGGTTTATGCTGCCTCCGAGCAGACCTCTAGAGTTTCACCTGAGCACCCTTCGATCAAGCTCAGGCCCAGCCACGTGTGAGGGTCCCGGCAGGCACTCAGTTCCTAGGGGCCACCATAGCAAAGCAGGAGTTTTCTGTCTTTGTGGGGGGCCCTGGGAGGGCAGGTCACTTTGGGGGTCACTGTCTCAGGGCTTGTTGCTGGTGCTAGCATCCCAGGTCCTACATGCTTGGGGACACCCACGGTGTGGGGGGGTCGTGTTGACCCAGTGGGGTGGTGGGGGCCCCCTTCCTGCACAGAACCACAATACCATGTGGTATTGTTGGGGGCCGGAAGCGAACAGGAGACATGCTCTGATCAGCCGTGTGATCAACACTTCGACCTTCTCACACGCCCTGCGGCTGAGAAGGCTGTGGGTGACACTATTCAGACCCCAGGGGGGGTCGCGAGTTCCGGTTATTCTCCTGGGCAGATATTTTGGGGTGTCTGTCTCTCTGATGCAGGTCTCTAGGGTTGGGGTGTCTGATGCAGGATTCGGGGGTGGGCGGAGCTGAGTGTGGGTGAAACTCCTTGTGGGGGCAGGGCCTCTAGGCTGGGGGGGTCTCTGGAGCCGGGGGTCTCTGGGTGATTGGGGTCTCTGGGTGATTCAAGGGTCTCTGGGTGAGCCTCTGGGTGATTAGGTTGTCTGGGTGATTGATTAAGGGTCTCTGGGTGACTGAAGGTCTCTGGAGTTGGGTGTCTGGGTGATTGGGGTGTCTGATGATGGTGTGTCTGGTTGATTGGGGGTCTCTGGGTGAGCCTCTGGGCGATTGGGGTGTCTGGGTGATTAGGGGTATCTGGGTGATTGGGACTGGTTCCGGAGGTCTTCAGCTGCCGGGGCTCTGCTCGGGTCAGGGAGGGAAACTCAACCTGACCCCCTCCAAGCCTGGTCAGGACAGCCAGGCACGGGGGCAGGAGACTCTGCGCTGTTCTCTTCCTCCAGGAGCTGGGTTTTATAGTCTCTGGATCTTGATCGTTGATGGGATTACACAGCGCTGAGGGCAGTTGGTGGGTGTAAGATCACTTTCCACAAGTTTGGACAAGCCTCAGCATGAAGGAACCGGCAGAGGAACCCAGGCATGCAGGACCCGGGGCTGAGATCTTCAAGCGCGCTCGGATAGGGGCTGAGCATCCTCCACCCAGATCCTCCATCTACCAGCAGGCGGGGGTCACACCCACCAACTGCTCTCCAGTACCGTGTAATTCCCATCAATGGCCCCTGCGCCTGGTTGTCCTGGCCAGGGCCCCTTGGGACGGGGCGGGTTGAGTTTCCCTCCCCACCCCGAGCAGAACCCCGGCAGCCGAAGACCTCCAGAACCAGCCACAACCATGCTGAGACCACTCTCCACACGCATGAAGGTAATGGCAGAGGAACAAAGGCATGTGGGTCCTGGGGCTGAGATTTCCAAGCCTGCTAGGATTGGGGCTGAGCATCCTCCACCCAGATTCTCCAAATTCTAGTAGGCAGGGGTCACACCCAACAACAGACAACCCCCCCCGCCCCCCCCCCCCCCCATGCCGTGTAATCCCATCAACGGCCAAGACCCAGAGACTATAAAACCCAGCTCCTGGAAGCACACGGCCGCAAATGACATCTTATTATCTAGTTCTTACTCTTGGAGAACCTGGCAGGCTACCGAGAGTATCCCACACAGCAGTGTCTGGCAAGCTCCCCATGGTGTACTCGATATGCCAAAACCCAGTAACAATGATGGGTCTCATTCCCCTGACCCTGAAAGAGCCTCAAATGTGGCACTTTCTAAAATCCCAGGGCTAGAACGAAGGAGACGTTACTGGTGCCTGCTCGAGGAAATTGATGAACAATAGAATGACAGTGATACTGATCACAGTGGGTGATTGGGGGTCTCTAGGTGAGTCCCTGGGTGATTAGGGCCATCTGGGTGATTAGGGAGTCTCTGGGTGAGTCTCTAGGTGATTGGGGTGTCAGGGTGATTGATCTCTGGGTGACTGGGATATCTCTGGGTGGTTAGGGTCCTGTCAGTGTCCATTGTGAGGAAATGTCCCACACGACCTCAGTGTCGCTTCCTCCTGCTTCTCAGAAAGATCCACAGGGGAGAGGCCAAGGCCACGTGCCCCCAGTGATAGCTGGAGGACCCTGGTTAGTCCTGGATCCTCTGGCCTCTGTCTGGAGCACTGGGGGAGAGCACCCACAGGCCATGCTGTGGCTCCAGGAGCCTGAGAACCATGTCTCTGAGTCTCCAGGGCAGCTGGCACTCTTGGCCATGAGTTGCCCTGGGAGAGGGTAGGACTAGCTCCTCTGGGCCCTGCCTACTGGATTCAGGGCTGTGCCCACGCTGGACATCTGCCTCCTGGGTGCCAGGAGTTCCTTGGACACTAGAAGCTGGGCAGGGAGGGCAGTGAGGAGGCCCCAGGGCCCGTGGAGCAGCCCATGTCCACACCTCCTCAAAATGTCACACCCACAGGGGCTTGTAATCACCCACCAGAACTCACCTGTGACTTCCTGCTGCCCAAGCCACAGGGCTAAACTTAAAAAAAAATAAATTTTTTTGCTTCTTTTTTGGGGGCCACACCCAGTAATGCTCAGGGGTACCTCCTGGCTCTGCACTCAGGAATTACTCCTGGAAGTGTTTGGGGGGCCATATGGGATGCCAGGAATTGAACTTGGGTCGGCCACATGCAAGGCCAACGCCCTACCCACTGTGCTATCACTCCAGCCCTCACAGGGTTAATCTTTCCACCCCACCCGGTCTGTTCTTATAACCCAGGCATGTTCATTCCTAGTTCTGGTTGGGGTTTCAAATAAACTTGTGTTTTGCTTCCTTTTTTCATTTCCCTCAATTAAACACGTTATTTTTGATAGCAGTTCACTTGTTTGCTCTGGGCAGGTGATCCGATGAACTTCCCTATCAGCTGACAGGGAGCGCAGCCAAAAATATCACGAAGTGAGGTTTCAGAGACATAGATAATGATGGGGGATTTGTGACAACCTGCTAAAATGACCATAGAAATAACAAGACATTCTATGCAGTAGACAGAATGGACAATAAGTCATGGTTATTTCTGATTAAGTAGTTAAGCTTCTTGTCCCTCTTCCGTCTCTGTTGGATCACATTGGGTTGTATGTAAACTCAAAAAAAAAAAAAACAGCAGCAGCGGTCTATCTCTCCCACTGCCTGTGTTCAGTAGTCTCATGCCAGTTCCCCCACCCCGGGGAGGTCGATGGCGAAGGGCAGGCAAAGGAAGGAACGAGGGCCAGGCTGGTTGGTCTTAGTTGAAGTTCATTCCATCCCCATCTCCATTCTCCTCTGATCCTCCTCCTGCTTCTTCCTCCCCCCATGCTACTTCATTCTCCAACTCGATCCCCCTTCGTCCTCCTTCTGGCTCTGGAATCTGGATCTGGATCCCCTTTCTCCTTCTTCTTCTGGAGTCTGGATTCTGATCCCCCAGCCCACTCTTACAGTCTAGTTAAATCCCCAAACCATGAG
This sequence comes from Sorex fumeus, assembly GCF_029834395.1. Taxonomy (NCBI): domain Eukaryota; kingdom Metazoa; phylum Chordata; class Mammalia; order Eulipotyphla; family Soricidae; genus Sorex; species Sorex fumeus. The sequence goes on from NW_026606275.1 coordinate 2,428,575, forward strand.
GAGATGGGGCCTACACTAGGTGTGGTCACAATCAATAGGGTTAAAATTCTTTCCCTCGGGGAAGGCCACTTCTAGGACAGATACTCTTTCGGCAGGACGAGCCCACCCTAGAGCGGAATCCCATGGGTGGGTTTCTCCTCTCCTTGTCCAACAAACATATAAACATTCATAATATAAATCATTTTGTATGGACACAGTAAGAAATACATGAAGCTTATAGAATTGCTCTCCTAGGGCCATCTTGATCTCAGACTACAGTGCTCAGGCCAGATAGTCTTTCCTCTCCCTAGCAGGGTCCTAGTCTCGTCGTTACTTTTGGATCATGACAGCACTTGTCCATGATCAAACTCTAAGAATCATGGCACTTTGGCCTGGCCCATCTCGATTCCAGGGTAGCTCACCGCTTGCCCTGGGTCCATTCAGTCCCTCGTCGGGACCCTGCTTTTGGGCCGTTACAGACTAAGAGCAACTGAGGCTTAAGTCGAGAAAGCAGACGCCCGGGAGTGAATAATATTCAGAGCCAATTAAATCCTAAGTTACAAAGCATAATATTAACTGTCTTCCTGTATCTATACAAAAAGGACATTGCTTTAAAGTAAACTATTCAAAAGATATAAGGAGAGGAAAAAGGCAATATTAATTTACAAGTTCAGTGTCCTAGAAGAATCTGACCTTACAAATAATTAACAGATTCTGATTAGGGGCAAAGCTGATTAACTGGGTGGGGAGGAGAGCATAGGGAAGAGGTCACAGATAAACACAACGGAATGGAAGTGCCTCAGGAGCACTGTCATAAACTTGAGTTCCTTGTGGCAAGGGGGAAAGGACAAAGCAATGTGAAGCCTCAAATATTTGGAGCTCTGTTCCAGCAGGTTGTCCTTGAGCCTCCCGCAAGGAGCTTAGGCTGGTTGAGTTTCTCCCACAACAGTGCCCCAGAGGCACACCCAATTCCTTCAGGTACTAGTAATCCCATATTGCTTTTCTCTCCCCTTTATGTCACTTGCATGGTTTATTTAGCAAAGTCTTTTTCGTACAGACACAGGAAGACAGTTGATGCAATGCTTTTGTAACATGGGAGTTAATTGACTCCAAATAATATTTATTCCTGGGCATCCATTATATTTACTTAACTTCAGCCTCAGTTGCCCTTACTTCCTAACACCCCCAAACACCCTATAAAACCCTGTTCCTGGACGAGAACAGCGCAGTCTCCTGTCTCCGCGCCTGGCTGTCCTCACCGGGGCCCCTTGGAAGAGAGTGGGTTGAGTTTCCCTCCCCACCCCGACCAGAGCCCCGGCAGCTGAAGACCTCCGGTTCCAGTCACAGCCATGCTTAAGACCACTCTCCACACGTTCGGATGAGCCTCACGCAGGAAGGAACCGGCAGAGGAACCCAGGTGTGCGGGACCCGGGGCGTCGATCTCCAAGCCTGCTCGGATTGGGACTGGGGTCTCCTCCACCCAGACCCATCTTCCAGTATGTCGGCGTTACACCCACCAACTGCCCCCGGCGCCATGTAATCCCATCAACGGCCAAGACCCAGAGACTATAAAACCCAGCTCCCGGAAGCGACATCTTATTATCTAGGTCTTACTCTGGAGAACCTGGCAGGCTACCAAAAGTATCCTGCCCACAAGGCAGAGTCTGGCAAACTCCCCGTGGCGTATTCAATATGCCAAAGACCAGTCACAATGATTGGTCTCATTCTCCTGACCCTGAAAGAGCCTCGAATGTGGCACTTTTTAAAATCTCAGGGCTAGGACAAAGGGGCTGGAGCAATAGCACAGTGGTAGGGCGTTCGCCTTACAAGCGGCCAACATGGCCGACCCGAGTTCGATTCCTCCGCCCCTCTCGGAGAGCCCGGCAAGCTACCGAGAGTATTCGATATGCCAGACACAGTAACAACAAAGTCTCCAATGGAGACGTTACTGGGCCCGCTCGAGCAAATCGACGATCAACGGGAGGGCCTTTACCTTTACCTTTAGGACAAAGGAGACGTTACTGGGGCCTGCTCGAGGAAATCGATGACCAACAGGATGACAGTGATACCCCCAAAAGGTGGGTCCTGATGAAGGGACTGGATGGACCCAGGACAAGCTGTAAGCTACCCTGGCATCAAAAGGGGACAAACTAAGTGCCATAAGTACAATAAGTTAAGAGCATGGTCATGGGACAAACTCTGTCATGACCCAAGAAGTAGTAACGGAATAAGGACCCTGCTGGGGTTGGGAAAGACTCACCTGGCCTGAGGATTGAAGTCTGGGATATATGGCGAGATTATATCGCGTGATGTCCCCAGGAAGAGTCAACCTTTAAGCTTACTATATCTCATACAAAATGCCTAGAAATAGTAGCACTGTAGCACTGTCCTCCCATTGTTCACTGATTTGCTCGAGCGGGCACTGGTAACGTCTCCATTGTGAGACTTGTTGTTACTGTGTTTGGCATATCGAATATGTCACAGGGAGCTTGCCAGGCTTTGCCATATGGGCGAGATACTCTCGGTAGCTTGCTGGGCTCTCTGAGAGGGGCAGAGGAATCAAACCTGGGATGGTCCGGTTGGCAGCATGTAAGGCAAACGTCCTACTGCTGTGCAATTGCTCCAGCCCAGAAATATTATAAGAAGTAAATTTACTGTGATTGTTTAAACGGATTTTCTCGCTGAGTAAAGGCTACAGCAATACACCCTGGATGGTATCCCATCCTGGAGCGGATCTCGTAGTAATGTGGAGTGCTGAACCTCCAGAAGAGATTTTGTCCTTGAATTAATCTCCTAGAACTTCCCCTGATGGAGTGGCTTCAACTCTGGTCAGGCCCTCCCCTGTCCTCCCTCATAACCCCATCCTTGAGGTGGCTGAGTGGCTTAGCCACCCCCTTCCCACACTGGACCCCCCTCCCACGCTTTACAACTGGGCCGCTCAAAGTGGGTCCATGTGTCAGAATCTCGCTTCGTATCTTGTGGTCTCAAGTCCGTACAGGGTCGTGTAGCTGAGTACGCAAGGCGAGAAGAATCCTAAAAGTTGGTCCAAGGGCCAGAGAGGTCGTTTATACTGGTCTTGCCATCAGCTGAGCTGGGCTTGAAGCCCACCATGCCGCCCAGCCCCCCAGTGTACTGACAGGAGTGAGTGGGTCCTTGGGCAGAGAGCTGGGAGGAAGCAGAGGGCACAGTGGGGGTGACCCCACGCGCCCCACGGATGACAGGCCCCAGGCCAGGCCGAAGGTCATGGTGTTCTGGAATGTTCTCCAGACTGGGGAATACTGCGCAGGGCCTAAATTTAGGACAGATGCTTCTCGGACAAGCAGCTGCTCGCCCCAGCCTGGCTTCAGCGGTGCCCCAAGAAATCCAGTGTCGGAATTATTTCCCACACCGTGAAGAGCAAGTGGGGTGCAGGTGTGGTCTGACGGGCAGCTCAGAGACTGCTGAGACGTTAGGTCTGTGCTGTGGGGCTCGTCTCGCTCAGCCAACCCTCAGCTTCCCCAACCTCTCTGGGACGCCGCTTCCCTCACAGAAAAGAACTTTAGGAGATGACGTCACTGTCACTGTCACTGTCTTCCTGTTGTTCAACGATTTGCTTGAGCGGGCCCAGTAACACCGTGAGACTTGTTGTTACTGTGTTTGGCATATCGAATACCCCACGGGGAGCTTGCCAGGCTCTGCCGTGCGGGTGAGATACTCTCGGTAGCTTGCCGGGCTCTCCGAGAGGGGCGGAGGAATCGAACTCGGGTCAGCCACGTGCAAGGGAATATGTGATGTATTCGATATGCCAAACACAGTAACAAAAAGTCTCACGATGGAGACATTCCTGGGCCCGCTTGAGCAAATCAGTGAACAACGGGAGGACTGTGACTGTGACTGTGACTGTTCTTCCTGAATTAACATATGCCTCAGAGGCCTGGGCCCTACGAAAACAGAATGAGAACGCTGTATGGGTCTCCCAAAGAGGAATGGAAAGAGCCATGCTTGGAGTATCACATTTCACTCAAATGAGAGAAAGTATCCGGAGTTCCGACCTCCATCAACGCTCAAGAATCAGGGACGCTGTCCATTTGCCAAGGCATCAAAAATCAGATGGGCTGGACACAAAATGAGATTTGGAGATGACTGCTGGACTAGAGCCGTTACCGACTGGATTCCACAGGATGTCAAAAGATTGAGTCGCTTTCGACCTACAAGATGGTTAGACTTATTCGTCAAGATGCTGATTGATTGGTTTGAGGTTCTTCGTGTTCCTGGAACGAGGAGACGTCACTGGGCTACACTAGCACCCGACAGGGATGAATGGAGATGTTACTGGTGCCCGCTTGAGCAAATCAATGAGTAACGGGATGTCAAGTGATCAAGAGTTCAATATCATACAAATATCAGTGTAATTTTGTAACTTGGACTTTCTCTGCTGATTTAGGGTATTTTCTTTATTCTTTTCGTATCGATTAAGGAAAGTCAATGATTTCATTTGGGAAATCCCTCAGGTGGCCACTAATTGTTGATAGCTTTATGTCTCTAAATCAATAAACTGCATCTAAAATATCCAGGTTCACAAAATAGGTTGATAAGCTAAGGGGGATAGAATGTGTTGAGAGGTGTTGATTAAAAGACAAAATGTAACAGGACAGAAAGGCATGAAGTAGATAGGGCACTTGACTTGCATGCATCAGATATAGATTCTATCACTGACCCTGCATATGATCCCTGAGAATGACTAGGAGTAAACCCAGAGAGACACGAGGTATGGCCCAAGCCACACCCTACTGATTTAAAAAAAAAAAAAGACCTAATAAAATGTGTCTACTAAAAGGATTAGTTAATAAAATAAATAGTATATACATTTTTTCAGGTCTAATAAAAAGCTCAAAAATACAGATGTCAAAATGAAAGTACAACAAATGCATCATATTAGAAATCAGGAGAAGATTAACCATAAGTGATATGAGTTATGGTAATAAAGCAGAGCTTTCAATGTGTTGCAAATGCAACCTGTCTTGATTTGGTTGTCAGAATTTTGGTTTTTTTGCATTACAGATATTTGTGGATATTTTTATTGGAAATACTTACTATACCCTTTTTATGTGAACTCTATCTACATTTTATTTTATTGTTTTTTATTTTTTTTAATAAAGGTAAAGGCCCTCCCGTTGATCATCGATTTGCTTGATCGGGCCCAGTAACGTCTCCATTGGAGACTTTGTTGTTACTGTGTCTGGCATATCGAATACTCTCGGTAGCTTGCCGGGCTCTCCGAGAGGGGCGGAGGAATCGAACTCGGGTTGGCCATGTTGGCTGTGTGCAAGGCACACGCCCTACCCGCTGTGCTATCGCTCCAGCCCTACCCTCGATGAGGAGTGAAGCAAAACCGATTCAGAGATTCAGAGAAAAGAGAGAGAATCAAGTTTCAGAGGGAACACGCTGTCCTGAGGGGGAGAGACCAAGAGGCCACGTTTTAGGGGAGACGCAGCCCCTCAACTCCCCAGAACGGGGAGACCTCACTCCCTGCTTCGTTTGTAGAGTTGGATTTTATAGGTTCTTTTTTTTTTTTTAATTTTTTATTAGTGAAACACCATGAGGTACAGTTGTAGACTTACAAATTTTTGTGCTTGGGTTTAGGGAAAAGGGAACTGAGACAGAGAAAGGAGCACCAAATAAAGGGCGTTGGGAGAATCCTCCCAGAAGCATGCTGAAAGTAGACTTGTTAGGGCGCAGATCGTGATCTCCCTTTAACGACAAAGAGACTCCAGAGACTGCAAACAGCAAGCAAGGTTTATTGTAAGACTGGCTAGCCAGGGTCAAGCCGCCTACACAGACACGCAGGTCAGTTAGGTGAGGCAAGACCCCGAACCTCTTCAAAGGGGATCTTATATAGGCCTTCACTGGCCGTTACAGCAAAGCCCGCGCATTTCATAGCCAATAGATTTGTAACAACATATGCTTTCCTAACCAATCCAATTAAGGGTACATCACTTCTTAGCCTATAGTTTAAAGATCAGCATTTGCGTCGGTGCTTAGGAACTGACAGGTTTTTAAGGCAGTCCTGGGTCTTGCAACATGGGCCTTATGAGAGACATCCGGTTATCTGGTCTGACCCCCACCCTTCGAGGACCTGTATCTGAATTCCTTGCTCAGGGGCAGAAAAACCAGTTATTTTGCAGGGCAGGCTCCTATAAAGTGGATCTGAAAAAGCTTATCTAGACCTGTTCCTTGAAAAACAAGTTCTTTTGCAATGCAGGTTCCTATTAAGCTAAGCTAAATTAATTCTGGTGGTAGTCCATTTTGGGCCTGTCCCTTACAGACTCTAGAGCAAACATGACTGCCACTCAATGCCTCTTTTGCAAACCACAGCACCCAAAAGGAGAGAGAGAGGTTCTTTTTCTTATCTGTGGAGATAATTGTTGATTCTTTTGATCTTGTCCAGGGAAAGTGCTTGGGTACTTGGGTACTTCCCACTGAGCTGGGAAATTTTGGCATCGGTTTTCACTTTCTTATCACAACCCTTTGTTCCTGCTGGAGTTTCTCTCCGGAGTTTCTCTCCAGGCTGGTGGCAGTTGGAGTCTTCTCAGGCCTCGCTCCTGTGTCTATCAAGGGCTGTAAAGTGGCCCAAGCCATGATTCCAGGGCTAGTGACAGGAATTTCTTTAAATCCCACCTGGGTTTTGTTCCTTCCCCTAGACCCATCGCCAGGGAGGGGCTGTCCTCCCCCCTGCCTGCCCGACCTCACAGGGAACTCAGCATTAATCCCTCACACCGGGGAAACGAAACTAAAAGTTCCAGTGACAGATCCGCTGTGAAAACAGCATGCATGAAGGGGATGAGAGTCGGCCCTGTCAGGAGTGGGGGGGCGGAATGGACCCTCACGCACCACACCGTGGGTGGGAAGGGAAGGGGTGACGGCATTGTGCAGAAGAGGGCGGAGTTTCCTCAAAACATCCCACGAAGGCAGGTAGTTCCCGCAGATAGGTAGTTCCACTCTGGGGCACTTATGGGACTCTTCTGGAGAAGTCATTTTCTGGGCTTTCCCAGCTTTTAAAAAGAACTCATTCTTTCATATGTTGTGTGTGTGCGTGTGTGTGTGTGTGTGTGTGACCTGAAAGCATCTCTCAAAGGGAAGTGTGGCATTCATTTTGGTGCCACTTTGAGCTATTTTTGGCAAGTGCCAAAATTTACATTAAAAGTCATCCCCCAGGGGCTGGAGTGATAGCACAGCCGGTAGGGCATTTGCATTGCACGTGGCCGACCCAGGTTCGATTCCCAGCATCCCATAGGGTCCCCCGAGCACCGAGCACCGGAGTGCATGAGCCAGGAGTAAGCCCTGAGCATTTCCGGGTGTAACCCAAAAAGAAAAAAAAAAGTCATCTCCCAGTCTGGAGAACATTCCAGCATTCCAGAAGACCATGACATTTGACCTGGCCTGGGGCCTGTCATCCCTGGTGCGTGTGGGGTCACACCCCGCCCCCCCTTCCTCCTGGCTCTTTGCCTGAGGGTTCACTCACTCCTGTCAGTACACTGGGGGGCTGGGGGGCGTGATGGGCTTCAAGCCCAAGTCAGCTGACGGCAGAGACGATCTCTCTGACCCTCGACCAACTTTTAAGATTCTTCTCAACTTGCCACGGGACCCCGTACGGACTCCAGACCACAGGATATGAGGCGAGATTTTGGTGCATGGACCCCACTTTGAGCGGCCAGGATGTGGGAGGGGGGTCCAATGTGGGGAGGGGGGGCAAAGTCACTCAGCCACCCAAGGAGGGGGACGTGGGCGAGGGCACGGCAGGGCCTGGACCCCCCTTTCGCTGGTTTCCTCACCCCGGGTGCAAATGTCCGTTTATTCTGGTTGACTTTGCGTTTCCCAGACTCTAGCAACTGGTTTGCAGAGTCCCTCAAAGACGGCACGAGACAGACCAGGGTTCAGGTGTGATTCGGGCCCCGGCACCCCAGGGTCCCCTGAGCACTGCTGACAGCCTGTCCGTCAGCCCAGAGTGGGAGCTGCCTCTGAGAACCCCGGACGCAGCACAGCCTGACACCAACGCCACACGGCACCACTGATCCTGGAGCTCCCTTAAGAATCCGCCAGGACCCCCCACAAGTGGCTCTCCGGCAGGGCCATGGCTCCAGAGGCAAAAGGACTTAGTCCAGAGCCCGGCAGCTTGCGGCAGAAAAATGAATGAACCATGCGTTAAACTGCCGCCGCGCCAGGCCTCCCCGGGAGGGAAAGGGTGTTGCTCCCTTCCGCCTTTCCCCTCCCCCCCGCCGGCAGCAAGGTGGCCACTGCCTCAGAGCTTATAGGAAAGCCAGGTTTGAGCTGGCAGTGACGGGGCAACTGCAGTCTCGTGGGAAGGGGGGCGGTACCAGCTCGTCCTTCATGCCCTACCAGGGCCACGAGTTGCCCCCCACGAGTGGCTCTCTGGCACAGCCATAGCACCAGATGCACAGAAACCAATCTCATAATTATCTGGCTCTTTGCAGAAATTCAAAATCATTACATGTTTTTCATAACCAGCTATAGAAAACAAAAATGTTTCACAATGTCTTTTCAGAGATTCTGATTGTTGGGTGGGGGGAATACTGAACAATAATGGTGCATCTTTTGTCGAAATAATGAATGTAATCAATGTAGAGAAGAGTTAAGTGGAAATCATCTGCCTCACAGGCATTGGGAGGGGTGGGAGGGGGGCATATTGGGGTTCTTGGTGGTGGAAAATGGGCACTGGTGAAGGGAGAGGTGTTTGATCATTGCGTGACCGAGAATTAAACCTGAAAGCTTAGTGACTTTTCCCACAGTGATTCAATAAATAAATATAAGAAGAAAAAGAAATAAATAAAACTGTGAAAAAAAAAGTAAGATGAAGTTCATGCCCAAATCAATCAGCTAATCAGTGGCTGAATAAATAGCAGTACTCCTATATAAAAAAAGAAAGAAAGAAAGAAAGAAAGAAAGAAAGAAAGAATCCGCCAGGCCCCGGAGGTGGTGGGTGGGACGCCAGGCTTTTTCTCCATCCTTCCTGGGAGGGCTGGGAAGGGCCGACCGGGCCCTTCGGGTGTGTCCAGGCTGGCCAGGGGCTGCCACAGGGGCGCCAGGGCGGGGCCAGGAGCAGGTGCTGACCACTAAGGGCCCAGCCGCTGTGGGGGGAGGACCCACGGGGCTGGGAGCAGCTTTGGTTCCCTCCAGTCCTGCTTCTGCTCCCTGAAAGTGCTCGCCCTTCCCGCCCAAAGGGTCCGCACATCCTCTGAGCAACATCCTGCCCTTCCGGAGGCCAGGGCCTGGTCTCCTCATCCCCCAGCCCTCTGGGTTTGTGCCTTTGAGCTGCCAGAGAATGAAGCAAGTGTCCCCCCCACCCCCCAGGTGAGCTGCTGATGGGAAGGAAAGAGAATCTGGACGCTCCCCGGGGCAGGTGGGGTGTCGCTTGGGCCTGGCCTGCGTCTGGGACTTCAGCTTTGACTCAGATGCGCAGAAATGCAAGATTCTGCTCAGATTCGGGCCCCTGGGAGCCCCACACCCTGGGGGAGTCGGGGAGCGGTGTGGGGGGCGTCTGTCCTCCAACGCTAAGGAACGGGCCTTGGGCTTGGGGCTAGAGACAGGAGCTGCCCAGGAGCGCCAGCTGTGGACATGCGGTTCGGGGAGCCCCCCCCCCCCACCCCCCGTGGATCTGGCTGCTGCTGGCACTGAAGGGAGCCCCCTCCTCCTCTCCCCCTGCCCTCCCCTCTCTCCCCTTCCTGCTTCCCCTCCCCTCCCCCTCCCCTCTCCTCTGCCCTTTCCTCTCATTTCCCTTCCCAGAAGCTCAAGGTCCTTTACTGGCTTGACATCTAAATAGAGCCAAAGGCTGGGGCAGCCCAAATGTCAAACTGTGGGTGTCTCTGTTGAGTCTTGCCTGACCTCTGGGGGGAACCCCTGGTGCTCTGGAGTGTGAAGCTCTGGCGGGGGACCGAGAAGGCTGTGGTGGCTTGTAAGTAGGTGTGGGCCCCCCTCAGGGGTCTGCTTCCCCTGAAAACTGGGGTGACCCCTAGGTTGCAACCCCGGTTTGTGGGCCCCCTTGGGCGCTCAGGAGTCCGTGGACCAGCCGTCCTGGGGCCCCTCAAAGCTCCGTCCCATCCCCGTTAGGCCCAGCTGGAGGTGTTGACGCCACTGCCACCCAGGGTCTCTCTCCTACTTCCTGGGTGCACCCCCTTTCTGCGGGTCCCCCTGAGTGGCCCGTGCTGTGTGGATAGAAGCAGGGCCCGAAGCTTAGGGATGAACTGCATCGCTGGGGATGAACTGGGGGCCACGCGCTGATCACTAGATTAAGACTCATGCAAATACAGCGGCTCGGGTCTCTGTTTCCACTTTGAGAACATCCGAGAAACTGCGCCGGCCCTCGAGGCATGAAAGCCACCGTGTGGGAAGGGCATCGAGCCATTGCCCTGGACATGGGTGGAGTTGGCAGGTCTGCCCTGGGCAAAGAGCGGGGCTGGACACAGGGGCAGTGGCCCAAAGGAGTGTGGAGTGCTCACCGCGTGTGCTTCCAAGGGCAGAGTCACGACACGCTGAAGGTTTGGCTGTGGCGTCGCTGAACATTTTCTGCCGAATGAAGTCCCCCAGACCCGTCGCAAAGCTTCTGACGTAGGCAGGCAGACAGGGAGGTCCCCTCCCAAGGCAGTGGCAGTAAATCTCCTGGGATGTCAGAGCCCTGAGCTCAGGGAGAACTGGCACCTCTCAGTAACAGGCACTGAGGAGGTTGGACCAACCGGGAGGGAACGAAAGTCCCGGGAACAAAAGTCCCGAGAGGAATTTCAAAGAAGACCGTCACCACTCCCAACCCCCTTGGTAACCTCCCTAGCAACGGACTTTGACCTGCGTAGAAGGCCCACGTGGGAGCAGGTTGGAGAAACCCAATAAAGGCCACTTTAAAAAAAAAAAATTTATTAGTGAAACACCATGAGGTACAGTTGTAGATTTACAAATTTTTGTGCTTGGGTTTCGATTATACAATGATCAAACACCCATCCCTCCACCAGTGCCCATTTCCCACCACCACGGGTCCCAGTCTCCCTCCCACCCCCATCTCCCCCCATCCCACCCTGCCTCTGTGGCAGGGCATTCCCTTTTGTTCTCTCTCTCCTTTTGGGTGCTGTGGTCTGCAAAAGGAGGCATTGGGTGGCAATCATGTTCAGTCCATAGTCTACTTTCAACATACAGCTCCCCTCCTGGGTGCTCCCTTCTCTATCTGAGCTGCCCTTTCCCCTAGAATGCCCGGCTGGCCTCTAAGCCATGGAGTAATCCTCCTGGTACTGATCTCGGCTATTCTTGGTTATTAATCTCCGATTTTGTTACTTTATGTTCCCCAGGTGAATGCAATCTTTTAATGTCTGTCCCTCTCTTTCTGACTCATTTTGCTTAGCATGATACTTTCCATGTAGTACCACTTGTATGTAAATTTCATGACTTCATCTTTTCTAACAGCTACATAGTACTCCATTGTATAGATGTACCAAAGTTTCTTTAACCAGTCATCTTGTTCTTTGGCACTCAGTTTTTTTCCGGATTCTGACTATTGTAAAGAGTGCTGCAATGAACAAACAAGTGCAGATGTCACTTCGACTATACTTTTTTGCCTCTCTGGGATATATTCCCAGGAGTGGTATGCTGGGTCAAATGGGAGATCAAATTCTAATTTTTTGAGAATCGTCCATACTGTTTTCCAAAAGGGTTGGACCAGCCGGCATTCCCACCAGCAGTGAAGGAGTGTCCCTTTCTCGCCACATCCGCGCCAGCATCGGTTGCTTTTGTTCTTTTGGATGTGGGCCAGTCTCTGAGGTGTGAGATGGTATCTCATTGTGGTTTTGATCTGCATCTCCCTGATGATTAATGATGTAGAGCATTTTCTCATGTGCTTTTTTGCCATTCGGATTTCTTCTTTGAGAAAGTTTCTGTTCATTTCATCGCCCCATTTTTTGATGGGGTTGGATGTTTTCTTCTTGTGAAGTTCAACCAGTACTTTATATATCCTTGATATCAATCCCTTGTCAGATGTGTTTTCAGTGAATATCCTTTCCCATTCTGTAGACTGTCTTTGTATTTTGGTCACTGTTTCTTTGGAGGTGCAGAAGCTTCTTAGTTTAAGATAGTCCCATTTATCTATCTCTGTTTTCACTTGTTCGGCCAGTGGCGTGACATCTTTGAAGATACCATTAGCTTCAACGTCATGGAGGGTTTTGCCAACTTTGTCTTCAATGTATCTTATGGTTTCCGGTCTGATGTTGAGGTCTTTAATCCATTTTGATCTTACTTTTGTACATGGTGTTAGGCAGAGTTCTGAGCCCATTTTTTTTTGCATGTAGCTGTCCAGTTTTGCCAGCACCATTTGTTAAAGAGGCTTTCCTTACTCCACTTCACATTTCTTGCACCTTTATCAAAGATTAGATTTATCAAATTTATCAAAGATTAGATGATTGAGGGGAGATGTCAGTGTATTCAACCCTTTAGCTATTGCTTTAGCTATTCGTGGGGGCTTATTGTTCCATATAAATTTCAGGAGTGTTTGCTCCATTTCTTTGAAGAATGTCATGGGTATCCTTATAGAGATTTTATTGAATTTGTATAATGCTTTGGGAAGTATTGCCATTTTGACAATGTTAATTCTCCTGATCCATGTACAGGGGATATTTTTCCATTTCCTCATGTCCTCTTTTATTTCCTGAAGTAGCTTTTTGTAGTTTTCTTTGTACAGGTCCTTTACTTCCTTAGTTAAGCTGATTCCTAGGTACTTGATTTTCTGGGGCACAATTGTGAATGGGATTGTTTCTTTCATGTTGCTTTCTTCTCTCTCACTGTTTGCATATAGGAATGCCATGGACTTTTGGGTATTGATTTTATAGCCTGCAACTTTACTATACGAGTCTATTGTTTCTAGGAGTTTTTTGGTGGAGGTTATTGGGTTCTCTAAGTATAGTATCATATCATCTGCGAATAGTGAGAGCTTGATTTCTTCCTTTCCTACCTGAATGCCCTTAATATCTTTTTCTTGCCTAATCGCTATTGCAAGTACTTCCAGTACTATATTGAACAGCAGTGGAGAGAGTGGGCATCCTTGTCTCATCCCTGATCTTAGAGGGAAGGCTCTCAGTTTTTCTCCATTGAGGATGATGCTTGCTGTAGGCTTGTGGTAGATGGCTTTAAGTATACTGAGGAAATTCCCCTGTATACCCATTTTGGAGAGGGTTTTCATCATAAACAGGTGCTGGATCTTGTTGAATGCTTTCTCTGCATCTATTGATATGATCATATGCTTTTTATCTTTTCTTTTGTTGATATGATGGATTATGTTGATTGATTTCTGAACGTTAAACCATCCTTGCATCCCTGGGATGAATCCTACTTGGTCATGGTGTATGATCTTTTTGATGAGTAGTTGGATTCTATTTGCTAGTAGTTTGTTGAGGATCTTTGCATCTGTGTTCATCAGGGATATGGGTAAAGGCCACCTTGAACCAAGGAAGCACGCCCATATGCTGCCACGTGACAGAGCATGTGTGATGTCTGAGCACATGTGTCACCCGCCTCTCCCCTCTTGAGATGTGGACTTTCACGCTTTCCTGTCTAATGCTGGGCTGTGTGTAGGGGCTCTCTCCACCCTTGGAGAAGCCGAGGTTCTCTCTCGAGCACCTTACTCTCCACTTGATCCCCCTTCCTCTCCCTCCTTTCCTTCAAAACCTTCAAATAAAAATGGTGCCATTTCACTGCTCGTCTACTCTTGAGATTCCTGTCTGCGAGGTGAGACAAGAACGCGGTAACCCTGGGTCCCAGGTGACAGAGACAGATCGGGAGAAAGTGACTCTTTCTCCTCCCCGCTTCATGTGAGCCAGCCGTGGGGGCCCACCGACATCACTTCCAAACAGCCAACGGTTGTTCCCAAACATGAAGAGGAGGTGGCATGGAAGAAAAGGGAGAAGCAAAAAAAAAAAAAAAAAAAAAAGTATCACCTGGGGATCAACTAGGCATAAGATAAATAGAAATACAATTTTTTTTTTTTGGTTTTGGGTCACACCCAGCGGTGCACAGGGGTTCCTCCTGGCTCTTCACTCAGGAATTCCTCCTGGTGGTGCTCAGGGGACCCTATGGGATGCTGGGATTTGAGGGGAAGTACCGCTCCCCGGTCCAACCACTAGTGGGCCGCCCCGCCTCTGCAGAGGCGCTGTAGGCTATAAGCGCTGCGCTTGCTCCGGTGCCTTTAAAGAGTGTGTGTGCGCAGGGACTGCAGAGCTGCAGAGGAGGGCGGTGGAGCTGACAGCTGCAGGTGGGCACGCCTCGCCTCGGGCACAGCAGGGCCCTAGCCCGGGAGGGGAAGCGGGAGGGGAGCCACCTGGAGAGCGCCGGCAGGACCGGGAGGACCGCCCCACAGGGCAGAGTCCCGCGGCAGGCAGGCACCGTCTCTGCTCCCTGCCCGGCGACTGAGCTTCCTTGGCAACTGCCAGCTGCGTCCCGGGCGGAGGCTGGTACAGACAGACTGGGTGGGCTTCTCTGGGGGCTTCCGCGCTTCGCGTTGCCTGAGTCTGTCCCTGGCACCCGCTTAGGTCACTCTGCTTCCCCTGTCGATGGGCAATGCCAAGCTCATCGCCCCGGGACTGCGGGCACCAGGCACCGGTGTGGGGTGCTCTTTCCTGAGTGCTCCTCCTGGCCAGGAAGGTGGGGGTCCGATCCAGCGGGGCCTCAGGGAGGGCTTGCAAGCAGAAAGAAGAGGAGGAGAGGAGAGGAAAAGAGAGGAGGGGGGAGAGGAGGAGGGGGTAGGGGAGGGGGGGGGGGAGCCGGAGAGGGGCCTCTTCCGTCTGAAATCTCCATACTTCAGGCCAGGTAGGGTGGTCCAGCTCTTGGGCACTTTGGCCTGAGTGTCCAGCAAGTGTCTGGTTGCAGATCAAGGTCTCCGAGGGGCGAGTGAGCGCCCATCCTGCCTGCAGGGGTGAGGGGAGGAGCGGCTTTCAAGGCTGGGGGCCAGCGCCAGGGACTGAAGGGGCCTGGGTGGGCAGGGGCAGCTTCTCACGGCCTCTGTGAGTGACCTGCCTCGCGGGAACCAACTTGTGGCGATTGCACCATGTGAGCAAACAAGACTTTGAGGCTTCGGGGCAGCTGCAGGGACTGCAGAGTGGACGTCCCCCAGGTGTCTGGGGCCAGAGGGATCCACCCTGTCCATGGACCTGTCCATGGACATGCTTTGTCTCCGCCAAGGGGACCCAGAGGCACCTCCAGCAGTGGCCTCTCAGTGGCCTCTCAGTGGCCTCCTCCAGCTGTCAGCTGTCGCCGCAGGGTGCCCTGACGCCCCCTCCTCCCCCGCTCAGGTCTGATCTCTGCCATGGACGCGCTTCCCGACCCCACCGGGGCGTTTGCCGTGCACCTGCTGAAGACGCTGTGCCAGGACAGGCCCGGGGACAACGTGTGCATCTCCCCCGTGAGCGTGGCCGCCTCCCTGGCCATGCTCCTGCTGGGGGCCGAGGGGAGCACCAAGGCCCAGATGGCCCAGGTAGGGCTGCCCTCCACTCCCCCGCAGCCCTGGGACCTCTGGGGACATCTGGCTTGGGGAGTTTCCTCACTGGACCCAGGTCGGGCCGGGGGGGCCGCCTGGGAGCAAGCCAGGAACGAGGGCAGACCAGGGGAGGGGGGTCCCAGCAGGACAGAGGGCAGGGAGGGTCTTTGCCGGGCCGAGGGCAGGCGGGGGCTTGAGCACTCAGAGCCAATCCCTAGGGCTTCTGGCGCCAAGGCCGCTGAGCTCAGGCCAGTCCTGCCCGCGCAGGCCCCAGGTAGAGATGGGCATCGAAGCCCGCCTCCCACGTGGACAGAATGTGGACAGCACGTGGGCAGCACGTGGACGACACGTGGACAGCACAGGTTGGGCTGCTGAGCTGCCCCGCCCCGCCCCGCCCCCAAGAGCTTAGAGAGTGGGTGGTGGTACACACATGCACACATGCCCTCCCCCACCCCGACCCCACCCTGCGGTTCCTTTCCACCACCAAACGACCACCTCTGTTTTCAGAGGGTGGCCCTCGCCAACATTTCCCACCACGACTGGTCCAGTCAGAGGGCGAGGGCGGTTGCCACCCAGTCAGAAGGGCACAGCGCTAATCCTATGCACCCCCACCTGACCTTGCCCCTCCGGCTGGGCTGACTCACCACGCCCCCAAAGCCCTGGAGTTTCCTAAAGGTGGCATTGAGACTGTCATGTGAATTGTGTGTCTGGGGGGGAAAAAGTTGACTGTCATGTAAATGTCTGGGGGGTGGGGGAAAGCTGACTGTCATGTAAATGGAGCGTCTGGGGGAACCCCCAGAGGGGGCCTGAGTGGTGGGGGGATCCCATCCCAGAAGGGGCTGGAGCTTCCAAAGGAGGGAGGGGAAGGGACTAGTCCCTGGAGGCCCCCCTGAGCTCATCGGTTTTGCCCATGAAGCCCCGTGAGACCCCAAGAAGAGAGGATCTTGCAGGCAGGTGGCACCCAGAGCCGGGGACAGGACAGCCGGCCAGTAGGGCTCAGGCCCTCAGCCTCTCCTCTGCCTGGGGTGCCCGAGTTGGACCCTTTGAGAATAAACCCGCGCGTCGGTCAGCCTGGCTGAGTTCCGTGAGCTGCTGTAGCCACATAAGAGACGAACTCGGTCACAGTGACCTCGTAGTGAAGTGTCTGCCCCGACACCTCCCCCAGATCTTTCTGCTCTGCTGACTGGGGACCCGCAGAGCTGATTCTGGGACACCCTCTTGACACCTAAGAGGGTGAGACCTTGACGGTGCTGGGGGGGAAACCTTCCCGGGCACCTGCCTTGCAGGGGCGTCCAAGGTCCCACTCAAGGGGTAAAGGTTTAATGTCTGCCTGTGTGACTGCATGACTGCGTGACTGCGTGACTGCGTGTGTGTGTGTGTGCGTGTGTGTGTGTGTGTGTGTGTGTGTGTGTGTGTGTGGTTTGGAGGGGTTCTGTTTGCACCTTCATCAGTTTTTCTAGGTCTTAGCTAGCCAGTGAATCCTTAAAGCCTCCTTTTCCCGGGAGCCCCCGAGTAAGTTCTTTTAGGGGTGTGATGTTGAGAGCGTCTTAGCTGTGGTGCCTGATGGACAGTAATGGGCACTGGATGCCCTAATTCACATGCCAGGCCACTTCCATTAGGGGAGATGCTGTCTGTGCCAGCAGAGGGAGGAAGCACTGTCTTCCTTCTGGACTCACTTCTTCACATTGCAAACTTCATTCACAAACTTGGGTCTTCCCGAGTTTCTAAGGCTTTCGGCCGCATTGCACGCACACACACGCCTTTCAGAAGGAAGTTTGGGGCTGGAGCGATAGCACAGCGGGGAGCGTGTTTGCCCTGCATGTGACCGACCTGGGTTTGATTCCCAGCATCCCATAGGGTCCCCCGAGCACCACCAGGAGTGATTCCTGAGTGTATGAGCCAGGAGGAACCCCTGAGCATTGCCTGGTGTGACTCAAAAAGAAAAAAAAAAAAAGAAAAGCAATATACTTCTAAAGAAAAGTGGGAAGAATTTGAGAAATAGTTGTATGAAAAACAATCCCTAATCAACTTTTTTTTTTCTTTTTGGGTCACACCCGGCGATGCTCGGGGTTACTTTTGGCTTTGCACTCAGGAATCACTCCTGGCAGTGCTCAGGGGACCCTATGGGATGCTGGGAATCGAACCCGGGTCGCCTGCATGCAAGGCAAACACCCTCCCCGCTGGGCTATTGCTCCAGCCCCCGCAAGCAATTTTTAAACCCGAATGCAAGAAGGGCCATTGGTGATGGTGCTTGGTTTCCCGCAGATGCTCTCTGTGAGGGCGGAAAAGGACATCCATCGCGGGTTCCAGTCCCTCCTCGCCAAAGTCAGCAGGCCCGGTGGCCAGTACTTGCTGAAGATGGCCAACCGGCTCTTTGGAGAGAAATCCTGTAACTTCCGCTCGGTGAGTGGAACCTTGACAGAGCGAGACAGGCTGGTCCACACACGGGGTCCGCAAGGGGGCCTGACACTTATGGGGGTCTTGGTCCTCAGAGCTCGTGATCCTGTGACTGCGGCTTGAATGAAAGGAAACCCGGCCACTCATATCTACATTTTCTTTCATTTGCCCCTTTCTTTGTGTTATTTTGCCTTTTCTTTCTTTTTTGGGGGGGAGGGGGGTTGTTGGCATTCAAACCCAGGGCCACACACACACGCACACGCACACGCACACACACACACACACACACACACACACACACACACCAACAGATGTTCTACTGCCCGGTCTTCTTAGTTTGTGTATTAGCTTCTCATGAACTGATATTGTTTGTGAACTTGACATCTTGATACCTAGCAACTAGCAGATGATCGCTTTCAAGAGAGATGCACGTCCCTTCCCATCTGAGCTGCAGCTCTGGGGGCAGCCTGTGGGACAGTAGCCTCACTGCCTCTGTTTCCCTCCGAAGGCCTTCACGGAGGCCTGTCGCCGGCTGTACCAGGCCGACCTGGGGCAGCTCTCGTTCGCCAGCGCCGCCGATCAGGCCACGGCATACATCAACAACTGGGTGTCCAAGAAGACAGAAGGTGAGAATGACCTGCCGCCCTCCCTCCCCTCCGCCCCTCCTCCCCGCCTTCCCTGGTCCCCCCCCACCCCATTTCTCTCCTTCCTCTCCCCTCCCCTTCTGCTCCTCTCCCTCCCCAGCTCCCCTTCCTCCTCCCGCCCCTCCTCCTCCTGCTCTTCTGAGTCTGTGTCACATGGTCAGGCCACAGGCTGACTTGAAGCACAGCTGACAGCTGACAGGCTCGCAGGGACACTGACCAGATCTGCAGGACTTCGACCATGGCAACCTAACTGTGTCCCTTCTCTTAGGACCAGCGGGACTTAAACAATGGCCGAAAGAAGTCTAAAGGCCAGATGTTCCATTTAATGGTGCCACAGAACTCTCCTCTCCCTGAATCCCTAACAGTCCCAAGTTGGGGAATGTCCATCTTTGGACAAGCAGATGTGGTCAGTGTCACCTCGGAACCCATCTCTGGACCCTGGGGTCTCCACCTTTAAGCATTCAGCTTACGTATTCTCCTGCATCCTTCATGATGCCCATGTCCATGCCCTTGGTTAGATTGGTCACTCTGAATTGGACAGGCCGACTGCAAACCCTCCCAAGGGCCTACAAGTCTGCAGCCTGAAATCACTTTATTCTGGGCTGGGCTTCAGAGAGAGCACTGCGCTGGGATCACGGTGACGGAGCAGAGCTTGCACTGTCCACTCCCTCCATTCAAAGTTATCTTCCTTGAAGGATGAACTAATTTTTTTTAAAGGTTTCTAGAACTTTCTCCGTGTGTCATCGTTCCCACACCCGGTATTTCTCCACTGAGTGGCTCATTCTGGCTGCCTCCGAGATACACACATGTGATGATGGAACGCTGTCACTGGTCAGCGCCATCACCTCGGGTCAAACACCCTGCTTGAGTGCATAAGGTGGCCAGGCCCGCAGGACGCCTTCTGTCACTTCCTACTCACCTTCTGCTCTAGCCTGGCTGGGATTCGTGTTCCCAGGGTCTGCCGTCACCAGGCCACCTCCGTGCACTGCTTTTAATCTCGGAGCTTCAGGCCGCTCTCAGTTTCTATACTTGTCAATTCAAATGCAGAAAACTTAAAAAAAAAAAAGAAGAATTTTCCTCACTGATAATCTTGCATTTGCAGTATGCCTTATCGCCCTTTATCTGTCATGCTTTTATAAAACCGAGTGACTATCGCTTCTCCTTCTCTTGGAAGGCAAAATCCGAGAGCTGCTGACCAGTGACTCCATTAGTGAGCAGACCAAGCTGGTCCTCGTCAACGCCGTCTACTTCAAAGGAAGGTGGGAAGATCCGTTTGATAAGACGTACACGACGGAAATGCCTTTCAGAATAAACCAGGTGGGTAAGCTTTCCTGCGAGCCCCCACTGCGTGGGAAGCTTTAGCTGTGTCAAAGCGGAAGGGATAGGTCACAGTCACCGGAAACTTTCCCGCTACGTCCCTGGGAGTCACAGTGAAACTTTGAACTTGGTAGAAGAGAAGGGAAAAAAAGTTCTTGCTTTTGAAAAATGGATTTTATCACCTCTGTTATTTTCCCGAATGTTAACTGCTACCGTCCAGTCCTGGAACTTATGATTTTCCCTTTAAGTCCAAATGGCTGAGGTAGGAAGCAGAGGGTCGGTGTCAAGGTGATCTGCGATTCTGGTGGGTGTGTGGGTGGGCAGAGGGAGAAATGTGAAAATGGAAGCATATTCCTTTAATCAACTTCCTTCCTTCCCTCCCTCCCTCCCTCCCTTCCTTCCTTCCTCCCTCCCTCCCTCCCTTCTTTCCTTCTTTCCTTCCTTCCTTCCTTCCTTCCCTCCTCCCTCCCTCCCTCCCTTCCCTCCCTCCCTCCCTCCCTTCCCTCCCTCCCTCCCTTCCTTCCTTCCTTCCTTCCTTCCTTCCTTCCTTCCTTCCTTCCTCCCTTCCTCCCTCCCTCCCTCCCTCCTTTCCCTCCCTCCCTTCCTCCCTTCCTTCCTTCCTTCCTTCCTTCCTTCTCTCCCTTCCTCCCTCCCTCCCTCCCACCTTTCCCTCCCTCCCTCCCTCTCTCCCTTCCTTCCTTCCTTCCTTCCTTCCTTCCTTCCTTCCCTCCCTTCCCTCCCTCCCTCCCTCCCTCCCTTCCTTCCTTCCTTCCTTCCTTCCTTCCTTCCTTCCTTCCTTCCCTCCCTCCCTCCCTCCCTTCCTTCCTTCCTTCCTTTCTTCCTTCCTTCTTTCCTCCCTCCCTCCCTCCCTTCCTCCCTCCCTTCTTTCCTCCCTCCCTCTCTCCCTCCCTTCCTTCCTCCCTCCCTCCCTCCCTCCCTCCCTTCCTTCCTTCCTTCCTTTCTCCTTCCTTCCTTCCTTCCTTCCTTCCTTCCTTCCTTCCTTCCTTTTTTCCTTCCTTCTCTCCTTTTCTCCCTCCCTCCCTCCCTCCCTCCCTTCCTTCCTCCCTCCCTCCCTTCCTTCCTTCCTTCCTTCCTTCCTTCCTTCCTTCCTTCCTTCCTTCTCTCCCTCCCTCCTTCCCTCCCTTCCTTCCTTTCTTCCTTCTTTCCTCCTTCCCTCCCTCCCTCCCTCCCTCCTTCGCTCCCTCCCTTCCTCCCTCTTCTCTCTTTCCTCCCTCCTTCCCCATCCCTCCCTCCCTTCTTTCCCCTTCTTTCCTTCCCTCCCTCCTTCCCTATCCCCATGCTCCCGGGGAAGTGCTCCTGACCTTCTTCACCACCCCCCTAATCCCAGCTCGCTGCTTCCTCCCTCAGAAGGAGCAGAGGCCGGCCCAGATGATGTTTCAGGAATCCACTTTCAAGCTCAACTACGTAGAGGAGATTCGGACCCAGATCCTGGAGCTGCCCTACGTCCAGAAGGAGCTGAGCATGGTCATTCTGCTTCCGGACGACGACGTGGACCTCACATGGGTGAGAGAAACCTCGATGTCCCCCGACCATGGCACAGTCACCGTTAGTGAGCCCTGGTGCACACGGGAACGCAGAAACCCAGAGCGTGGGAGGAGACACCGCTGTTACTCCCGAGCACCAGGGACAGCTCCTGACTGTGCTCGGGGCTCACTCCTGGCAGTGCTGGGGATCCCCCTAGGCTTGGCCACGAGCCAGGCAAGTGCCTTACCCACTGTACTTAAAAATATATCTATATTAAACTGATCTTTCGGCCGGAAGTGCCGTCTCCTGGTCAAAATGCCCAACACGAAGGGCAGAGGGAGGAGCCCCGTCCTCTATGTCCCTCCGGCCACAGTGTCCTGCGCGGGGCAGAACCTTCTCGCAGAGGTCCCTGCAGATAACGTGACGCCGGCCCGCGTGACGTCCGGCATGGGAGAAGGGACTGTGGGTGCTCACCCAGGCGCTCACGGCAGAATCTGCCCTCCCAGGTGGAAGATCAGCTCACGTTCGAGAACTTGCAAGCCTGGACCAGGCCGGGCTGCATGCAGAGCACGGAGGTCGAGGTGGTCCTGCCCAGGTTCCGGCTGGCAGAGGATTACAGCCTGGAGGCCGTGCTGCCCCGCCTGGGCATGGTGGATGCCTTCGAGGGCGGGCTGGCCGACTTCTCGGCCCTGGCAGACCCCGGGAACCTGTGCCTGTCGGCGTTCGTGCATAAGACGTGGCTGGAAGTGAACGAGGAGGGCACGGAGGCCGCCGCCGCCTCGGGCGTGGACATCGAGGAGGACTGTGGCGTGGAGCTGCCCCAATTCTGCGCCGACCACCCCTTCCTCTTCTTCATCGTGCACCAGGAGACCCACAGCATCCTCTTCTGCGGCAGGTTTTGCTCCCCATAGCGGTGCGTGCCGGCAGCAGTCTCCCTCACGTCGCTCCCACGCATCCTCCCGGTTCACCTCACCCCTGCAATGCCAGAGAGGGGTGGTGGCCGCGCCTCCCTCTGGGTCACTGGCCGGAACCACCCCAGCTCCCCGCTTACTGACCGTTCCCACGTGCTGTTATTCCGATCACGGGACAAGAGGTCCGGACGGTCGCAAACGCAGTGGGGCTGGCGGGCTCACGGGGGGCTTCCCCACACGCGCTGCTCTCTCGCGCCTCCCACACGGCTTTCCTGCTGGCTACACCGTGGGCCTTCTTGGACCTTGTGCCCAGTTTGACTGTTTCGGTCACGATGGTTAGCACGGACTCTGAAGCACTTTCCAGGTGTTGAGGCTTTAGTCTAAGCCTGTTGGAAGCTTTGACTGGTTCTCAGTCTCCTTCTGAAGGACTTTGCGGGCCCTCCGGCCTGCGGATGTGCTGGGGGTTTTAGACGCACAGTGCCTCCAGTCCACCATCCTCTGGGCCAGGAGCTCGGGGCCAGGATCTTCGTCCTTACCAGCTTTAATTGTTGTGGGGCCAGAGTGATAGTACAGTAGGGAGGGCATTTTTGCCTAGCACACAACCGGTCTGGGTTCGATTTCCAACATCCCTTATGGTCCCCCGAGCATTACCAGGAATGATTCCTGAGTGCAGAGCCAGGAGTAATCCCTGAGCATCGCCGGGTGTGATCCCAAAAGCCAGTGAAATAAAATAATTATTGCGCAGCGCCGGAAAGCACTTTTCCGGCATGCCGCCAATCCGGGCTCGGCTGGCGTGATCCCAGAGCTCCGCCAGGAGTGATCTCTGAGCCGAGCGAGGAGAAGCCCTGGGCACAGCCAGATGTGGCCCCCGAACAAACAAAAATTGCTGGGGCCAGAGAGACAGCACAGCTGGGAAGGCTCTTGCCTTGCAAGGGGCTGACCCGGGTTCGATTCCAGGCACCATGCAGGGCTTCCTGAGCCAGGCCAGGAGTGATGGCTCGGCTGAGAGCCAGGACTAATCCCCGAGCTTAGGCCACCAGCTGTGGCCAAGCTCCTCACCATCTTCAGCACCCCTCCTCCGCCCCCAGCCCTCAGCCAAGCACTCACACATCTCCAACGGGGGTTGGCTCCCAGGGGCCTGGGACCCGACCCCCGATCTTGTCCCATAATTTATACAATATGCAAATGAGGTCCCTGTCGGATACTCAGGACTGAACCCGAGTGCCAGAGTGGGTGTGGGGTCCTCCGAGCGTGGGCCTTTGGCAGCTTCGCAGCTGTCAACATTTGGTCTTGCCCCGAGCTCCTGATCCATGACTAAAAAAGGGCAGGGACAGAGAAGCCGTGCATTCTTTCTGGGTGACCGAACAGGATGTCAGGATGTGAATCTTTCAGTTTCACAGTATCAGTTGAATATGAAAGAGGTAAGCCAAGACCCACAGTGCTGAAAGGAATTGAGGAATCGAGGTCTGGAAGCAGCATTTCAGGGGGCATCAGAAGTCCAAGAGTAGCTTGCTGAGAGGGAAAATTAGGGTGCTGAGGGCCAGCAGGGCCATCCCTGGGTGCCGTCGGAGGAGGACATGTAGAGTTGGGGTGGCCACACAGTGCCCGGAATCAGATCAGGGACCCCCTCCATCCCCTTGAACTGTCACCCCATCTGTGTCAGGAAAGGGGACTCGGAGGCCAGTGCTCCGGAGGAGAGGAGGGTACAGGCAGCGAGGGTCAGCGGTGCCTTCCATCGGGTCCTCCGTGGCTGAGTCCCAAGGACACTGGGGCTCACGGCCTCTTCTGAGGCATGTTGGTGGGGCCTTGATGAGGGTCATAGCATCCAAGAGGAAATGCAGGAACGTGGGTGTCAAGCGTGCGGTTCCCTTACCGGGTCCCTGGGTTGGGATGGAAAGGAAATCAGGCCGACCCTGGACCCCTCCCCGAGGAGGGAGATGTTTGTGTGTTGGCAAACGCTCTTTATTTATTTATTTTTTGGTTTTGTTTTGGGCTATCCTGGGTGATGCTCGTGGCACGGTGCTCAGTGCTCGAGGCTCCAGCCTACGGAGGCTCAAGATAGAGCAGGCCCTCTGGCTGCCTCCCGCCGGTCCTGGCAGGAGAGTCTTCCAGAGAGAGCTGTTCCTGCCAGTGCTCACACCTGACTTCGGGTGTGCTGTGGACACACAGGGAAAGAGGCGGAGAGGGCCGGTGAGCAGGAGGAAACGCATCCCTGCGGGGATGAAGAGGCACTTTGACTTCCCAGCCGCAAGGGCAGGGCCGCCGGAGGAAGGAGCGTCCAGGCTTCACTCGGCGGCGTCTGTGCCGCCTGGGAAACGGGACATTCTCAAGAGGGGAGAATGTTGGACGGCTGAGCGTGGATTGGCCCCGGGACTGACTCTGGCCGAGTTCTAACACTCCCCCATCCCCGGCCGGCCGCAGATTACTTGTGTCTGGACTTTGAACAAGGGTGCGGTTCGATGGTGAGGAGGGGAGGGGTGTCGCTCTGGAGACACCTTTGTTGGAGGTGGCCTGGGGGTGGGGGCGCGGGTGACGGAGGAGGTGGGCAGGAGCGAAGCAGAGGGACTTCAGTGGCGGAAAATGTGCGGTGGTGAGGGCGGGTGTTGGAACATTGTAGTACTGAATTGCATCACTGAAACCCAGCCACGTACAACTCTGTATCTCACAGTGATTCAATAAAAAAAAAAAAAAAGTCGCCTTTATTATTCAAGCGTTTCTAGAAGGACTCTGAACACTCGGCCCAGCTGGGAAGAAGTGGAAGCTCATCTCAGGTGAGAGTTTGAATATTGCTCAGGCGTGCCAGTACCATCTCAGCTAACCCTGACAGGACCCTCTCTGCTCTCTTCCCACCCTGCAAACCACCCTCGGACCTAGGAACTTTGAGTCAACTTTCTAGCGTGCTCAGTCCCTGCTTGCCAAGGACCCCCCTGTCTGTAAGGTATTGGCTTGCGTTGCTTTTACACGTTTTATGTTTTTCTTTGAATTTTTTTTTTCTTTTTGGGTCACACCCGGCGATGCTCAGGGGTTCCTCCTGGCTCTGCAATCAGGAATTACTCCTGGCGGTGCTCAGGGATGCTGGGATTCGAACCCGGGTCGGCTGCGTGCAAGGCAAACGCCCTCCCTGCTGTGCTATCGCTCCAGCTCCTAAAATACTAAAAATATTTTAATGCGTGTTGGAATGTACTTCAGCTGCGGTTTTGAAGGTATCGGAGGTTTTGCATTTATTGAAAGTCATGATTTCAGGGGCTGGAGCGATAGCACAGCGGACAGGGCGTTTGCCTTGCACACAGCCAACATGGCCGACCCGGGTTCGATTCCCAGCACCCCATATGGTTCCCTGAGCACTGCCAGGAGCAATTCCTGAGTGCATGAGCCAGGAGTAACCCCTGAGCATCGCCGGGTGTGACCCAAAAAGCAAAAAAAAAAAATTGCTTAAAAGTGATGATTTCAGTGAATCCATCTTTGGGGGCAAAGACAGGCTGTTACCGAGAGCCTGGTGGCATCGGCCACAGTGGCCAGAGGGCCCGGATGTTGGCATCTGCCTCGCCTCTTGTTCACTCAGACTGTGTAGGGCACTCGTCTTGCCAGGTTTGCCCGTGGGTGAGGACCCACGGGTAGGGCCAGTTCCCTCTAGCATTGAGCAGCCCTACCGGTTCTGTCTCTTTTATCATGCATTTCCCGGGTTCCAGAGTCAACTCACCTGGGGCGGAGCTGAAGGTGAGCACGTCCAGGGGCCTCCCTTTAGCCAGGCCTCCCCAGGTGTGGTCACTCTCAGGGTCACCAGACCGGGCAACCCACTTCTAGTTTCTCTCCCTGAGTCAGGCCAGCTGAGCCCGTGGGAAATAACTCAGCAACCGGACATGGTCTGGCCCCAAGTCCCTCCCTTCTGCTCCCCGTTTCGGCTGCTGCTTCCCCAGAGAGCCCCCAGTGACTATCCCCCCCTCCCCCGACCCCAGGAAGGTCTCTACACACTGCTCACACCGCCCACTCAACTTTCCATCTGGTTCTTTGTCTCGGTGACTCAGAGCTGGAAAACTCAGCTGCACCCCGACCAGGTGTGGGGGGCTCCCAAGGCAGGCCCCCTTCCCACCACCCCGAAGACTCTCCATTCAGGGGCTCCGTGTGGGTGTGAGTTGACTCACCACTCACCCCGAGAGTGAACTTGATGACGGACTAGCTCCTACCTGCTTCAGAGGCATCACGGAGGCTGAGCAGGGGTCATGAGCCAGCTCTCTAGTTATCGAATCCCGTGTTCAGGAGCACTGTGGGGTCTTGTGTACACATATATGCATAGACATGGTTTTTTCCCCCTACCAGCTCAGTTCAGAGCGGTAGCACCTTGTTCAGGGCAGCGGGAGCTGGGGACGGGCGCCCAGGGAGGTGAGGCATAGCAGAGTGGGCAGAGGGTCTGTCCTGCCAGTGTCAGTAAGGCGACCACCCGGCTGCCGTCCACTAGATCCTCATGACTTGGGGACGAATCCCCGGCCACCTAGATTTCTCAGATATGTGGCCCTGGGGTGGGGTGGGGGGGCTGGAGCGATAGCACAGCGGGTAGGGTATTTGCCTTGCACGCAGCTAACCTGGGTTCGATTCTTCCAACCCTCTTGGAGAGCCCGGCAAGCTACCGAGAGTATCTCGCCCGCATGGCAAAATCTGGCAAGCTACCGGTGACGTATACAATATGACAAACACAGAGACAACAAGTGTCACAATGGAGACGTTACTGGTGCCCGCTCGAGCAAATCGGTGAACAACAGGAGGACAGTGACCACAGTGCGACAGTGGTCCTCAGGCTGGGCTGAGGCTATGCTCATTTTAGGGAAAGGAAAGGTCGTTCCCAACCTCTACTTGGGGTCCAGGTCCTTGTCTCCGGGGCAGAAAATAATTTTAACTCGTGCTTCATGCCCTACCAAGGTCACGAGTTGCCCCCCACCGGCGGCTCTCTGGCATGGCCATGGCTCCAGAGCCACAGAAACCAATCTCGTAATTAACTGGCTCTTGGCAGAAATCCCTCCAGACTTAATAAGTAAAATATCAGAAAGCCAGCTATGGAAAACAAATTATTTCACAACGCCTTTTCAGCAGTTCTGATTGTTGGGTGGAAACTCCAAACAATAATGGTGCATCTTTTGTCAAAATAATGAATGTAATCAAAGTAGATACGAGAATTAAGTAGAATTCATCTGCCTCACAGGCATTGGGAGGGGTGGGAGGGTGGGTATATTGGGGTTCTTGGTGGTGAAAAATGAGTACTGGTGAAGGGAGAGGTGTTTGATCATTGCATGACCGAGACTTAAACCTGAAAGCTTTGTAACTTTTCCCACAGTGATTCAATAAATAAATATAAGAAGAAGAAAAAGGGAAAGAAAACAATTTCAAGGAGGAGCCATGCAGAGAAGTTAAGAGTTCTTACAGCAGATTTAGCGCTGGGGTGGGGGTGGGGGATGGGGTGGAGAGTTTCCCCTCCCCCCCAACCCGGGGCTCTGGGTACTTCACCAGGCTCTCCAGGGTATTCAGAGAAGGGAGGGTTTTTCCAAGGAAAGTCGACCCCTTAGGCAGGGCTTCCCCACGTTTGCTTTTTGTGTCAGAAATATTCTACATGCATTTTTAAAAAGTCCATTTATTTGTTGTTGAGACTTTACTAGGCCAGATCAAGTGGGTCGTATGACCACACAGGCTCAGGCGCCAGGAACGGTTTCTTCTTTTACCAGAACAGAACTGATTCCAGGAACTCGAAAGTTGGCTGTGGGTTCTGTCCACACAGCCGGGAGGGCCCGGTCCACACCCAGCTGGCCACAGCACAGCCCTGGGAAGAGGGCCAGGAGCTGGCCCAGATGGAAATGACTTTGTGGGTTTTTTTTTTGTTTTTTTGGGCTGCATCCAGAAGTGCTCAGGGTCACTCCTGGCTCAGTGCTCAGGGTCACGCCAGGCTCAGTGCTCAGGGTCATGCCAGGCTCAGTGCTCAGGATCACTCCTGGCTCAGTGCTTAGGGGCACTCCTGGCTCAGTGCTCAGGGTCACTCCCGGCTCTGTGCTCAGGGCTCACTCCTGCCTCTGTGCTCACGTTTCACTCCTGCATTCCTGGGAGGCTGTGTATGTTGGGGGTTGGGGGCAAGTGTGGCCCTAGGGGGTGGAACCAAAGTTGGCAACTTCAAGGCAAATGCCCTTTATTGTTCCTTGGGATCAGGAACCTGCCTAGAGTCCCAGGGAGGAAAAAGAATTTGCAGACTCTGACACTGTGCTGAAAGGAGGGAGGGAGGGAAGGGGGAGGGGAGGGGAGGGCGGAGAGCCATTTGATCCCCCCACCCCCCCATCCTGTAGCATAACAATTGATATGTCCTTTCTCCCTTGCGACAAGGAGCTTAGGTTTATCAGGTTACACCCATCACAGTCACTTCCATTCCTTTGTTTATCTGTAACCACTGCTATGCTCTCCATCCCAACCGGTTAATCAGCTTCTCCCCTAATCAGAATCTGTGAATAATCAGATCCTTCTAGGACACTGAACTTGTACGGTAAGTTAGTTAACATTGCCTTTCTCCTCTCCTTATGTCTTTTGAATAGTTTACTTTAATGCAATCTCCTTTTTGTATAGATACAGGAAGACAGTTAATATAATGCTTTGTAATTTAGGATTTAATTGGCTTTGAATATTATTCATCGATTCACTCCTGGGCATCTGCTTTTTCAACTTAAGACTCAGTTACCCTCACTTCCTAGCACCCCCAAAAGCAGGGTCCCGACCAGGGGCTGGATGTGATGTAGGCAGGTAGATAGGGAAGGGCCCTTTGCAATGGAAGAAGAATTCTAGGAATGACCCAACTTGTGGATACAGAAAATGGCCTGATAAGACCATCCTCAGGATATAGGCCTCCCCATGAAATTCCTCTTTTTGGATCTCCCTGGTAACCTCCTTAGCAACAAACTTTTACCTGGAAAGAGGCCTCACGTGGGGACAGGCTGGAGAAACCCTATAAAGGCCACCTGGAACAAAGGAAGGGCACGCATATGCTGCCTGAGCCCATGTGTGCTTACGTCCACGTGGCTGAGTACATGTGGTGCCCGAGCACATGTGTCGCCCGCATCTCCCCTCTTGAGATGTGTATTTTCATGCTTTCGTGTCTAACTTTACTCTCTCACTCCCTCTCCCTCCCTCCATACCTAAAAATCCTCCAAATAAAATCTATTTGCTTCACTGCTTGTCTACTCCTGAAATTCCTTTCTGCGAGCGAGACAAGAACCCAGCAACCCTGGGTCCCGAGTGGCAGAGGCGGGTGGGGAGAAAGTGACTGTCTTTCTCCTCCCCGCTTCACATAAGTCACCTGTGGGGCCCACCGAGATCAGATGGAACCAGGGCAAGCAGGTAAGCTATGTGCTACCCTGGCATCAAGATGGGCCAGGCCAAAGTGCCACGATTCTTAACTCTAAGTTGAGAGTTTGATCATAGACAAATGCTGTCATGATCCAAAAGTAACGACGAGACTAGGATCCTGCTAGGGATAGGAAAGACTATCTGGCCTGAGCACTGTAGTCTGAGATCGAAATGGCCCTAGGAGAGCAATTCTATAAGCTTACAGTATTTCTTACTGTATCCATACAAAATGATTTATATTATGTATGCTTATATGTTTGTTGGGCAAGGAGAGGAGAAACCCACCCAGGGGATTCCATTCTAGGGTGGGTCGTCCTGCTGAGAGAGTATCTGGCCTAGAAGCAGCTTTCCCCGAGGGAAAGAACTCTACCCCTACTGATTGTGACCACACCTATGTGTAATTGTTACCCCAACCTGCTAGGGCTGGAATGGGGTGTCAGGATGAGCCCATGTAGACTGCACCACACAATGGGCAGAAACATAGGGACTTATGAAAATGGGCAAGATTTCTCGTGTGTCCTGACTAGTTTGGATAAGGCTGAACATTTCTCCCCTTCAAACTGCCTTCAGTAAATAATTTCAGTATATTGTAAGGGGCAGTTTTCCTTTTCTCACAGAAACCCGGCTGGTCTTTGACATACAGATCTCAGGTGCTAGCCAGGCCTGATCTTTGGGATGTAGATTCTAGGCTCTAGCCAGACTAGTCTTTGGGATGCAAATCCAAATGCTTGTAACCCAAGAAAGGTTTCGGTTTTGGTTCCATATCTTCTTTCTGGAGGACAAAATTACTGGCCTGAAGATGCAAAGAAACTATGTTTTGCTGCCTCAGTGTTCTTTTTGTGACTCCTTTTGATCACGTCACTGCATCGTGCCCTTTAGAGGTACCATGATCTATATAAGGAGATTTCGGGGCTCTCTACCTGGGTGACAGGTCTGAGAGAACCTGGGCCCTCCATGACATAAATTTCTTTCACGTTCTGTTGGGATCGGGAGTTCCCTAGCCCTGGGAGGCGCGGAGAGACCAGATAGACACAATTCCTGCAGGAGTAAAAACGGGGTTTATTTAGACCAGCATGCTGGGGCTCCGCAGCATACCCCAAAAATGGGCAGTGGCTGAGAGCCCCGAACTTCTTCAAAGGGGATCTTATATAGGCCTTCACTGGCCGTTACAGCAAAGCCCGCGCATTTCATAGCCAATAGATTTGTAACAACATATACTTTCTTAACCAATCCATTTAAAAGTACCTCACTCCTTAGCCTATAGATTCAAAGATCAGCATTTACGTACATCGATTGTCAGCACAAGCAAGGTTATAGCCAGAATCATTAAGCCTTAGGTAATCTCCCTTGACCATCCTCGTTTTGAGTTACCCAAGTCTGCAGGGTGCTTTAGTGAGACAATACATTCCAGGAAAGGGCAATTTCCCCCAACCACCCGCATCCTGAGTTATCCTTTACCCAAATCTGCAGGGTGCTTTACTGAGACAATACATTTCAGGGACAGTAAATACACCTGAATCCTGTCACACTTGGTTTAGAAAAGAAGTTATGCCCTGTTCACTTTCCAAGTCCCCTCTCCCCCAGGTGCAAAGCAGCCAAGCAGTTTTACAGAAAGCAATGTTGCAAGTTAGCTGAAGCACGCAAAAATTTGATGCCCTAATATGGATTCTTTCAGTTCCTTTGTCTCAGCGCCTCCGACTGAACGAACGTTCACACAACAACCAACCCCTCATGCTGGGGGATCGAATGGGCAAGGAGAAGCAGAGGACAGAGGCAGAAGTGAATGAAGAGAGGATTGGAATAAACTGCAAGCAAGACCAACCAGCCTGGCCCTCGTTTCCTTCCTTCGCCTGCCCATCACCATCGACCTCCCTGGAGTGGGGGGAATGGCCTGAGACTACTGAACGGGAGTGATGGGAGAGATAGACCGCTAAACACTTCCTCACCCGAGGGCCTTTTCCCATTCTTCCTCCTGTGTCTGGGTTCAGCTGTGAGCTGTTGACATCCGGTGTGCGTCACAGGCAGATGGACGCAGTTCAGAAATAGCCCATTGTTTGTTCATTGCAGACAGCTGTCTCCCTTAGAAGATTATCCCGGGGGGGATGGGGAGCTTGGTCCCCCCCACCCTTCCCTGGCTCTTCCCGAGGGCTTGACTCAGTCCACTTAGCTGCCTCTGTGTATAAACTGTTTTGCTCTTTCAGCAGTTGATACAGCCTTTTGTATCAACTTGCATTTTCTTTTTTTTTTTTTGCTTTTTGGGTCACACCCTGCCATGCACAGGGGTTATTCCTGGCTCATTTCTGGCTCATGCACTCAGGAATTACTCCTGGCGGTGCCCGGGGGACCCTATGGGATGCTGGGAATCAAACCCGGGTCAGCTGCGTGCAAGGCAAACACCCTACCCGCTGTGCTATCACTCCAGCCCCACATTTTCTTTTTGAGAGAAGGAAAACACACCAAGATCAAGATCTCTCGGCCCTCCAAAGTATAAAGTCACAGAAAGGGAGACTAACACTCAAGAATAGTAGAGATAAGCACCAGGAAGATTGTTCCGCGGCTTGGAAGCCGGCTGCACACGCTGGGGGAAAAGGCAGCTCAGATAGAGAAGGGACCACCAAGGAAAGGGTGCCTGGAGGGCCTGCTTGGAATGGGAAATGCGTGCTGAAAATAGACTATAGGCCGGACATGATGGCCACTCAATATCTCTATTGCAAACCACAACACCCAAAATGAGAGAGAGAGAGAGCGAAAGGGTATGCCCTGCCACAGAGGCGGGGTAGGGGGAGGCGCACTGGGCTCATTGGTGGTGGAGAATGGGCACTGGTGGAGGGACGGGTACTGAGCATTTTTTTTTTCATTTCATTTCATCATCCTGTTAATCGTCGATTGCCTCGAGCAGGCCCCAGTAACGTCTCTTTCATCCTAGCCCTGAGATTATATTCAAGGCTCTTTAGGAGAATGAGACCCATCATTGTTACTGGTATTTGGCATATTGGGTACGCCACGGGGAGTTTGCCAGACTCTGCCCTGTGGGCAGGCTACATTCGATAGCCTGCAAGTTTGTCCATTGTATGACTGAAATGTAATCACGAAAGTTTGTAATTCTGTAACTGTATCTCACAGTGATTCATTACAAAAAATCAATTAATTAAAAAAAAACACAACAAAGTTTAGAGGCACGATGCCAGCAGACTCTGAGAGGTTGGTGAGCAGCAAGGCAGCCAGTGGGCTGAGGGCTTGAACACAGGACTCTTCAAAGTTGTGAAAGAAAAAAACAGCAGGAAGATCCTTGGCAAGGGCCTGGAGACGTCGGTGTGGAGCTGGATTCCACAGCCAGGGCCATGAGAGCAGAGATGGACGAAGGTGATGGCATCAGACTGACCCGCTGGGAAAGAGATTACCATCAAAGTGTAGGGGGAACCCATCGAAGAGGAGGAAACCTTAGAAAATCATACATCAGCAGGGGCTTAGGAGCGAAAAATGATCAAGAAGTCATACAGCTCTACCACAGAAATGCAAACACCTAAGGAAAAGGGGGCAGAGGACCGGAACGGACATATGTTTATTTATTTATTTATTTTACTTTTTCCTTAAATTTTTATTAGTGAAACACCATGAGGTACAGTTGTAGACTTACAAATTTTTGTGCTTGGGTTTCAGTTATTCAATGATCGAATACCCATCCCTCCACCAGTGCCCATTTTCCACCACCATGGATAATATCCCTCCCATCTCACCCTGCCTCTGTGGCAGGGCAATCCCTTGTGTTCTCTCTCTCCTTTTGGGTGTTGTGGTCTGCAAAAGAGTCTTTGAGTGGCAAACATGTTCAGTCCATAGTCTACTTTCAACCTGCAACTCCCCTCCTGGGAGGATCCTCCCAACACCCTTTATTTGGTGCTCCCTTCTCTATCTGAGCTGCCTTTTCCCCTAGCATCTGTGGCTGTCCTCAAAGCCATAGAGTACGGACATATTTTTAAACTTGCTTGAATTACTGTAGTTTAGAAAACACTGACAACAGCATTAGCGTTTAGGATCTTGGTATAAATATACCAGCAGCACCAGTTTGGCGTGTCCCCGGCCCCCCTTCAGTGCCCCAGAGCCCTACTAGGGGGTCCCATATCATTTCCAGTTCACTCCGTGCTCCTCCCTCCCCTCTCTCTAGTTTGGAATCCTCGTTCCAAGGCCAGCTGTTTTTCATTTGATGCTGTCTGGCGGGGGGTGGGGGGGGCTTATTTCTCCACATGCCGTTTCACTCCCTATGATGCTCTTCAGAGTGGACATCTCACCGAGAGACCCCGGATGGGACCTGTGGACACACGAACAGGGTTTCTGTCTGTCCTCCCATTGTTCATTGATTTGCTGGAGCGGGCACCAGCAACGTCTCCATTGTGAGACTTGCTGCTACTGTTTTTGGCATATGGAATACGTCACGGGGAGCTTGCCAGGCTTTGCCGTGCGGGCAAGATACTCTTGGTAGCTTGCTGGGCTCTCCGAGAGGGGCGGAAGAACCGAACCTGGGTCAGCCGCATGCAAGGTAGGGCAAATGCCCTACCCACTGTGCTATCGCTCCGGCCCCATCACTTATTTGTTTTTTGTTTTGGGGGGGCCCTACCCCTTGGTGCTGAGGACTTACTCCTAGCTCTGGGTTCATGGATCTCTCCTTGTGGGGCTCCGAGGGACTGCCTGCAGTGTTGGGCGTTGAGTCAACTGCCTGGGAGACGCTTCCCCAACGAACTGTATTTTCAGCCCCAAGCATCGGTAAGTATTAAGGAAATGAAAGTCAAACCTACAACAAGAAGTGGCCACCCACCCGTGGGAATGGCTACTATGGAAAGGAACCGAGTCGGCAAACCATGGGGAAGGGTCTGGGGGCAGGGGCCTCCACATGCACGGGGTGGGGGGGAGGGGAGGACGCTGGCGGAGAGGCCTCAAAGCACAATCACGAACAGAAGTATCACCTCATCCCCTTACTCCTCGCCTGGATATTTACCTAGAGAACACGAAAACACCAATTCAAAGAGATGTGTGTGCCCTTACGTTCATTCCAACGTTTTCCACAGTAGTCAAGATCTGGAACCAGCCTGAATGCTTATCCATCCATAGACAGGTAGATTCAGAAATTGTGGTCCAGAGATGGGATACCAGCTCTAACCAAGATGAAAGTCTGCAATTTGTAAAACAACACGCATGGACCAGAGACCATGTATGTGTCAGAGACCAGAGAGGGGGATAGCAAACACTGATTGGGCTCAAATACAGAAAGTAAAGAAACAAAGCAAATAAACCAAAGAAGAGTAAACTCAAATATGGATGGATGGATGGATGGATGGATGGATGGATGGTTATAGGGGTGGGGGGGCGGGGTTGGGGGACTTGTCATGAATTCAAGAAAGTCACATACTTGGTGGTGTGTAGGATAACAGTGTTATCCTACAGTGGTGGATGGAAACTAGACTTTTGGTGAGAATCATAATAAAGTACGCACAAACGCTCAATGATAGCACTCTATCCTTCAAAGTTACGTAACTATAATCAATGTGGCTTTGATACAAATTAAAAACATGTTTTCAATAAAGAAAAAAGAATTAAAGCAAGAAGAAGAAGAAAAAAAGAAACTGCTACTAAAGTTTTGATTTAGATCAAAGATTTTCCAAAACAACCCAAAGAAGTCAATCAATGATTTCTAACTTCCTGTCCTTGGGTGGCCAGAGCTTCAAGGACAGCTGCTGAGTGCCAGGAGGGGAAATAGTGCCTTTTCACATGACTTTTTTTTTTTGCTTTTGGCATTGCACAGGGGTTACTCCTGGCTCTGCACTCAGGAATTACCTCTGGCAGTGCTCGGGGGTCCATATGGGATGCCGGGGATCGAACCCGGGTTGGTGGCAGCATGCAAGGCAAATACCCTACCCTCTGTGCTATCGCTCCAGCCCCCTTTTACATGACTTTTAAAAAATTTAATTTATTTTTATAAAGTAGTCACAATATTTGATCACATTTAATATCCGAACAGCAATCGCACCACCATGACACCTTCCCACCACCATATTTCGGATGTTTCCATCCCGAACCCCAACCCCTGCCCCAAAGTAGAGCCGAAATAATTTATTTTGTATTGTTTGCTATGAACGAACCGCTGAAAATGCTCCAAAAGTGTTTCCTTAGA
The DNA here is from genome assembly GCF_029834395.1 of Sorex fumeus. NCBI lineage: Eukaryota > Metazoa > Chordata > Mammalia > Eulipotyphla > Soricidae > Sorex > Sorex fumeus. The sequence continues at coordinate 2,464,338 of NW_026606275.1, forward strand.
GGAAAGTGTGTAAGATCGTTGCCAAGCCCTTCTGTAAGCGACCACTGACGTTTTCGTGACTTTTTGCATCCACAGCAGCTTCTCGTCATCACACACTGTGAGCGCTGGGTCCGGGCTGGCGGGACAGCGTGTGTGACGCTCTGGTTCAACCCCTGCCACTGCCGCGACAACATAAACCTTATTCTTGCTCTTTAAAATGAACTCGAGAATGTTAACCGCAAAACAGAGATGCAGGCTACTTCTTTGTCAACAAGATGAGACACTTCGTTGTCATTGTTGCAACTCTGAGTAGGTTTGCGGCAGTCTGTGTGTTTTCAAAAGGCGGCGGCGCTCTATCTCTCTTGCTGCCTTCGCTTGGTGGTCTCGGACCACTTCCCCGACCCCAGGGAGGCCGACGGCGATGGGCAGGCAGAGGAAGGAAACGAGGGCCAAATTGTAGTTTATTCCAATCTCCACTTCCCTTCTGCTTCTCTCTCGAGCCTGAGCCCCCTTCATGCTCCTTCTTGCTCTCCCTCATTCTCCTCTGGCCTCCGGATCTGACTCTGCCCCCTCTACTCGTACAGTCTTAGTTTATAAGCAATCACGAAGGGCGGGGACACAAAGGTGGGTTGAACATTAACAAATCAACAGAGAGGTAAGGCCACTCCTCCAGGAGATTAACTCAAGGATAAAATCTCGTCTAAAGAGATGACTCCAGATTACTAGGAGATCTGCTCAAGGGTGGGATCCCATCCAGGGTGTGTCCCTGTCTTCTTTCCTCAGCTGGTAATCCACTTAAACAGTTGTAGTAAATCTACTTCTAATTCTATATATCTATATCTATATCTATATCTATATCTATATCTGTCCTCAGGCCAGGTTAGTCTTCCTAACCCCAGCATGGTCCTAGTCTTGTCGTTACTTTTGGATCATGACAGCATTTGTCCATGATCATGCCCTCAGCTTATAGTTGAGTATCGTGGCCTGGCCCATTTCGATGCCAGGGTAGCTCACAGCTTGCCCTGGGTCCATTCAGTCCCTCATCGTCGGGACCCTGCTTATGGGGTGCTAGGAACTAAGGGCAAGTGAGTCAAGAAAGCAGATGCCCAGGAGTAAATATTATTCGGAGTCAATTAACTCCCAAGTTACAAAAGCATAACATTGACTGTCTTCCTGTGTCCTTACAGAAAGGGCACTGCTTTAAGACGTAACTTACAAGTTCAGTGTTCTTAGAAGGATCTGATCTCACAAGCTAACAGAATCTGATTAGGGAGAAAAGGTGATTAGTTGGTTGGGGAGGAGAGCACAGAGAAGAGTTTACAGATAAACACAGAGGAATGGGAGTGATTCGGGAGCACTGTGATGGGTGTAACCCGATAAACCTAAGCTCCCTGTGGCAAGGGAGAAAGGACAAACCAATGTTATCCTACAGCAGTCCATAAAAATACTGGTCAGAGGTAGCAGGACAGCAGGGAGCATGTTCGCCTGTGCCCAGCAGACCCGGAGCCATGGCTGGCACCACCCGCCATCCCCCATCACCACCAGGAGTGAGCCCCGAGCGCAGAGCCAGGAGAAAGCCTTGAGCACTGCTGGATGTGCCCCCCCCCACCCCCCATCAATAGAACCAAAGCCTTGAATGCTCAAACGCTGATTTAACTATAGTTACTTTGGAGCAGGGCTGGAGCGATAGCACAGTGGGTAGGGTGTTTGCCTGGCATGCGGCCGACCCGGTTGGCCCAGGTTCGATTCCTCTGACCCTCTCAGAGAGCCCGGCAAGCTACCAAGAGTATCTCGCCCACACGGCAAAGCCTGGCAAGCTATCTGTGACGTTTTCGATATGCCAAACACAGTAACAGCAAGTCTCACAATGGAGATGTTACTGGGCCCGCTTGAGAAAATCGATGAACAATGGGAGGACAGTGCTACAGTGGTACTTTGGAGCACTGTCTATGAGGCAGGCTGTGACGGAAAACGGGATATTATCCTCCTTCCCCCACAACTGAGAAGGATTCTCAGGGTTCAGAGGCTGAGACAGACTGGGCAGTGGTGTAGAGAGCGAGTTGCGAGCCGGACTCTCACTGGGAAGAGCCCACCTGGTTCAGTGGCTCAGCTTAGCAACAAGGTCCAGCAAAGCAAATGTTGGTCGTCTTCACTGTGCTGTGTTTGCGGAAAATTACTGACCAGGTTTATTGGAACAGAATTTAATTGGTTACTGTGTAACGGTTTGGTGAAATAGAGGTTAAAGATAGAGTGGAAAAGGTGCCTCCGAAATATTCCTTTTGGTAGAACCCTGCTCTAGTCCTCTTCGTCATTTGGGGGGAACGTTTTGCTTTTTCACTTAAGTAGAATAATTCTGAACTTTCTGATATCTGGTTATGCTTTTCTGAGCTAGTCTTCTCTTTTGATATACATTAAGAACTGTATATCTTGGAGCCGGAGTGATTGTACAGTGGGTAGGGCGTTTGCCTTGCACGTGGCCGACCTGGGTTTGATCCCCAGCATCTCCAAGCACCACTAGGAGTAATTCCTGAGTGCATGAGCCAGGAGAAACCCCTGGGCATCGCTGGGTGTCACCCAAAAAGGAAAAAAAAAAGACCTGTATATCTTTTTCTGAGATACATTAAGAAAATTTTACTGATATACATTTTACATTTGTATATTCACACTGTATCACTGTCATCCTGTTGTTCATCAGTTTCCTCAAGCAGGCACCAGTAACGTCTCCTTCATCCTAGCCCCAAGATTTTAGAAAGTGCCACATTTGAGGCTCTTTCAGGGTCAGGAGAATGAGACCCACCATTGTTACTGGTTTCTGGCATATTGAATACACCACGGGGAGTTTGCCAGACTCTGCCGTATGGGCAGGATACTTTTGGTGTCCTGCCAGGTTCTCCAGAGTAAGACCTAGATAATAAGATGTTGTGCAGCCACAAATGCGGCCACGCGCTTCCGGGAGCAGGGTTTTATAGTCTCTGGGTCTTGGCCGTTGATGGGATTACATGGCGCCAGTGGCAGTTGGTGGGTGTAATGCCTACCTACTGGAATATGGGGGATCTGGTTGGAGGAGGCCCAGTCCTAATATGAGCAGGCTTGGAGATCTACGCCCCAGGTCCCGCACACCTGGGTTCCTCTGCCAGTTCCTTCATGTGTGAGGCTTGCCCGAACGTGTGGAGAGTGGTCTTAAGCATGGCTGTGGCTGGAACCGGAGGTCTTCAGCTGCCGGGGTTCTGCTCGAGGTGGGGAGGGAAACTCAACCCACCCTCCTTCAAGGGCCCCCGGTGAGGAAGGCCAGGCACTGAGCAGGCGACTCTGCACTGTTCTCTTCTGGGAGCTGGGTTTTATATTCTCTGGGTCTTGGCCGTTGATGGGATTACACGGCGCTGGGGGGCAGTTGGTGGGTATAATGCCTACATACTGGAAGATTTATATATTACATTTTACATTATAGATATATTACATGTACTGATATACATTTTACTGATATACATTAAGAACTGTATATTCTTTTTCCCTATAGAGGGAGAGAACTTGATAACTTTTTTTTTTTTTTTTGCCACAGGGGTGTACTTGGACAAAACTTGTGATTCTTTGCTGAACATCAGAGAATGCTGCAGCCCAGGAGAGCCTGACCTTGGGAATGCGCCCTTATCTAGGGGTCATTCTCCACTGAGGGCTGGAGCTATAGCACAGCGGGTAGGGTGTTTGCCTTGCATGGGGTCAATCCAGGTTCTATTCCTCCGCCCCTCTCGGAGAGCCTGGCAAGCTACTGAGAGTATCCTGCCTGCATGGCAGAGCCTGGCAAGCTTCCTGTGGTGTATTCGATATGCCACAAACAGTAACAAGTCTCTCAATGGAGACGTTATTGGTGTCCACTCGAGCAAATTGATGAACAAAGGGAAGACAGTACTACAGTGCCGTTTTCCACTGAAAAAGGCTCAGAATGCCCAATGGGAGTTTCAGTTTACTCCTGTTTTATTTCATTTTATTTTATTTTGCTATTTTGGGGGCTACACATACGGGTTCTCAGGGCTTACTCTTGGTTCTGTGCTCAGGGATCACTTGTGGCATCTGTGGGGGGCCACACATGCCCGGGATGGAGTCCAGCTCCGCTGCCTGCAAGACAGCGCCCTACCCATTGTACAACGGTTAGGTTCCCGAGAGCCAGCCCTAGAGCCAGACTGCGCCCATGACAGGCCGCAGCTAACACGAAGTTCTGAGTTTTGACTAGGCCTAAGTTTCTGTTTCCCAGAAACTGAACTTGTAATTTCTGGTAAGGAGCTGCTAGACTATCTGACAGGTGATGAGGGGTCACAATGTCTATTTTTCGGAACAACCAGAAACTGTTGTTGAATGTTGACTAATCGCTGACGCCTGTTGCTTGATCACCGCTATCATAGTGCTTGCTCAATCTTGGAACCTATATAAGCTGCTGGCACTTGGAGGTCGGGGTTGCTATCAAGAGACCACTTTGTGGGTGAGATAGCTGACCCCAGTTAACGGGAATGAAACTCCTTTGCACTTGCATCACTGTCTCCCTGACTCTGTATCCGTTCACGCCATGACGCGAAAACCTGGGTACAACGCTATCTCCGCAGCCCTAGTTTATTTCCATTTTACTCTTTTTTGGGGGGGCTCATTTGTCTCTAAAGAACTATCTCTTATTCTGCATCATGGACTAAGCCACAACACTTTAACGAAACTTAATTATTATTAAGAGACTAATTCTATAAAGTAACTGGAAAAATCAGCCCCTCAGTTATGAAACTCTTCAAGAATATTTACAACCTACAAAATATTTAGTATCTCCAGATAGCTCATGGATCAATGGGTAATTCTATGGGAAAGTCATGTATGGAGAAAGGAAAATTACCTTTAAAGGGTATTTTCCCCACCAGTTTTGGCCCTCACGATGACCATCAGGAAATAGCCACTTCTGTGTAGGCAGCCTGTCCCTCACAGGATTATAAAAATGAATAAGTGACAGTAATTATGATGAGTCTCATTCCCCTGACCCTGAAGGTGTCACCTATATGGCAGTGTTGAGAAGGATGAGGAAGGAGAGGCTGATAAAATCTCAAGGCCAAAGTAGGCTGCCAAAATGAAGAAAGACAAAAATGATTGTCTGTACTTTCAATGCACGTATGCTGGCATCAGATGCATCCATCGAGGACCTGATGGTACAAGCGCGAAAGATCAAGTACAACATCATTGGTCTGACTGAGACATGAAGACATCAATTACATCACGCTGTTTTTGACACTGGAGAAGAACTGTTCCTCGGAACATGGGACAAAAGAGTCGTTGGAGGCATCAGTGTCCTTGTCAACACGAACTTGGCTATGAGCATTGATTCATTAGAATGTCTACCAACCTGAATCGGACAAGTACACTTGAATAGATGTGGCTCACTGCCAGCAGTTTCTGTCTTTGTTGTCTGTGCACCAACATCCAATTATGATGAAGGAGAAATTGAGAAGTTCTTTGTGGAGCTGGAGAAGTTCTATAAAGAAGACCACACCTCCTACAAGATCATTGTGGGTGATTTTAATGCCAAGATAGGACTGAGAAGATCAGCCAAAGAACTCCACATCGGGACCATGGCCTAGAATGGAATGAATAGGGTAAGAGACTGTCTGAGTTCATCATGTTGACCAAGATCATCCATGGTAACTCACAGTTACAGAAGGCCGAATCTAAATGTTGGACATGGGAGTCTCCTGGTGGACGGTTCCACAACGAAATTGACCACATCCTATTCAGTCAACGGTTTTGCCTGACCCATGTTGCTGTTGTTTCAAAATTCCAAATGGGATCAGACCACCATCTCCTTCGTGCAAAATTCTACTTCACAGAGTGGGGAGAAAGGGCTGCAAAGTTTAAGAAGAGAACTCCCAGAACGACCACCAACTGGGAGCTCTTTGGCACTATTGCTGCAACATGGGAAGATGCCGTCGTTGACAACATTGATGAGGAATACGATCGACTGGTTCAGCACCTCCATGATTATGCGAGGAACGAACGCCAAGAGAGAGATAGCCACAAAAAAATGCCTGTCTTTGAAAACTCTTGAGCTTATTCACCAACGTGGTTTGGCGTATGCCTCAGGCAACTGCAAGCGAACGTCCAAGCTCGCAAAGCAGTGCAGAGATGTGATAAAGGAAGACCTCAAAGAGAGAAGAGCAGAAGTGCTGGTAGATGCGGCAGAAGCTGGGAAAAGCATTCGTAATGCCCGCCTATCCTTGGCCAACTACAAGACTAAGATAACTGCCCTCCAAAGTCCTGATTGATCTCTCACATCTTCCAGAAGGGCAATGGAGAAGATTATCCATGACTTCTACTCAGATCTCTTCAAGCCGTGTCCACCTGCCCACATACCAAATTCCGCAGGATGGATATGTCATTCCCAACATTCACCCTTCCGAAATCTGACACGCCATTTTGTCGGTAAAGAAACCAACAGCGCCTGGCCCAGACAAGGTCAGACCTGAACACCTGAAGAACCTGCCATCAGTACTCATCAATACACTGGCTTGGCTCTTCATGTGCTACCTGTCTGAATGCAAGGTTCCATCCCAATGGAAAACCAGCAGGACTGTACTACTGTACAAGAAGGGAGACATCCATGACATTGGCAACTATTGCCCGATCTGCCTGTTGTCTGCCATCTACAAGCTGTTCACTTGAGTCATCCTGAATAGGATTGGCAGAACACTAGATGAATGACAACCATGTGAGCAAGCTCTGTTCCACAAAGGATTAAGCATGATCGACCATATCCACACGATAACCAAGCTCATTGAGGTTTCTCAGGAGTTCAAGATGCCGCTCTGTCTAACATTCATTGATTTAAAGAAGGCCTTTGAGTCTGTTGAGACGGAAGCGATCATTGAAGCCCCAGCCAATCAGGGCATTCAAGCTCAATACATCAAGATCCTCCGTGAGCTGTATTACGGATTCACTACCAGGATCTCACCATTCTACAAAGAAGTGATCATCAATGTCAAGAGAGGGGTTTGGCAGGGTGATACCATTTCACCAAAACTCTTCAGTGCCACCCTTGAGAACGTCATGTGACGACTGGAATGGAAAGGAATGGGAGTGAAGATAGATGGTCAGCAACTACACCACCTCTGCTTTGCTGATGATATTGTTCTAATAGCACCAAACATTAGCCAAGCAGCACAAATGCTGGCTGACTTTGACCATGAGTGTGGAAAGGTCGCACTACAGCTGAATCTCACGAAGACAATGTTCATGAGAAACAGCCTCGTTCCTGATGCCCCATTCGCTCTCAACAGAACGACCATCTCTGAATGCAACAGTTATGTGTACCTAGGTCAAGAAGTCAACATGATGAATGACCTGGCACCCGAGTTGCACAGGAGGAAGAGAGCGGCTTGGAATGCCTTCAAGAGTGTCGAAGAAATAGCTAAGAGGATGAAGAACCTCCGGCTCCGGGCACATCTCTTTGATTCCACTGTTCTTCCTGCATTAACATTTGCCTCAGAGACCTGGGCCCTATAAAAACAGGATGAGAACGCTATTCAGGTCTCCCAACAAGGAATTGAAAGAGCTATGCTTGGAGTATCACATTTCACTCAAATGAGAGAAAGAATCCAGAGTTTAGACCTCCCTCGACGGTCAAGAATCAGGGATGCTGTCTCGTTTGCCAAGGCGTTGAAAATCAGATGCGCTGGACACGTAATGAGATTTGGAGATGACCACCGGACTAGAGCCATTACCGACTGGATTCCACAGGATGTCCAAAGACTGTGTGGCCGCCCACCTACAAGATGGTCAGACTTCTTTGTCAAGATCCTGAATGATCGGTTTGAGGCTCTTTATGTCCCTAGAATGAACAGACGCCATTGGGCTACACTAGCACGTGACAGGGACAAATGAAGACGTTACTGGCACCTGTTCGAGCAAATCTATGAGTAACGGGATGTCAAGTGTCATCCTGAGATACAGTTACAAAGCTTTCATGTTTGAGTTTTAGTCATACAATGATCGAACACCCATTCCTCCACCAGTGCACATTCTCCACCACCAATGTCCCCAGTATCTCCCCCTTCCCCAACCCATTGCATCCCTCCCCCTACCTCCATGGCAGACACTTTCCCTCTTACTCTCTCTCTGCTTTTGGGCATTCACAAATCACAAATCATCCTGTTATTCGTCGATTGCCTCAGTAACGTCTCTTTCATCCTAGCCCTGAGATTATATTCAAGGCTCTTTAGGAGAATGAGACCCTTCATTTTTACTGGTGTTTGGCATATTGGGTACGCCACGGGGAGTTTGCCAGACTCTGCCGTGTGGGCAGGCTACATTCGATAGCCTGCAACTTTGTCCAAAGTAGGAATGAGATAATAAGATGTCATAATAAGATGTCGCACGGCCGCGAATGTGGCCGCATGGTTCTGGGAGCTGGTTTTTATAGTCTCTGAGTCTTGGCTGCTGATGGGATTACATGGCGCCAGGGGGCCAGTTGGTGGGTGTGACCCCCGCCTACTGGAATTTGGAGGATCTGGGTGGAGGATGCTCGGCCCCAATCCGAGTAGGCTTGGAGATCTCGGCCCCGGAACCCATGTGGCTTTGTCCCTCTGCCAGTACCTTCATGTGTGCGGAGAGTAGTCTCGGCATGGTGGTGGCTGGTCCTGAAGGTCTTCGGCTGCCGGAGCCCTGATCGGGGCGGGGAGGAAAGCTCAACCTGCTCCCCTCCAAGGGTCCCTGGCGAGGACAGCCAGGCGCGGGGGCAGGAGACTGCAATGCAGTCTCCTGCTATTGGACATTAAAAGTAAAGTAAAGGCCCTACCGTTGATCGTCGATTTGCTCGAGTGGGCCCAGTAACGTCTCCATTGGAGACTTTGTTGTTACTGTGTCTGGCATATCGAATACTCTCGGTAGCTTGCCGGGCTCTCCGAGAGGGGCGGAGGAATCGAACTCGGGTCGGCCATGTTGGCCGCTTGTAAGGCGAACGCCCTACCGCTGTGCTATCGCTCCAGACATTATGGTTTGCAATATAGATACTGAGAGGCCATCTTGTTTGGTTGTTTATCTACGTTTTGCTCACATCTCTCATCCGGGTGAGGGGTTTTTAAAGGGTAAAACCATATCCTAAAATTTCACTAAGCAAGCACGTTGACAGAAGCAGGGAGAACAGCATTTGGTATGACGTGCATACTGACCCAGGCGTGATGGCTCAGACCCGATCCCGAGAACAGGTGCTGCAGGGTCCTTTGTGCTGGGAACAGTTGATTCCCGTCCTCCTTTGTGTGTTCATTTCTCCCTTGTGTTTTTGTGTTATTTTCCCGATTTATCATTCCCCGCTGGTTTTAGCTTCAGAATCAGACCCTTGACCCTTCTTCCCCTGCTACCGGCAGTTCCTGAGAGTGTGATCTTAGCACCAATGGCTTCATTGCCTGTCAGTAAGTCGGCAAACAATTCAGGGCACAAGATCTTTTTAACGATCTGCTTATTAACACTGGGGAGCAGTGATCAAAGTAGTTGATCACGGGGAGCAGTGATTTTGCACAGATACAGTAAGAAACACAGATTTCTAAAAACGTAGCTCTCTGGGCTCAGGGATAAAGGTTAGAGCAGGGTGGCTTTGCCTGGGTACATGTCATCAAATTTCCCAGACTACAGACCTCAGTCAGTCACCCCTTTTAGCCTTTCCCAACTCCCTAGGTAGAGTCCTGGTCAGTTGCATTTCCTTGATGTCAGAGCCTGTTCCGTGACTGCGCCCTTGATGAGTTAGAACTCTCATGGGTCCCTTAGGCCACCCCATGTCAAAGCTAGAGTAGAATAAAGCTTGCCCTAGGTACATACAAGGCCCGTGAAGGGACCCACCTTCTGGGATGTTAGGAACTAAGACAAATCTTAGGGCAACTGAAGCTTAAGCCAGGTTAATATGATGGATGGGCTGGAGCGATAGCACAGCGGGTAAGGCATTTGCCTTGCAAGGGGCCAACATGGCCGACCCAAGTTCGATTCCTCCACCCCTCTCGGAGAGCCCGACAAGCTACTAAGAGTATCTCGCCTGCATGGCAAAGCCTGGCAAGCTCCCTGTGACGTATTATTCGATACGCCAAACATAGTAACAATTGTCACAATGGAGACATTACTGGGCCCGCTCAAGCAAATCGATGAACAATGGGAGGACAGTGACAGTGACAGTGAATATGATGGATGCCCGGGAGTTTCAAGACCCGCTGCAACACTAGAAGTTTGGAGTCAATTAACTCCCAAATTACTTACTACAAAAGCAAAGCACTGTGTCTTCCTGTGTTTATGGACACAAGACATTGTCACGAAACAAAACATGCAAGAACATAAAGAGAGTGCAACGCAAATACCTGACTTCGATCAAGATGCAGTCTCCTACTTTTCTTCAGGTGATCAACTCTGAGACAGAGTTTCTTTGATCCCTTAAAAGAGCCAGACGGGGGTGTGGTGTGATCTCAAACCTGTTTAAATGTAGGCTCATCTTTAATACTTTGTTCCTTCTGATGCAAAGTTCTAATTGCTTTTCAGCTAAGCCTCAAGGTCCAGTTCTCAGAACCTTATAAACTTTCACAGAGTTTTCATATAAGTTATCATAAAACATTATTTAATTGCACATTTAATCAGAGTAACACAGTGTTCAAAGCAGTGCAAAGTTGGGACTGGAGTGATAGTACAGCGGGTCGGGCGTGCCTTGCACTCAGTCGATTTCCAGCATCCCATATGGTCCCCTGAGCACCACCAGGAGCACCAGGAGTAATTCCTGAGTGCATGAGCCAGGAGTAACCCCTGTGCATCGCTGGGTGTGACCCAAAAAGAAAAAAAAAAGCAGCTCAAAGTTCAAGATCGCAAAGAAGATTAAGATCCAGCTGAGGAAAGACTAAGAACTTATTGTGAAGCAGACACAGTTAATGTGTCCTAAAATCCCCTCTTCTACCAGGCTTCTTTTCACTTCAGGCTTCTTAACTTTAATATTGCTAGCTTCCTCACGTCTGTTATTTGTGAAACAGTCTAATTTCTCATTAAAAAACAAAACAAAACAAAAAACCGCGGGGTTGGAGGGATAGCACAGCAGGTAGGGCGTTTGCTTTGCACGTGGCCGACCCAGGTTCGATTCCCAGCACCCCATATGGTCCCCCGAGCACCGCCAGGAGTAATTCCTGAGTATATGAGCCAGGAGTAATCTCCGTGCATCTACAGGTATGACCCAAAAAGAAAAAAAAAAACTGCAGCTGTTCTGCAGAGTTCTGATCTCACCTTTGTTCTCTGTTCCCAGTTCTGGGTCCTCCCTAAACATGCAGGTTCTGAAGCCCAGGAGAACTTCTGGTGTTAGGGACGGGTCAACTTTTTTCAAGAAGAAATTTGCATCGAGAATATCAATTTCTCTTTTTGCTCCACGTTTAGTTCAGAAACCTTTCCACTTATTCCAGCGTGGTCCAAAGGCACCTTGACAATTTCACATGCAGGTAGAAAATTTTACTACAAAACAAAGCATTTGTGTTCACCACCACACACACACACACACACACACACACACACACACACGCCCGAGCGCTCCATTTGCTGCTTCTCTGACCCAGGGGCACAACTAAGATGAGTGAAGGAGGATGGTATCGTCTCCAGGGCAACCTGAGCCCTGGAGACCTCTTGAGACTGTCCCATGCTCCTCTGCACGTCCCCAAACCTCTCCAAACAGCTCAGGAAAAAGCTCCTTTGGTACTGAGATAGCAAAGACAAATTACAGCCAACTCGTCATAAATCTAAGACAGAGGGGCATTTTCAGCGTGTCTAGTTGAACGATTCACGTGTCCTTACGTGGCTCTGGGCTCTTGGCGAGTGGCCCTTCAGCTGCCTGAGAGAAAGTGGAGTTGAAGGCTGGACGTGGTAGAGGCCCCGGGAGGAGGCGGGCAGCGAGGCTGCTGGCCACCTGGGCACCAGAACCCCCGTCAGCCCAGAACCACCAGCAGGGTTCTAACTAGACATTGGGAGGTTTTGACCATTTTTTCTGAGTCTCTGAGGAGAGGGTGGGCATTCTGGGACTTCTGATTATGCAGATACGCCTGGATGGCAGCTGGACCCCGCTCCCCTCCCCCCCCAGACAACCGTGGCAGTAGAGGACAACATGGACGAGAGGGAAAGAGGCCCTCGGGGGGACGCCCCAGTGCAGTCCACTCCCGGGAGCCACTGCCATCAAAGCCACACGGAGAACCGTGTCGGGGGGCAAGAATGACAAGGAGCAAGGGGACAGAGCACGGAAGGAAGCCCGCGGTGACTTGGAATCTCAAAAAAAAGAGGTGTGTGTGCAGGCGTGTGTGTGAGTGTGTGAGTATGTAGGTGATGTGTGTGTGTGCACAGGCATGTGCGTGTGTGCATGTACAGGTGTGTGTGTATGCGCGGGCGTGTGTGTGGGTGCATGTGTGCGTGGAGGGGATGCATGTGTATGTGTTTAGGTGATGTGTGTGCGCGTGTTTGTGTGCGTGTATGTGATGTGTTTGTGTGTGTGCATGTGTGAGTGTGTGTTTAGGCGGTGTGTGTGAGTGTGTATGGAGGTGATGTGTTTGTGTGTGTGAGTGTGTACGTGGAGGTGATGCGTGTGTGTGTTTGTGTGCGTGCATGTGTGTGTACGTGATGTGTTTGTGTGCGTGTGTGTGTTTACGTGGTGTGTGTGTGTGTGAATGTGTGTGTGTAGGTGATGTGTCAGTGTGTGTGTGCGTGTTTGTTTGTGTGTGCTCAGGACGGGCAGGTGTCTGCGTTCCCAGAGACCAGAGCCTGCCTTGGGCGTAGCAGAACGCGGGCCCGTGACCAGTGAGTCAGCACAGCCGAGGGATGGGCAGGTCCTGGGAAGGCAGCCGGACACTCGGAGCAGAGGGATGGCGGTCCCTGCCGGTCGCTGCTGGCAGTGCTGGGGACCCTGTGCAGCGGCAGGGGTGGGACCTGGTGGGCTGTGCGCCAGGCGTCCCCTCCCCGGCAGTGACCTCTCAGGCCCTGAGCGGCAGGGGGGACGCTTCTGCTTCGTGCTGGGCAGACCCCACCTCTGACCGGGGGACTCCCGCTTCCCCGCACTCCGGGGAAGGCACAGTGACAGCCAGAGTCCCTGGACACGGCTGGTCTCTCAGTGCCCTCGCCTGGAACTGGGCAGAGGGTCCTGCCGGGGCTGCAGGCCCTGGGCCTAGTCTTGCTTCTCCAACCACAGACAGGAAAGCTTCGCGAAGTTTTCCGCTCCCCGTCGGTGCTCCCTCCCCCAGGCACTCACTGCCGGCTGCTTTTTGCAGAACAGTATCAGGTTATATTCTCGGACTTCCAGGCACCTCTGAAGCTTCAGGGTTTCTCCCACTTGGAATTCAAAAAGATCGGTGGCAGCTGCTATAAATACTCCTTAAGCGACTTTCTACAAGTGTGTAGATTTTGTCTTTGTGACTTAACAAGGCACCAGCTGAGCCTCATAAAATTGTAAAGAACTCTTGATTTCTAAATGATTTTGGGGGGGATTTAAACTTTCTACACGTGTGGAGATTTTCTCTTTGTGACTTAATCAAGGCACCAGCTGAGCCTCATAAAATTGTAAAGAACTCTTGATTTCCAGATGATTTTGGAGGATTTAAACTTTTGGTCTTTCTCTCTTTTTTTTTTTTTAAAAAATTATTGAATCACTGTGAGATACAGTCACAAAGATGTTTTGGTTTTATAATTAATGTTCCAACACTAGTCCTTTACCAGTGTACATTTCCCACCATCAATGTCCCCTTGTCCCTAATTTTTCTCTCCCCACCTCTAGGGCAAACAATTCTCTCTCTCTCTCTCTCTCTCTCTCTCTCTCTCTCTCTCTCTCTCTCTCTCTCTTGGGCAATATGGTTTGCAATTTCCAAATACTAAGTACTTATTACTTAGTAATACTAAGTTTAAAGAACTTGTTTTTCAATAAATCAGTAATAAATGCTAGTAGTATGATTTTCTTTTTTTCTTTTTGGGTCACACCCGGCGACGTAGAGGGGTTCCTCCTGGCTCATGCACTCAGGAATCACTCCTGGTGGTGCTCAGGGGACCATATGGGGTTCTGGGAATCGAACCCGGGTTGGCTGTGTGCAAGGCAGATGCCCTACCTACTATACTATCGCTCCAGCCCCACTAGTAGTATAATTTTAAAAAATTCTTCTATTTGTAATTTCTTGTTCTTCTGCACTGGTGATTCTTATCTTGATTGCTTTGGTCTGAAAATTTGTGTAAACATTTAGTTTATTAATCACTCATATTTAAGGAACCATAATATATCCAACATACTGAGACAATAGCAGCCTCTAGTGTAATTATTGTCCAACAAAGGTCTACATTTTGGATTCACTATCATTTGATATTCATTGAAAAATAAAGTGAGGAGGATAATTAATAATCAGTAATAAAATCACAGTGACTTGGATAAGGCAAATGCTAATATTCACATTATGATTTTAAATACATGAGTACAGAAAGAAAATGTCCTTTATTTATTTTTAATTTTTTGCTTTTTGGTCACATCCAATGATGCTCAGGGGTTCCTCCTGGCTCTGCGCTCAGGAATTACTCCTGGAGGTGCTTGGGGGACCCTATGGGATGCCGGGGATTGAACTCGGGTCGGCCACGTACAAGAGAAACGCCCTACCCACTGTGCTGTCGCTCCAGCCCATGTCCTTTTTTTAGACCCTTCATTTCAACCTGGTGGAGGAGATTCACGCAAGATTCCAGAGCCTGAATGCCGATATCAGCAAACGTGGTGCTTCCTCCATTCTGAAACTCGCCAATAGGCTGTATGGAGAGAAAACCTACGACTTCCTCCCCGTGAGTACTTGGAGCTGCGTTCTGCAATTCTCGAGGCTGTGCAGAGGCTTTCCCACACACTGTCATATAAGTTTAAATTCTTTAAAAAAATCAGCACAATGCCGCATGAAAAATGGGCAGCTGCTGAAGGGGGCGGGTGAGGCCCCTCCCCAAGGGACCCAGCCCCGGCAGTAGAAAACCCCCAGAATTCAACCACCACCAGGCCCACGGCCGTTCTCCACACTCTTGGACGGGCCTCAGCTATGAGGGAATCTATTCCTGGACATCTCATACTTTATACCAATACACCAATAGTAGAACACCACATTTGATGGGATTTAAAGTAGAAGTACCTCATGGTGTTTCACTAATAAAAATTAAAAAATAAAAACAAAACAAATAAAAGCAATTTATACAAAAAAATAACGTAGAAGGCAACCAATCAGGGTAATTATATGTATACATACATATATATGTACATATAAGCATACAAGTCTCAACTTTTAACAACATGTTACTATTCCCTTATACAAGGGCTTGGGTGAAATACAACAATCTTCCCACCCTTTCCTCTCAGAAACCTTTTTTGTCTCATTTTTAGTGGATTATTCATAACAAACATTACAAAATAAATTATTTCGGTTTTGCTTCGGGGGCAGGGTTTGGAGTTTGGGATGGACACATCCGACATATGGGAAGGTGTCATGGTGGTGAGATTGGTGTTTGAATATTAAATGTAATCAAACATTGTGAACTACTTCATAAAAATAAAATTAAAAAAAAAGAAAGAAAAAGGAGCAGCAGGTGTCCTCACTGATGGAGTTTAGCTTCATGATCCTTGGGGAAATGACCATCCCTGTTTTTCTAAACCAGTGGTGGATTCCTGTTCCTCTCTAGAGAGATTGATACTTGTGTATTGACAGAAGTGATGGTTAGAGTTTAGGAAGAGAAATGGGGATTCTTTTTTTTTTTTTTTTGCTATTTGGGTCACACCCAGCGATGTTCAGGGGTTGCTCCTGGCTCTGCACTCAGGAGTTACTCCTGGAAATACTCAGAGGACCATATGGGATGCTGGGAATCGAACCTGGGTCGACCACGTGCAAAGCAAATGCCCTCCCCGCTGTGCTATGGCTCCAGCCCCCAAAATGGAGATTGTTAAGCAGAAACTGACTTTTGTGCTTATAAAAGTTTGGACTATATCTTCCTATTTAGTATTGCGTTTTAAAAATTTTTTTTTAACCCACAATAAATCAGTAGAAAAACATTTTGTGACGATGAAATTTATGCCTCTTAGGGAATTTCACTTTTTAAAAAGATTTTATAACTCAGTTCTATGTGTCACTGTGGTTCTTTATAACGTTTCTTTCTTCTTTCTTTGTCTTTCTTAAAGCAGTTCTTAATTCAACTCAAAAAATGTACAGTGCTGAACTGGCCAGTGTGGATTTCAAGAATGAAGCTGAAAATGCGAGGGATGAGATCACTGAGTGTGTCCAAAGGCAGACAGAAGCCAGGACCTGGACAGACACCACCCTGACCCGCTCTGATCCCCCCAAGCCAAACCATAGCACCCTAGAATAGAGGCCCTGCGGCTGGAAGTTCCATGTGATATTATTGAAACAGTTAAATATTTCTCTCCTGTCACTTCCCCACATATGCCGTCCAAATCAAGTGGCTCTTGAGTAGAAAGTCAAAGGAATAAAAATGGGGGGAATACACTGAGTCGCATGTTACCTAATACACGAATGGTGCGGGTCAGCCTTCACCAATGGTGCCTTACTCATTTTCTTCACTAGTGTCTCATCTCAGGAACGAGCCTTGTTTGGTGGGAGCCAGTCATGAGATAGAATCTAGTCTGGAAATCACTCGGCCCACGTTCCTGTCTTCTGGACAAGGGATGACTCATAACCACGTGGAACTAATCATATATGATCATATGTGGTGCCAGATATTGGTGCAATGACAGTCTTGGTATTTGGCATAATCGGTATGCCACGGGGAGTTTGCCAGACTCAATATGCCCAATATGCCAAATACCAGTAACAATGAAGGGTCTCATTCTCCTAACTCTGAAAGACCCTTGAATATGGCACTTTTAAAAAAAATCTCAGGGCTAGGACGAAGGAGACGTTACTGGGGCCTGCTCGAGGCAATCGACGAATAACAGGATGGTCGTGATCGTGATTGACAGTCTTACCTTCGGTTATTTATTAAAATCATGTGTATATAAGTGTGTGTGAGAGAGAATGAGAAAAAGAAGGGAGAATTTGAAGAGGTTATTATTTTACTAATGACTCAAAATATTTCCTCGAGGAACTTTTCTTTTCCTGCGAAAGATGGCGGCTTGACAAAACAAGGCTCCCTGTAGCTCACACCCTCCAGAAAAGTAAGCCTGTCTTGCTTCCGGCCCCTCAGCACAGATTGCTTTGAAGAGAGAGATGTTACTAATCCCTTATACCAGGGCTTATTGGCTCCTGGGTGAAATGCAACAATCTTCCCACCCTTTCCTCTCAGAAACCTTTTTTGTCTCATTTTTAGTGGATTATTCATAACAAACATTACAAAATAAATTATTTCGGTTCTGCTTCAGGGCCAGGGTTTGGAGTTTGGGATGAAAACATCCAACATATGGTGGGGCACCTTTGGGCTACTTTGTCTTCCTTCCCTGCCTCATGCACTGGCTTATTCCAAGCAGATCCGAGACTGTAGGAGTTGCCTAACTAAAAACCCGGGGATGAAGATGAAGATGAAGATGAAATCGAAGCGATGTCTTTGAGCGGCATGCCAGTGTCACCAACAGTCAGTTCAGAGTTGGGATTCTGGCATGTGGCATGTCTGCAAAATCAGCTCACTCTCTCATCTTAGGGAAAACCCCAGACCTTTCCACTTCAGCAATGGTGAGTCCATGGACTAAACTGGTGCTGGTGAATGCCACCTACTTACTCCAAGAGGGAGTGGGAGGAGGAGTGTGATGAGCTGGACACTGAGTCAGGTGGGACTCTCTGCTCACTCCCCGCTCCGCAGGAAAGCAGGCGTGTTGTTTCTGCACCTGTTCAGAAAGACACCCCCAAAATGGGAACGGCATGTCAGAGAAACAGGTTCCCAATGGGCTACCTCGAAGGGCTGAAGAGCCGAGGGCTGGAACTTCCCTGACAGAACAGGGAGCTCAAAGTAACGTGTGGACTGTGCGACGGTGGCAGAAAGCTGCTTCCTATTTAAAAGGTAAAGGTAAAGGCCCTCCCGTTGATCGTCGATTTGCTCGAGCGGGCCCAGTAACGTCTCCATTGGAGACTTTGTTGTTACTGTGTCTGGCATATCGAATACTCTCGGTAGCTTGCCGGGCTCTCCGAGAGGGGCGGAGGAATTGAACTTGGGTCGGCCGTGTTGGCCGCTTGTAAGGCGAATGCCCTACCCGCTGTGCTATCGCTTCCTATTTAGTTAAAGGTAAATTTTAACTAAATTAGCGATGCTAGCGAGGGCATGGTAAGCTTCTCCCGGAGGATTCACTAAGAAGCTTCTAAGGGGAAATTCGCCGATGAAACCTAAAACACTCAAGGTGGATATCCAACAGAAAAGAGTAATTTTGCCATTTTGGCTGATTGCCATAAATGGGTGTTATCATGTTCAGCTGACCGTTATTGGCAAAAGCTGTGCTTTCCCAAAATGGCCTGTTGATTCTAAGCAAGGCTAATTATTGTAAGAGGAGAGTGGACCCTCGCAGTTTCTTTACTGGGGCATGATTTTCTAAAAACTTTAATTTGGGGGCCACACCTGGCAATGCTCAGGGCTTTCTCCTGGTGCTGTGCTCAGAGATCATTCATGGGACTGCTCCAGCGACCCCATGGGATGTTTAGGATCGCACCGGAATCAATTGTGTGCAAGCACCCTACCCGCTGTACTCTCTTGGAGCCCTGGCATGATTTATTTGGTTTCCATGCAGTATCTTAGCGCTCCATGCATGGGAGAGCTTGACATAACCTCTCCTGGATTTCTTTACCAGTCGCTGCAATGCCGGCGGTGTGAAACGCTAGCGTTCCTGCTGAATGACGGTTAATTCTATATGAGAACTCCCTGGAATATACAGTTTTCTTTTTTTTTTTAATCCCAGCACTTTTTCACCAGGCCACGTTCCCCACCAGGTGTGCCTCCTTCCTGGATGGCGTGGTTCCCTCCCCCCGACTTGCAGACACAGTGCCCACCCACACCTGTGGAGGCAGCTGCAGCCTTTTAAGAGGGCGGGTCGCCGGGGGGGGGGGGGGCCGCCTCGCAGATAAAACCCAGATTCTCCTCCCCTCCACCGTCTCCCGGCTCTAAGCCAATCGCTTCCAAGGGGTGGGTTCCGGGCCGGCTACCTCTGGGACCCGCCACACGGAGCAGAACAGCTGGACTCCGCTGTATGTGCGGTTGTCTGGGAGGCCCTGGGTGGATCATGCCAACTGTCAAGACCAGGAGGACCAGGACAGAAGTCACAGCCAGGAGGTGTGTATTTACCAAAATAAATCACGAAGAGGTCTCGGTGGCGGTTCTCTCTCTCTCTCTCTCCGCCGCCTGCGTTCTGTAGTCTCAGACCCTGGGGAGGTTGATGGCAAAGGGAGGAAGGAATGAGGGCCAGGCTGGTTGGCCTCAACTGCAGCTTATTCCAATCTCCTTGCATCCACTTCTGATTCTCCCTCATGCTACTTCCATCTCCTTCTGGATCCTACTTCATTCTCCTCTCCTTCTCCTCCCCAGCCCACTCTTATCGATCACGATCATCCTGTTGTTCATCGATTTCATCGAGCAGGCCCCAGTAACGTCTCCTTCGTCCTAGCCCTGAGATTTTAGAAAGTGCCACATTCGAGGTTCTTTCAGGATTAGGAGAATGAGACCCGTCATTGTGACTGGTTTTTGGCGTATTGAATACGCCACGGGGAGTTTGCCAGACTCTGCCGTGTGGGCAGGATGCTTTTGGTATCCTTCTGAGTTTTCCAGAGTAAGAACTAGATAATAAGATGGAGAGCTGGGTTTTAAGTCTCTTGTGTCTTGGCCGTTGATGGGATTACCTGGCGCCGGTGGGGGTGGGGGGGCAGTTGGTGGGTGTGATGCCTACCTACTACTGGAAGATGGGGAATCTGGGTGGAGGAGGCCCAGTCCCAATCCGAGCAGGCTTGGAGATCTCAGCCCTGGGACCCGCATGCCTGTGTTCCTCTGCCGGTCCCCTCATGTGTGTGGAGAATGGTCTGAGCATGGCTGTGGCTGGTTCCGGAGGTCTTTGGCTGCCAGGGCTCTGCTCGGGACGGGGAGGGAAACTCTCAACCCGCCCCCCTCCAAGGGGCCCCAGTGAGGACAGCCAGGCACGGGAGCAGGAGACCCTTACAGCCTAGATAAATCCCCCAGCATGAGGGGTTGGGGCTTACACCTAGGTGTGGTCATCCAATCAACAGAGGAAAAGTCTTTCCCTCAGGGGAATGCTCTTCCAGGACAGATTCTCATTCAGCAGGACGACCCACCCAAGAACGGAATCCCCCGGGTGTGTTTCTCCTCTCCGTGTCCAAAAAAAACACATATCAGTATTCGTGATATTAATCCTTTCGTATGGACACAGTGAGAGCTACATTAAGCTTACAGAATTGCGCTCCTGGGGCCATCTCACTCTCAGACCACAGTGCTCAGGCCAGATTAGTCTTTCCTATCCCTCTCAGGGTCCTGATCTCGTCGCTACTTTTGGACCATGACCGTGTTTGTCCACTATCATGCTCTCAGCTTCTAGTTGAGTATTGTGGTGCTTCGACCTGGCCCATTTCCACGCCAGGGTCGCTCACAGCTTGCCCTGGGTCCATTCGGTCCCTCGCCAGGACCCTGCTTTTGGGGTGCTAGGAACTAAGGGCAACTGAGGCTCAAGTCGAAGCAGGTGCCCCGGAGAGCGAAGGGGTCGCCTGTGTCCCTGGTACTGCCATCTAATTCCACTGCCACGCTCCTGAGGTTTTTTTGGGGGGAGGGGCATCTCTGCTGGGGTCTTGCAGGATCCTGGGATGGGGGGCTGGGCCTCTCGTCCACCACGCTGCCATACCTGTCAGTGGAGGGGTCATTTATGTCCCTGCTGCAGTTGTCAAGTTCCCTCTGCGACACTCCTGAAGTTTCGGGGGGGGGAGGGCGCGT
The DNA here is from genome assembly GCF_029834395.1 of Sorex fumeus. Classification (NCBI taxonomy): domain Eukaryota; kingdom Metazoa; phylum Chordata; class Mammalia; order Eulipotyphla; family Soricidae; genus Sorex; species Sorex fumeus. The sequence continues at coordinate 2,485,248 of NW_026606275.1, forward strand.
TTTGGCGGCGCTTCTGCAGGGGCTGGGGTCTCGCAGGGGGTGGGGGTGGGGACTGGGCCACTCACCCCAAGGCCACGCCCAGCACATTGCTGGACCTGTCGGACAGGCCTCATGCGTCCCTGCTGCTGTCCTCTAGTTCCACCATGCTCTTCCTGAGTTTTCCAGGGGGTCGCCTCTGCTGGCACTGGGGTCTTGCAAGGTCCGGGGTCGGGGGGGCTGGGCCGCTCGCCCCGAAGCCCACCCCAGCACATCGCCCAACCTGTCCATGGATGGGGCCGCTTGTATGTCCCTCTGGCTGCGGTCTAGTGACCTAGTGTTCGGTGACCTCCAGGACGAGCACCCGCGCTCCCCCCCCGCCCCCCAGCCCAGGACCCTCAAAGACCCCAGCACCAGCAGAGGCGCCCCTGGAAACCTCAGGAGCATGGCAGAGGTTACTAGACTGCAACAACAGGGACATAGTGATTTCCCCCCCTTCCCCCCCACCGACAGGTACAGCAGCGTGCTGGCGTGGGTTCCGAACCCCGTACCCCGCAACAAGGTCCTCCTGGTCGTGACAGTTGACATGGTCCTCACGGGTCCTACAACCGGACAGCGGAGCCCAGCAGTTCTGCACCGCGAGGCGTCCCACAAGAAGTCGGCCCAGAACCCACAGCTCAGAAGCAAGGGGCTGAGGTTCTCACAGCCCGGAGGCCGTGGCGGGCAGGAGAATCTCGGAGTCAGCTGCGACAGGTATGCCTGTATAAAGATGACTACAAAAAAAAATGCAGTCGTTATAAAGACCTTACATAGAGGATCCCCCATCACCCCCCCAGTTTTGGGTCATACCTGATGGTGCTCAGGGCTTGGTCTTGAAGACGGGGATATCTTCGCTGGGAATAGAGCAGAGAAATTATGTCTAAGTCTTGTGGAGAAGATGCTTCCACAGGATGAAGTCCTGGTCTTCTTGCTGCCCACTGGGTGCTGATGAACTGGATGGACCCGGCCCAGTAGGGGTGGTACATTAGCAGTTGGCCCCATGACGTCCAGGCCCACTGTCACCAGATGCTCCTGCCGGTGCATTTGGCTGCTGTTTTAACTTTGGAGGTCCGCTCCGATCTCGTGAGGGACTAGTTTTAGTGAAAGGACCCTGGTGCTCTGGGCTTAGTCTGGCATCCCTGCAGAGTGCAGCAGGCACCCTGGGGCAGGTCACCCACTTTTCTGCATTCTTTTCTTTAAAAAAAAAAAGCCAGAGAGAGAGAACAGGGGTTACAGGGGTTAAGGCACTTGCCTTGCACGTGGGGCCCCAGGACCCTGAGCCATCAGGGGTCACCCCTGCGCCCCCCTGCCAGAGCTGCTGGATATGGACCCCAAACCTAGAGATCCAGATCAACTCCATGCCCAGGGAGGACCCTGGTGAGCTGCTGGGTGCTGCTGGCACTCTGTGGGCTGGTGTTTTCTCTGCATTTTTTTGTTTCTGGGTACCCTAAGGGTATTTTGTAACGGAGGTGTGACTCTTCATCCTTCTGCATCCTTCCCAGAGGCAGGCGTGGATGCGATTAAGGCCCTGGCTATAGGGCGCTCCTGACATCCTTCTCGGGTAGTCCTTTGGGTGGGTTTTCAATCGACCTGACAGACTGAATTCCCAGTGATGGGAGTCCCTTTGCGCCCTTCAGTTTCACACCAGGGGACGACCCCCCACCCCCATGCAGGCTCTGCATCCAGGTGTCCATATGAGTTGCGGGAGGTGGCAGGGGAGGTTACTCACCCCCTGATCCAGAAACCCTCCAAGTTCCGTGATAAGCACTGAGTTACACATCTCTCCTCCTGGCCTGTGCCTGGAGTCCGAGAATCCCACCTTTAACAATCCTGCTCCTGATCTAAAATCCCTCTGATGCCAGCATCTCTGTGGCCTAGACCTAAACTAACTTCTTGCTAACCTCAGACTCGTGCAGAGAGATGCCCTTTTACTGATGGGGAGACCGGACTGGCAGTGGTCATCCTAGATGAGATTTCATGGGCTGCTGCTGTAAGAGCCATAGCTGCCACTGCTTGCTACCATCCAGCCAACCCCGGGCCACTGAGTGGGTCCCTGAGTTTCCAGCAGAGAATCTTTGGGAGATTGAAATGCCGGTCAGCAGATCTCATTCCACAGCTCCCAGGCAGCCTGCGCCATGTCTCCTAAAGAGGCATTACTGTTTACCATGGTGACCTCTCCAGAGCCGTTCTCCAGAACACCCCATAGTGTTTTCTAGCTTGGATGCTGTGAGTTTAAGACGTTTCCCTGTGGCCTTTGGATGGAGATTGGTCCTCAGGAGCAAGTGATCCCATAGATAGTGAACTCCTTAGCGGGGAGATTTGAGATTTCTTGTCCCCACAGAAAGTTCTAGAATTAGAATTCTACGGTTGGAGAACTACTCAGCCTGCGGGATGACTTCATCACTCATTCCTGACCTGAGTTCAATCCCCAGTCCTCAATGCAATCCTTACACCTGTGAGTAATGATTCTTGAGGACCTCCAGGTGTGCCCCCCCAGAAAAGAACAAAACTGGAATAGGATTTATACCAAAAGGTATGTTAGGGAAATACAGTTTTCTCCCAACTCTTACTTTACTACATGGTTTGTTTTTCATAACATTATTTTGCATAGGTATAGCCAGATTTGAGAAGTCTCAATTTTGAATCCCCCAGTCTTTGCTGAGATACCCCTGGGATTGGCTAAGAACAGATGGGACCTCTGAATAAATTAATATTTTGCCTGTGACATCATGGTAGCACAGGCTCAGCCCAGCTGACACGTGAAGATCAGGTGAGCGTGGTGAGTCTAGGTGGCCTCGGGTCTGTCATCTGCTCTTAGGAGGGCCTGGAATGCAGGTGTCCATTTCATCCCTCTCTAGACTGGCAGAAACCCGGGTTTCCAGGGCTTCTCTTCTCTTGACCCCGAGAGCAGGGCTCATGGGGTGAAATCAGAGTTGGACCTTCCTCCTCAATCCCCACCTTTTTGAGGCAGAGATGTGTCTAGTTGGTCCCTGAGTCATTCTGATGCCTTTACTGTCCCCCCCCCCCCGCCCCGCAGCAGCTTCTGATATTCTGCTGTTCAGAGCTTTTATTGATGATTTCTTATCACCTGCCACATTCTTCATTTCTGTCATTTATTTTATTTTTACTTTGCTTTTTGGGTCACACCTGGCGATGCACAGGGCTTACCCCTGGCTCTGCATTCAGGACTTAACTCCTGACGATGCTCGGGGGACCATATAGGATGCTGGGAATCGAATCCAGGTCGGCCGCGTGCAAGGCAAACGCCCTACCTGCTGTGCTATCACTCCAGCCCCAATTTCTGTCATCATTTCTGATGGTAGCTGTTTTTCATTTGCCTCTCATATACTTTCTCGTGCTTTGCTGATGACATGTGCTATTGTTTTCTGGACTCATTGAACGCTCTTACCATCGTGTTGCTAAAGACACTTGCGTCTTCAGTGAGTTTGTCTTTGCTCGCTGAGCTCGATGGACTTCTACCAGTTTTCACCACTGGTTTTTCTGGTGTTCTTGTGCTGGGGGTGAGCCTTTGTAGATACTGGAAGATGCTGAGGGATGAAGCTGGAGATGGCTCTGTCTGCCCATCCTCACAGAATGACAGGAAGGATAACTGTGAGCAGCATGTGATAGGCTGAGTAGAGCTGTCTCCAGCTGCAGAAGAGCCACACACTTTAGGAGCTATGGTGGGGGCCCTAATGGCACAGGTTGTGTGTGGAGGATGTTGACCCACCTGGTAGGAAGGGTTTCTGCCTCCCTGACAGGAATAGGCCCAATGTTACAGCTGGAGGCAGCCTCGCCTGGGACTATGGAGCCGTAGACAGAAGGTCGGTCACTACCCCAGTTCTCATGGGCCTATGCAAAATAACTGCCCCTTTTTCTCAGGGCAAACAGTCTGGTATCTTAATTGTAAGAGATGCAGAGAAAACCATGTTCCATGTCAGGGACATGCCGTTTGTGTAAAAACCAAAATTCTAGTCCCAGGAAGGGATAGTCAAACTTCAGTTAAAACGCAAAGTCAAAGCCACCACACCCTCCCAGAGCCTGCTGTGGGTTTTGCTCTAGGTACTTGGGTTCTGTTCCAAGTTCTGAGATTGGGCTCTTGCTCATCTGTGATTGTCTCACTGGAAAGGAGCCCTCTAAAAGAAAAGAATAACTTCTAATAGTCTCCAACCTCTTGTGTCTCTCCATTTTTCTATCCACTCCCTCTGCCCCCTCTCTGTCACATGACCAGGGGGAAGGGAATTCTTTCAACTAGTCTGATGCCACCAATCAAGGGATCAAATGAACTTTTGAAAGGATGGGCAGTGAGCATTAAGTAGGGTTTGGGGTCATTCGTTTCTTAATCACATTAAAAGATTTGGCCCGTAAACACCTAAATTGAACTTGTTTTTTTTTTTTTTTTCCACAAATCCCTTAAATTACAGATGATGCAGCCAGATTGGACGTTCCATTTGACCTCCAGAGAGAGTCCATGGACCCAACCCACCCTGAAGGGGACCCATGGCCCGGATCTCTGACCACTTTTGGCAGGAAGCACCTGATGACTTCTTCACCCCTATCCCCTGAGGCAGAGACCAAAGGGGGGAAGGGCAGGGGTCAGATTTAGAACATGGCCCTAAAGAAGGGGACTTGAGGATGGATAGTCCCAAGGATGACCTTGGCCCTGCCAACCAGACACAGGAGAATCCTCTTACACCTCCCCTGTTTCAACAACCTACATCCTTGACTGGGTGCCTGCCGACTTTTCCCAGAGATGCTGGTCAGATACCCCATCCTATCACTGCAGGGAGGCCTGAAGTACATACCTTGCCGTGGTGATTTCTGTTGGAATAGAGCTGAGTTCTGCACCTACTGGGCATCAGGTTTTGAGCCAGGACCAAAGGAAGGAACTCTGGAATCGAGGAGTTGTGTCTATTGGGGAATTTGCGCTGGCAAACTGAGCAGAACTTTGTGGAAAGGGGCTCTGCTACCCTGAGAGGCCTCGGTCAGGTCAGAGGTGGGGAAGCCTTTCCTCGTTTCTGGTCTTGATCCCCAGATCATCTGACGGGAACTCAATCTGGACAACCGACTCTCAGGCTTTTTCTCGGAACCTGTGGTGATGTGCCAGTTCAAAGACTCGGGGTGGTACATTTTATTTTTGGAGAAGAGCTTCCTCGTCTACTTCATGAGATGCCACCTCTGGGGAAACGACTGCAGGGCCAGTGGGCACGTGGTTATTGATTCTCCCACTCGGCCATTGCTTATTGACCCGGGAGGCACAGAGACGCCTCATTTCAGCCACTCGGCTACTACAGAGGCTGAGTTGGTCTCTTCCTTGGTACTGTGACCGCTTCTCTAAATGCCCCAAATGCTACAGCCCAACAGTTGCTCACCTGCTAAGGCTCTTAGAAAAGTGCTCTGAACTTGTTTTTATTACTCATCAGATCTCAACCAGGACGGGTGTGGGGACCAGGAGAGCCATGGCCCAGCAGGTACAGGTCGCCTGTCAGTCTTGGCGGTCCAGGCAGTCCGAGTTTCTCTTGTGGGCCATGAACACAGAAGATCTTGAGGGCCAGGTGGTCCGACTATGCCTGAAGGACTAAAAGCCCTGAGAGCTATGGGCCCAGGCATCCAACGACAGCTTCCACTTGGAGCCTTTTAAGGGTTGTGTGGCCCGAGATACGCCAGAGGCCCGACCCATTCCAGGGGTCGACCTCCATCCAGTGATCCGACCTCCATCAATCCATCCTCCATCCCGATGTACACCAGTGACCCGACCTGACCTTCGAGAAAGCATATTACAAACGACAGTGCCCAGAGGAAAAAGAGGCAGGCTGGGGTGGGAGATTGGCAGGAGGGGAACTGGGGACTTTGGTGATGGGAACTGTGCACCAGTGAAGGGACTGGTCAAGGTGCATCATCCAAATTAACTCATGTAACTGATCTCGGTCTGTGTGTAACTGTGTCTCATGGTGATGCTATAAAAAGATCATTACAAAAAAAAGATGTGCTATTTAGTCATAATAAAGACCTTACATTGAGGATTTTTTTTCTCCCCCAGTTTTTGGGTTATACCCGGCTGTTTAGTCTCCGAGGTGGCTAGGGAAGGCCCCGGGGGCTCTCCCCCTCACTGCCCAGGTTGGGTGGTCTCAGGCCACTCCCCCAGCCAGGGCGGCCCGTGCCATGGGCAGACAGAGGAGGAAACGAGGGCCAAGCCAGTTGGTGATCAGTTGCCCTTTATTCCATTCTCCCCACATGCCTGTTGCAGTCTCTGAGTCCCCCATTCTAGTCTCCCACCGCCCCTCATTCCCGTCGATCTCCTGCTCATTCTCTCCGTGCTCCATCTCGTAGCCGTGTCTCTCGTCTCTCCACGCACCTGCTGCTGCATCCTTCCTCCACACTCCTCTCCCTCTGTCCTCCTTGCTAGTCTCTCCACACTCCATCTTGCTGCCCTGGTCTCTCTCCCATCTCTCCAACTCCCCAGCCCTGGGGTAGATGCTACACCCAGTCCAGTAGCAAAAGCAGCCTAAGAAAGCCCTTCCTGACCGCCCATCAGGCTCCAGGGTGGAAACACCACCTAGGGGTGTTCCTCTCCTCGTTAATCCAATAACGTAACATCTTAATTCTACTTAATATTATTTTGATGAACACAGTAAGAGATACATTGAGCTCGTAAGGTGACTCTCCTGGGAACATCTCACAACAGACTCAGGCTACAGTGCTCAGGCCAGATTAATCTTTCCTAACCCTAGCAGGATCCAAATCTAGTTATTACTTTTTGGATCGTGACAGAATCTGTCCATGACCAAGCTCTTATAGTTAAGGATTATGGCGCTATGGCCAGGCCCATTTTGATGCCAGGGTAGCACATAGCTCACAGCTTTCCCTGGATCCATCCAGTCCCTCGTCGGGACCCTGCTTTTGGGGTGCTAGGAAGTAAGGGCACCTGAGGTTTACGTTGAGAGAACAGATGTCCAGGAGGTAAATTATCATCCAGGGTCAATGAACTCCCAAGTTACCAGAGCGTAGCATTAACTGTCTTGTGTCCATACAAAAAGGACATTGCTCTGAATTAACTATGCAAAGAACTTAAGGAAAAAAAAAACATTTACAAGTCAACAGAGCACAAAGACGTCACAGAGAAACACAGAGGAATGGGAGCACTGTGATGGGAGTAACCCAATAAACCTAAACTCCCTGTGGCAAGGCAGAAAGGACAAACCAATGTTACCTGCATGTCCCCTTTTCTTTTTACAAAGACACAAAATTTGAAATGAAGGAACAATTCCAAATCAAAATACAGTATTAGTTGTACTATGATTTCAGAGTCTCCTGTCCCCGCACCTGGCTATCCTTACCGGGGCCCCTTGGAGGGCGGAGGGTTGAGTTTCTCTCCCCACCCACCCCCACCCCGAGCAGAGCCCCAGCAGCTGAGGACTTCCGGAGCCAGCCACAACCATGCTGGACCACTCTCCACACGTCCGGACGGGCCTCATGCATGAAAGAACTGGCAGAGGAACCCAGGCATGCGGGTCCTGGGGCTGAGGTCTCCAAGCCTACTCGGATTGGGACTGGGCCTTCTCCACCCTGACCCCCAATCTTCCAGTAGGTAGGCGTCACACCCACCAGCTGCCGCCAGCGCCAGGTTGGTCCCATCAACAGCCAAGATGCAGAGACTATAAAATCCAGCTCCCGGAAAAGCGCGGCTGCATTCGCAGCCACGTGACATCTTATCTTGTTTTTTCTTTGGAGAACCTGGCAGGCTACCAAAAGTATCCTGCCCGCATGGCAGAGTCTGGCAAACTTCCCGTGTCCTACTCAATATGCCAAACACCAGTAACAACGATGGGTCTCATTCTCCTAAGCCTGAAGGAGCACTGAAATGGCTCTTTTAAAATCTCAGGGCTAGGAAGAAGGAGACGTTACTGGTGCCTGCTCGAGGCAATCGACGAACAACAGGATGATGGTGATCGTGATTGTGATGATTTCAGTCCGACCCTGGGCCCAGAGCAGTGCTTGTACTAAAGCGTCCAATTGCCCTGCACTGTCCAGGGGTGATGAGAGTCACCAATGATGAGTCATTTAGTCTCGTTCTGAAGAAATGAAGCGTCTGGATCCAAATTGAAGAGTTGTTCCTGCATCAGCATCAGTAGTGGTTCCAGCAATGAGTTCCAGGGGAGCAGCTCTTAGGAGTCTGATAAACTCACATCACTGGATCAGGCTGGGAGCACTGTAATAGGAGCATCACAACTTCTGGCAGAACTTGTTAAGCTGGAGAATGTAGCCAGGGGAAGTTGGAGTGTTGTGAGACTCCAATAGTCTGAGAGCCAAATCAGGTGGATGAATTTGACTCCTGACGAGATGTAACAGGACCCAATATTTCTCCATGGGGGGGTTATCATCTGTTGAAACAAAAGCATAGCCTTTTCCTTGAACGAGGAGTCCCCCTGCTACATTCAATTGAGAAAATACCTTCTTTTTTGTTTTTGATTTACCATGTCATATATCCTATTTCCTTGTGCACAAATGCAATGAAGACGTGCTATCTTTTTTTTCCCCTGTAACTAGATCTTTCTTTCCCCTGTAACGAGAACAGTGCAGTCTTCTGCCCCCACGCCTGGGTGTTCCTTCCTGGAGTCCCTTGGAGGGGAGCGGGTTGAGCTTTCCTCCCCGCCCCGACCAGGGCTCCGGCAGCCGAAGACCTCCAGGACCAGCCACCACCATGCTGAGACCACTCTCCGCACACCTGAAGGTACTGGCAGAGGGACAAAGCCACGCGGGTTCCGGGGCCGAGATCTCCAAGCCTACTCGGATTGGAGTCGAGCATCTTCCACCCAGATCCTCCAAATTCCAGTAGGCGGGGGTCACACCCACCACCTGGCCCCCTGGCACCGTTTAATCCCATCAGCGGCCAAGACTCAGAGACTATAAAATTCAGATCCCGGGCGACATCTTATCAGAACTTTTTTTTATGACATCTTATTGTCTCTTTCCTACTTTGGACAAACTTGCAGGCTATCGAATGTAGCCTGCCCACAGGGCAGAGTCTGGCAAACTCCCCGTGGCGTACCCAATATGCCAAATACCAGTAACAATGATGGGTCTCATTCTCCTAAAGAGCCTTGAATATAATCTCAGGGCTAGGATGAAGGAGACGTTACTGGGGCCTGCTCGAGGCAATCGACGAATAACAGGATGATGAAATGAAAATGAAATGAAATGTCATATATCCACTGAATATGGAGAGGTGGTGGGCTTAAAGCTGCATTGTTCCCCATTAAAAAAAGGGGTGGCCTCAATGCCTCTCTTGCAAACCACAGTACCCAAAAGAAGAGAGAAAGAACAAGGGGGAATGCCCTGCCACAGAGGCAGGGTGGGACGGGGGGGATGGGGGGTGGAAGGGATGCTGGGACCCGTGGTGGTGGAGCATGGGCACTGGTGGAGGGATGGGTACTTGATCATTGTATAACTGAAACCCAAGCACAAAAATTTGTGAGTCTATAACTGTACCTCATGGTGTTTCACTAATAAAAAAATAAAAATTTAAAAAAAGGGGTGGCCGCGACATCATTTTATTCTTAAACCAAGTTGTAGAAAGCAAATCATTTCACAACGCTGTTTCTGCATGTCTGATTGGGGGGAGGGGGGTCGTAAACTCTAAACAATAATTGTGCATCTTCTATCGAAACGATGTATCTAGTCAAAGTAGATAGAGTATTAACTAGAACTCATCTGCCTCACAGGAATTGGGAGGGGTGGGAGGTGGGGTTCTATTGGGGTTCGCGGTTAAAAATAAGTATTGGTAAAGGGAAATGTGTTTGATATTTACATGACTGAGACCTAAACCCAAAAGCTCTGTAACTTTTCCCACAGTGATTCAATAAAGAAATAAATTATAAAAAAAGAGGGGTGGCCTTAGAATCAGAGGCTACAGCTGGAGAGATAGCAGAGCGGGGAGGGCGTTTGCCTTGCACGCGGCCGACCTGGGTTCGATTCCCAGCATCCCATATGGTCCCCCGAGCATCGCCAGGAGTAACCCCTGTGCAACCCCGGGTGTGACCCAAAAAGCAAAAAAAAAAAAAAAACCCAAAAAACCCAGAGACTACAGGGGGAGGCGGAATGGGAATCCTAATCTCCACTTGCCATTGTCTCAGCTCCCCATAAATTCAGAGGTATGGGTGCTATATAGGGCTGGAAAGTGGCTGTAACGCCCTCGGGGTCAATACGTTTTAACCGTCTGGCACTCTGCCGGACGAAGGAAGAAGGCATCATGCCCACTCCTTTCAGACCGTAGGGTGTTGCCTTTTGCGGCCCCGTTATGAGGCCAATATTGGGTAGAAATGATAGAGGCATCAGAAGATCCCGAGTCCATCATTCCCTTAAACTTCTTTCCATGAATCTCAAGAGTTAGAAGTGGGCAGTTGCCCTCCCTAAGACGGGCAACGCAGGCGATCATAGGATTAGTCCTCCCAGAACCGCCTCTGCCAAGGCGAGTGGATTAGCCTGGCAGAACAAAAGGAAGCAAGAGAAACTGAACAAGGTCTCCTTTATCAAATGTCCAAACAGTCGGCACCGTCCTAACAATGACCATTTCACCAGTATGATTAGAGTCAATGACCCCAGTAGGAACAGTCACTTGATCACTTGATACCCCGTTATTCATTGATTTACTCGAGCGGGTGCCAGTAACGTCTCCATCCATCCCTGTTGCGTGCTAGCGTAGCCCAGTGGCATCTGTTCGTTCTAGGAACATGCAGAGCCTCAAACCGATCATTCAGGGTCTTGACGAAGAAGTCTGACCATCTTGTAGGTGGGCGTCCACGCGATCTTTTGACGTCCCGTGTAATCCAGTCAGTAACTGCTCTAGTCCAGCGGTCGTCTCTAAACCTCATTACGTGTCCAGCCCATCTGATTTTTGATGCTTGGCAAATGAGCAGCGTCCCCGATTCTTGAGTGTTGATGGAGACCAGAACTCCAGATTCTATCTCTCATTTGAGTGAAACGTGATATTCCAAGCATAGTTCTTTCAATTCCTCTTCAGGAGACCCGAATAGCGTTCTCATCTTGTTTGCATAGGGCCCAGGTCTCTGAGGCATATGTTAGTGCAGGAAGAACAGTGGAATCAAAGAGATGTGCCCGGAGCCGGAGGTTCTTCGTCCTCTTAGCTATTTCTTCGACGTTCTTGAAGGCGTTCCAAGCCGCTCTCTTCCTCTTGCACAACTCAGGTGCCAAGTCATTCGTCATGTTGACTTCTCGACCTAGGTACACATAGCTGTTGCATTCGGAGATGGTCATTCCGTTCAGAGCGAATGGAACGTAAGGAATCAGACTGTTTCTCATAAACATTGTCTTTGTGAGATTCAGCTGGAGTCTGACCTTTCCACACTCACGGTATGAACAGTATGAACAGTAACTCCCTTACTAGTCAAACTGCTTGTCCCTAAGAGTAGGCCTACAGTGCCTACTTGTGGCATTGGTCCCTTTACACCAGAATTTAATTTGTAGGGACACTGGGCAGGGGTTATAGTAACTGTATCAGGGCAGGAAATATCCAAGAGCAGTGATTCTACTGATCGTGATGTCTGTGGACCCCACGGGTGGCTCACGTGAGTTGTGAGGAGAGAAAGACGGTCACCTTCTCCCATTCCTTCTGTGCCACTCGGGTCCCGCTGGGAAGACTAGGACCGGGAAAGTCTGTGATGAGCCCCTGCTCAGCATGGGACTGAGTCTCACCAGCTCCACCAGGTGGCCGTGAAGCCACAACTGAAGTCCACTTGGTCTGCCAGGCATGGGAGTTGGTCCCCACCCCCATTTTCTCGGGGAGCCACGGACTCAGGCTGGGGCGAGGATTTGCTCCTTGCAGGAAAGGAGAGGCCAGTCCCAGGCCTCACCCAGGGTTTTTGGGGTTCTTGTCTCGCTCGCAGAAAGGAATTTCAGGAGTAGACAGGGAGTAAAGTAAAACAGATTTTATTTGGAGGGTTTTAAGGTGCAGAGGGTGAGAGAGTAAAAGAGAGATTAACGCGCTCAAGAGAGGACGTGGACTTGAATTTGTTCACACGTCAAGGACGAGCCATCCCATATCTGGGGAATGGGCATAGTATTTACAAGTCAGTGGCCAATTTTGTTCCCAGCAAAATGGAGCCTTTTTACTTTTGAGGGAGTCATCCACATACTATTGATTCCAGACCTGGTAAAGTCCTTCCTCCATATATCTAACTCTCTCGGAAGGTGCTGTGAGTTTTGACGACTGTTTAATGTAAACATTGGCCTCTCCTTGAGTCCAGTTAATAGAGAAGGACATGTGGTGTCCTGCCTTTTTCATGGATATAGGAATACCAGGCCATTCGCTTACATTGGATCTGGTGATAGAGATATCTGAGGAAAGAAGCAGTTTCTTCTAAGAGTTTGTGAACTCCTGAAGAGCTGCCCAGTCTGCCCCTTGAAATGGGGACACCCTCCAGGGTAACCCCGAGGTGCTGGATCAGGGCATAAGCCTGCATACCCAGCATGCACTCTGATTTCTTTCTTCTGCATACTGGTGGGCCCACTGGAAGAATATGTCGGGAGGCTGGAGCGATAGCACAGCGGGTAGGGCGTTTGCCTTGCACACAGCCGACCCAGGTTTGATTTCCCAGCATCCCATATGGTCCCCTGAGCACCGCCAGGGGTGATTCTTAAGTGCAGAGCCAGGAGTAACCCCTGTGCATTGCCGGGTGTGATCCAAAAAGCAAAAAAAAAAAAAAAAAAAAAAAAAAGAATATGTTGGAAAAAAATATGTTGGGCCTTGCTTTTGTTGGTTGCACTTCATTATTACTCTTAGGAACAGTTTCAGATAAAGAGACATGATACTTAGCTTTCGATAACAAGAGAAGGACCCTCTAGTTTTTCTTTCAAAGGAGTTTTAGGTCTTCCACCGGTTCACAGGAGTAGGTCACTTTGTTCTCTGTCGGGGTCTCGCCACGGCTTGATGTAGATGAAGCGGGTTTTATCCTGGAAAGATGAACCCAGCTCGAAACTCCATTAAGTTTCACAGCCCTGGGAGTGCTCAGGATAACCCGGTAAGGTCCCCTCCACTTAGGACTTGATCTCTTGCCCTAAATTTCCCAGAACCTTCTTACTAGTGGGTTTTCTTCCTGTCCCTCCCATAGTGAACGGTGCTGGGAACCCAAGACAGACAAAGGAGGGGTGAAGGGTGCCCCTCTGCCTTCTTTAGGAGACCCCTGCCCTAACCTGGGGGCTTCCCTGCCTTCCTTTTCTGAGCCTACCCCTTCAAGTCCCTTCTTCCAGTCCTGGCTGCTTGAGGAACAGACCCTTAGTGCCTACGTGTGAGTTTCAGAGAAAGCTTGGGTACGACGGATGAGAGCGTTTGCTGGTTGAAAACCGTTACCCTGGAGGCCCAGGACAACAGCTGGACGGAGGACTGGGGGAATGAGAAGGGAGGAACAGGGCCCCAGGCTGGCTGGTAGCAGTTGATTTCTGTCTCCTCCCCAACATGGTCCAATCTCTTTCCTTGTAGCCTGATCACAGTTGTCGTTTTTGGTCGTAGTCCCAGTCATCAGGTTCCATCTTCCTTGTCCTCAGAGTCCTCCTGGTCACCATCAACCCTCTTTCCCCTTTCAGCATATAGGAATCCCGAAGGGTGGGGTCATACATCGGTGGGATTGAACACTGTCACAACAACAAGAAGAGGTGAAGTCACTCCTTCAGGGGAAGTTTCAGGAGATTAAGTCAAGGCCAAGATCTCATCTGAAGGTTCAGCATTCTAGATTACTAGGAGGTCTACTCAAAGGTGGGGTTTCATCTAGGATGCATTGCTTTTTCCTTTCCTCAGGGTGTAATCCAATTAAACAATCTTAGTAAATTTACTTCTTATAATATTTCTAGTCATTTTGTATGAACACAGTAAGAGATATTATTATTATTTTTTTATGTAGGAGTACTGCTATTTATTCAGCCACTGATTAGCTGATTGAATTGGGCATGAACTCCACCTTACTTTTCTTTTTTCATTTTTTTATAATTTTATTTATTGAATCACAGTGAGAGCAGTTACAAAGCTTTTGGGTCTAAGTCTCGGTCATACAATGAAACACCTGTCCCTTCACGAGTGCCCATTCTCCACCCCCAACAACCCCAGTATACCCCCATCCCACACCCTCCCCCTACCTGTGGGGCAGATGATTTCCACATTACTCTCTCTCTACATTGATCACATTCAACAGTTTGACACCAGACCCACCATTAGTTTTTGAGATTTTACCCCAACACTCAGATCTGCTGAAAAGGCAACAGTAGACAATTTGTTTTGTATTGCTGGCTATGAATAACATATGATATCACGTGACTGCAGTAGTGGCCGTGTGATTTTGAAATTCTGAAATTTTAACACTTAAATCTGAGGGATTTCTTCCCAAACCTGCTGGGTTCTGAGATTTGCTCCTGAGTCTCTGGGATCCTGGTCATTAAGCAGCTTGATCAGGAGCCAGAAAGGCCGTTCATGGGTGGCAACTCAGGGTCTCGTTGGGACGGGGAGGAAGGGGCCGGCTCCACCCCCATCCCATGAGACTCCGCATGTCTCATCACTGAGGGCCCAAACCTGACTGTCCAGCAGCCTCTGGAGGATGATGGCCACCTAGGGGGAGCAGGCGGAGGGACAACACCCTTTTCCCCCTAGGGTGGCCCAGCGACAGTAATCTACTGCGGGTTCCGATGCATTTCTGCCAAAAGGCGCTGGGTTTCGAGATTTGTTTCTGAGTCTCTGGGATCATGGCTGTTAAGCAGCTTGATCAGGAGCCAGAGAGGCCATTTGTGGGCAATGACTTGGAGTCTCATTGGGGTGGGGAGGACAGGACCGGCTCCAGCCCCATCCTGTGAGGCCCTGCGTGTCTCATCACTGCGGGCCCAAACCTGAGTGTCCCGTGGCTTCTGGAGGATGGCGGCCACCAGGCGGGAGACACCCAGGTTATCCTTCCTACCACGACCTCCTGGCTGAGAGGGTCTGGCCGCTCACTTCCTAGCAGCCTGGGCTGTGGGTTCCAGGCCGGGGCAGCTTCCTGAGGGACCCCACACAGTGCAGAGCTGTTGGGCTTGGCGGTGTGCAGGGCATCCTGTGAGGGCTGAGAGGGCCGAGAGGGACAAAGAGTCATGCCGGCCGAGAGCGCCGAGAGGGCCAAGCATGGTGAGAGGGCCGAGAGAGCCAGGAGGACCCGGAGGACCAGGTGGGCCGTGTGTGACGAATAGGCCAGATGGACCACGTGGGCGACAAGGCCCTCAGGGCCTAGTGGCCTGAATGGTCCAAGTGGCCCAAGTGGCCTGAGTGGTCCGAGTGGCCCAAGTGGCCCTAGTGGACGAGTGGGTCAAGTGGGACAAGAGGGATGAACAAGATGAGCGGGAAGAGAAGGAAGAGAGAGCTGTGAGGTCTGTGAGGGCCATGAGGACCGTGAGGGCCGTGAGGGGCAGCCGTGCCCAGTCACTCACTCAGGGTGAGGCAGAGGCTGCTCAGGATGCAGGTCCCATGGGGTTTCTCTCTCTCTCTCTCTCTCTCTCTCTCTCTCTCTCTCTCTCTCTCTCCCTCCCTCTTTCTCTCTCTCTCTTCCCCTGTGTTCTCGCCCCGAGGCCCTCAGGTCTCTGCCCCTGGCCCACTGGAGCCTCCAGGGCATTTTCTCCCTCTGGCCTTGACCTCTGCTGCTTTTCCCTGAAGTGAGGCCCATACGTCCATTTGGCTTTTCCCTGTAAGGCAGGTGAATGCATCATTCACCCTCAAATTATTGTAGCCAGAGGCCAGAGTGAAGCTTGTTGGACCAGAGTACACTTTTTCCCCTCACTGAGGCAAGATAGCATTTTTCTGAGAGAGAGAGAGAGAGAGAGAGAGAGAGAGAGAGAGAGAGAGAGAGAGAGAGAAGAGGAAGAGAGGAAGGGAGGGAGGGAGGGAGGGAGGGAGAAAGGAGACAGACTGTGAATGTGCAAAGAGCTGAGGTCAAACGCCCGGGCTTGGGCTTGGAGCTTCAGGACGGAGCTTGGGCTTGGAAAACGCTGATTGCCTTGGTCCTGGCCTTGGCACCACATATTCCCTTGGAAGTGCCAACCCCCGGCCTCCCATCCCTCCCATACACAGAGGTGGGTGGGACTCTATTGGCACACATTTGCGTGTGTGGAGATTTTTTTTTTCTTGACTGGGTATCTGCTGACTTTTCCCAGAGATGCTGGTCAGATACCCCATCCTATCACTGCAGGAGGCCTGAAGTACATACCTTGCCGTGGTGATTTCTGTTGGAATAGAGCTGAGTTCTGCACCTACTGGGCATCAGGTTTTGAGCCAGGACCAAAGGAAGGAACTCTGGAATCGAGGAGTTGTGTCTATTGGGGAATTTGCGCTGGCAAACCGAGCAGAACTTTGTGGAAAGGGGCTCTGCTACCCTGAGAGGCCTCGGTCAGGTCAGAGGTGGGGAAGCCTTTCCTCGTTTCTGGTCTTGATCCCCAGATCATCTGACGGGAACTCAATCTGGACAACCGACTCTCAGGCTTTTTCTTGGAACCTGTGGTGATGTGCCAGTTCAAAGACTCGGGGTGGTACATTTTATTTTTGGAGAAGAGCTTCCTCGTCTACTTCATGAGATGCCACCTCTGGGAAAACGGGCCAGTGGGCATGTGGTTATTCATTCTCCCACTTGGCCATTGCTTACTGACCTGGGAGGCACAGAAACGCCTCATTCCTGGGTGCTCAGTCACTTGGCCACTGTAGGGTAACATTGGTTTGTCTTTTCTTCCTTGCTACAAGGAGCTTAGATTTATTGGGTTACACCCATCACAGTGCTCCCGAGATGTAGCATAACACTGTTCTGTCCTTCCTGCATAGCCTCAGGTAAAATATCTCCTTAAGGTGTTTTTCTCTTTTCCTCAGTCCAATAAACTATCAATAAACTATCAACTATCAACTATTCCTGAGGCTATGCAGGAAGGACAGAACAGTGTTATTCTACATCTCCCCCTTTTTCTTTTTACACGATCCTCCCGTTGTTCATCAATTTGCTCGAGCGGGCCCAGTAACGTCTCCATCATGAGACTTGTTCTTACTGTGTTTGGCATATCAAGTACATCACGGGGAGCTTGCCAAGGCTCTGCTGTGTGGGCGAGATACTCTCGGTAGCTTGCCGGGCTCTAAAATTTGAAACTGAGGAATCCAGGCCACACACAGAGGCTCTAGGACACTGAACGCGGGGCGGTGAAATAGAGCTGTCCGGAGAGCCCGCAAACACACAACCTTCTGCGTGCGTAGTTTTTTACACCGAGTCATTCCCATTCCTTTGCTTATCTGTAACTTCTCTATGCTCTCTTCCTCAATCAGTTACTCAGCTTTCCCCCCTCATCAGAATCTGTGAATGTGTAAGGTTAGATCCTTCTAGGACACTGAACTTGTAAGTTAATATTCCTTTTCGCCTCTCCTTATGTCTTTTGAATAGTTTAAAGCAATGTCCTTTTTGTATAGACACAAGAAGACAGTGAATATTAATCAGTTAATCACTTACCTTCCCGTTAGTTGTCGATTTGCTCAAGCGGGCACCAGTAACGTCTCCATTTGTCCCTGTCGCGTGCTAGTGT
This sequence comes from Sorex fumeus, assembly GCF_029834395.1. Classification (NCBI taxonomy): domain Eukaryota; kingdom Metazoa; phylum Chordata; class Mammalia; order Eulipotyphla; family Soricidae; genus Sorex; species Sorex fumeus. The sequence goes on from NW_026606275.1 coordinate 2,502,840, forward strand.
AGTCCAGTGGCATCTGTTCACTCTGGGAACATGAAGAGCCTCAAACCGATCGTTCAGGATCTTGATGAAGAAGTCTGACCATCTGGTAGGTGGGCGGCCACGCGGTCTTTTGACATCCCGTGGAATCCAGTCAGTAACAGCTCTAGTCCAGCGGTCGTCTTTAAATCTCATTACATGACCAGCCCATCTGATTTTCGACACCTTGGCAATGAGACAGCGTCCCTGATTCTTGATCATCGACGGATGTCGGAACTCCGGATTTTTTCTCTCATTTCAGTGAAACGTGATATTCCAAGCATAGCTCTTTCTATTCTTCTTTGGGAGACCTGAATAGCATTCTCATCCTGTTTGCGTAGGGCCCAGGTCTCTGAGGCATATGTTAATGCAGGAAGAACAGTGGAATCAAAGAGATGTGCCCGGAGCCGGAGGTTCTTCGTCCTCTTAGCTATTTCTTCAACGCTCATGAAGGCGTTCCAAGCCGCTCTCTTCCTCCTGCGTAGCTCGGGTGCCAGGTCATTTGTCATGTTGACTTCTCGACCTAGGTACACATAGCTGTTGCATTCTGACAATGGTCGTTCTGTTGAGAGCGAATGGGGCATCAGGAACGAGGCTGTTTCTCATAAACATTGTCTTCGTAAGATTCAGCTGTAGTCCTACCTTTCCACACTCACGGTCAAAGTCGGCCAGCATTTGTGCCGCTTGGCTGATGTTTGGTGTTATTAAAACAATGTCATCAGCAAAGCGGAGGTGGTGTAGTTGCCGACCATCTATCTTCACTCCCATTCCTTCCCATTCCAGTCGTCGCATGACATTCTCGAGGGTGGCACTGAAGAGTTTTGGTGAAATGGTATCACCCTGCCGAACCCCTCTCCTGACATCAACGATCACTTCTTTGTAGAATGGTGAGATCCTGGTAGTGAATCCGCAATACAGCTCACGGAGGATCTTGATGTATTGGCTTGAATGCCCTGATTGGCTAGGGCTTCAATGACCGCTTCCGTCTCAACAGAATCAAAGGCCTTCTTTAAATCAATGAACGTTAAACAGAGCGGCATCTTGAACTCCCGAGAAACCTCAATGTGCTTGGTTATCGTGTGGATATGGTCGATGGTGCTGAATCCTTTGCGGAACCTGGCTTGCCCGCATGGTTGTCCTTCATCTAGTGTTCTGCCAATCCTATTTAGGATGACTCGAGTGAACAACTTGTAGATGACAGACAATAGGCAGATCGGGCGATAGTTGCCAATGTCATGGATGTCTCCCTTCTTGAACAGTAGTCCGGTCCTGCTGGTTTTCCATTGGGACGGAACCTTGCATTCAGACAGGTAGTGAGTGAAGAGCCGAGCCAGTGTATTGATGAGTACTGACGGCAGGTTCTTCAGGTGTTCAGGTCTGACCTTGTCTGGGCCGGGTGCTGTTTGTTTCTTTACCGACGAAATGGCGTGTCGGATTTCGGAAGGGAGAACGTTGGGAACGACATATCCATCCTGTGGAATTTGGTATGTCGGCAAGTGGACATGGCTATCGAAGAGATTTGAGTAGAAGTCATGGATAATCTTCTCCATTGCCGTTCTGGAGGATGTGATGGATTCATCAGGACGTCGGAGGGCAGTCATCTTGGTCTTGTAGTTGGCGAAGGACAGGCGGGCGTAACGAATACTTTTCCCAGCTTCTGCCGCATCTACCCGTACTTCTGCTCTTCTCTCTTTGAGGTTTTCCTTGATCGCATCTCTGCACTGCTTTGCGAGCTTGGACGTTAGCTTGCGGTTGCCTGAGGCATGCGCCAAACCACGCTGGAGAATTAGCTCAAGAGTTTTCGAAGATAGGCGACTTTTTGTGGCTATCTCTCTCTTGGCGCTCCTCGCACATTCATGGAGGTGCTGAACCAGTCGATCATATTCCTTGTCAATGTTGTCAACAATGGCATCTTCCCATGTTGCCGCAATAGTGCCAAAGAGTTCCCAGTTGGTGGTTGTTCTGGGAGTTCTCTTTTTGAACTTTGCAGCCCTTTCTCCCCGCTCTGTGAAGTAGAATTTTGCACGAAGGAGACGGTGGTCCGATCCCGTTCGAAATTTTGGGACAACAGCGACATCGGTCAGGCAAAACCGTCGATTGAATATGATGTGGTCTATTTCGTCGTGGAATCGTCCACCAGGAGACTCCCATGTCCAACGTTTAGATTCTGCCTTCTGGAACTGTGAGTTACCATGGATGGTCTTGGTCGACATGATGAACTCAGACAGTCTCTCACCGTGTTCGTTCCATTCTAGGCCATGGGTCCTGATGTGAAGTTCTTCAGCTGATCTTCTCGGTCCTATCTTGGCATTAAAATCACCCACAATGATCTTGTAGAAGGTGTGGTCTTCTTTATAGAACTTCACAGCTCCATGTAGAACTTCTCGATTTCTCTTTCATCATAATGAGATGTTGGTGCGTAGACAACGAAGATAGAAACTGCAAGCAGTGAGCCACATCTATTCAAATGTAAACGTCCGATTCGGGTTGTTAGGCATTCGAATGAATCAATGCTCTTGGCCAAGTTTGTGTTGACAAGGACACCGACGCCTCCAACACCTCTTTTATCGCATGTTCCGAGGAACAATTCTTCTCCAGTGTCGAAAACGGCATGGTGAGATTCGTGCCTTCTTGTCTCGGTCAGACCAATGATGTCGTACTTGATCATTCGTGCTTGTACCATCAGGTCCTCAATGGATGCATCTGATGCTAGCGTACGTGCATTGAAAGTACAGACGATCATTTTTGTCTTCCTTCGTTGTGGCAGCCGAGTTCGGCCTTGAGATTTTGTCGGCCTCTCCTTTCTCATTCTTCTCAGTGCTGCCATGTCGGTGAAGCCTTCAGGGTCAGGTGAATGAGACCAGTTGTAGTTACTGGTTTTGGCATATCGAATACACAGCGGATAGCTTGCCAGGCTCTTCCGTGTGGGCGGAATACTCTCGGCAGCTTGCCAGTCTTTCCGAGAGGGATAGAGGCTTTTGGGGCAACCTCTAATCACCCTTGTAGGTGTTACCATATTTGAACCCTATCAAATATGGTACGACAAATTCCTGAAGATGGGTATTTAGTGTCTTATGATGTGTCACGCGGCTGCAAAGCGGCCGAGTGGGTCCAGAAAGCGTCCTGAAGTGTGGCGACGGCTGTGTAGTGGAGGTATGCTTTTGTAACTTAGGATTTAATTGGCTTCAAATATTATTTGCTCCCGGCCATCTGCTTCCTCGACTTAAACCTCAGTTTCTCTTAGTTCCTAGCACCCCAAAAGCAGGGTCTCGATGAGGGACTTAATGGACCCAGGGCAAGCTGTGAGTTACCCTGGCATCGAAATGAGCCAGGCCAAAGTGCCACGATTCTTTTTTTTTTTTTTTAATTTTTATTAGTGAAACACCATGAGGTACAGTTGTAGACTTACAAATTTTTGTGCTTGGATTTCAATTATACAATGATCAAATACCCATCCCTCCACCAGTGCCCATTTTCCACCACCACGGGTCCCAGTATCCCTCCCAACCCTCATCCCCCCCATCCCACCCTGCCTCTGTGGCAGGGCATTCCCTTTTGTTCTCTCTCTCCTTTTGGGTGTTGGTGCCACGATTCTTAACTATAAGTTAAGAGCTTGATCATGGACAAATGCTGTCATGATCCAAAAGTAACGACGAGACTAGGACCCTGCTAGGGATAGGAAAGAATAATCTGACCTGAGCACTGTAGTCTGGGATCGAGATGACCCCAGGAGAGCAATTCTATAAGCTTAATGCATCTCTTACTGTGTCCAGACAAAAGGATTCATATTATGAATGCTTATACGTTTGTTGGACTAAAGAGAGGAGAAACACACCCAGAGTTGGAATTTCAGTCTTGGGTGGGTCGTCCTGCTGAAACAGAATCTGTCCTAGAAGCAGCTTGCCCTGAGGGAAAGAACTTTAACTCCCCGATTGATTGTGACCACAGCTATGTGTAAGCCCCAATCCCTCATGTGGGTGTGTGTGTGGGGGGGGATTTAACTAGGCTGTAAGGGGACAAAAGGGGATCTAGAGGTAGGAGCGGGAAAGAGAAGGAGAATGAAGGAGCCTTGAGGAGGAAGAAGCAGGAGGAGGAGAATCAGAGGAGAGTGGAATAAGCTGCAACTGAGACCATCCAGCCCGGCCCTTGTTTCCTTCCTTGTCTTGGCCATCGCCATCAGCCACCCTGGGGTGGAGGAAGTGGCGTGAGACTACCAAATGTGGGCAGAGATAGAGGCTTGCTACAGAGGCTGAGTCTGGTGACGGAAGGAAGGCATTGTCACCAGGATACCTCTGCCTGTGTGTGTGTGGTGATGAAGCAGATTGCTTCTGGTCTCGGGAAAGCTTCCAAGGAAGGCTGTAACTTGCCACATTGGTTTCTCCACTCGCCATGTGCCAGGGCCTGCTAATATCATCTCAGACTCAGCTTGTGGGGTTGCTCTCTTCCCTGGTCCTGCGACTGCTTCTCTAAAGGCCCCAAATGCTCTCATAGTTCAACAATTGCTTCAGCAGCTACCGGCCCCTTTACAAAAGTGCTCTGAGTTTATTTTCATTTACTCATCAGATTTCAACCTGGTCTTCTTGGACCTATGAATCGGGCACAGTCATTAAAAAAAAAAAAGAGGTATATGCCCCCATTTGACTCTTGTTTTTGACATTCTTCTTCTTTTTTTTTTTTTTCTTTTTTGGGTCACACCCGGCGATGCACAGGGGTTACTCCTGGCTCTGCACTCAGATATTACTCCTGGAGGTGCTCAGGGGACCATGTGTGATGCTGGGAATTGAACCCGAGTTGGCCGCAAGCAAGGCAAACACCCTACCCGCTGTGCTATCTCTCCTGCCCACGACATTATTCTTTTGAAACTTTTAAAATTTACTCCAAGGAGACTTTGGGTCCCATGACATCTCATCAGGAGTTGAATTCATCGGCCTGATTTGACCCTCGGACCACCGGAGACTCAAAACACTCCAAACTCCAGTGCCAAGTCATCGCCAAACTGATTTCAGTTGGAAGTCGTAGGGAAATCAGGGAGCCAGCATCAGAGGACCTGCAGAAAAGGCCTCTGGCTCCTTTCACATATCCCGAGGTCACGTTAAGAACATTCCATAAACCCTTTCTTCACAGGTGGTGGATTGGACAATGCCAGGATTAATAATTGATAATTGTTTGGATTAATAATTCCTTACTTTTCCTCTCTCCTTGGAATGAATTCACAGGTGCCTCAGTTCCCGAAGGATGAAGGGATGGCTTTTTTTTTTTTGCTTTTTGGGTCACACCTGGTGATGCTCAGGGGTTACTCCTGGCTCTGCACTCAGGAATCACTCCTGGCGGTGCTCAGGGGACCATATGGGATGCTGGGAATCGAACCCAGGTCGGCCCCGTGAAAGGCAAATGCCCTACCCACTGTGCTATCATTCCAGCCCCAGGGATGGCTTTTAATAGGAACAACCTTTCCATTTCTCTGGGATATCCCTTTGTGCCAGAGCACCCGCTCTTTCTCTTTCTCTGTCTCTTTCTCTGCCCCCAGGTCTGGACATGGACCAAACCCCAATGCTCAAAATCTCTGATAACTTAAAAAAGTGTTTTTTTTTTCTCAAACATAAGCCAGGTCTCACACCTATGGCTGCCAGTGAAGCTGACCAGAGAATGGCTGCATTCCCCTGCTGAGAGACTCCCGACAGAAGTTGTGATGCTCCTGCTCCAGTGCTCCTGGCCTGCTCCAGTTCTCCCAGAAGTTCATCAGACTCCTAATAGCTTCTTCCCTGGGACTCCTTACTGTGACCACTACTGCAACTGTTGCCGGAACAACTCTCCAAACTTTGATCCAGACACGATTTCTTCAAATCATGACTAACTTGACTCTCATCATCACCCCATACAGGGCAGGACCATGGGACACTGTACAATGAGACTGCTCTGGGCTCAGGGGCGGTTTGAAGTTTCAGAGCAACAAGTGAGACTGTTTTGTGACTGGAATTGTCCCTCTTTCTATTTCCAATTTTTGTGTTTCTGTGAGCAGAATGGGGGACGTATACGATAACTCTGGTTAGTCCTTTCTCCTCTGCAGCAAGGGGTTTAGGTTAATTGGGTTACACCCATCACAGTGTTTATCTTTGACCTCTGCTCCGTGGCTCCCTCCCCCTACCTGTTAATCCCCTAGATCTGAAAATCAGACTGTGACTTGTAAGGTCAGATCTTCTAAGGACTCTGAATTTCGCGTTTGTAAGTGAAATACTGCTTTTCTCTTTTCCTTATGTTCACCTGTAGGTGGGTCATCTTGCTGGATGAGAATCTGTCCTAGAAGAAGCTTCCCGTGACGGAAGAACTTGACATCTGTTGATTGAATAACCCCACCTATGTGTAACTGCTACCCCCACCCCTCATAATTTGGGGATATAACTAAGGCTGTAAGAGTGGGCACCGGGAGAGGGATAAGATGGGGAGGAGGAGGAATATGGGAGTGGGTGAGACTGGAAGGACGCAGAAGGGAGACTGGAATCAAGCGATCACCAACCAGCCTGGCCCTTGTTTCCTCCTCTGTCCGCCCATCACCATCAGCCATCCAGGGGTGAGGGAAGTGGCCCGAGACCACCTAATGCAGGCAGTGAAAGTGCACTGGGGCATCGCATTTAGTTTTTGAATACACAGGATTCTGTTTTGATGTCCCTCTTGTCATTTCTGGTTGGGTTATTAGGGTTTTCTCTCTGTGTGTCTCTTTTTTTGTGAGTCTTGCTAGTGGTTTATCAATCGTATTTATTTTTTCAAAGAAGCAGCTCTTGGTTCCATTGATGTTTTTTTTGGGATGGTTTTTTAGACTTTTTTTGGGAATCCAGCTCGATGATTTTTTTTTCTTTTTGGGTTGCACCTGGCGATGCACAGGGGTTACTTCTGGTTCATGCACTCAGGAATTACTCCTGGCAGTGCTCAGGGGACCATATGGGATGCTGGGAATTGAACCCGGGTCAACCGCTTGCAAGATAAATGCCCTACCAGCTGTGCTATCACTCCAGCTCTCTAGCCTGATTATTTTGGCTCTAAGTTTTCTGATTTCTTTCCTCCTGCATGTTTTTGGCTCCTTTTGTTGGTCATTGAAGACCTTTGATTCTGTTGAGATGGAAGCGGTCATTGAAGCCCTAGCCAATCAGGGCATTCAAGCCCAATACATCAGGATCCTCTGTGAGCTGTATTATGGATTCACTACCAGGATCTCACCATTCTACAAAGAAGTGATCGTTGATGTCAAGAGAGGGGTGCGGCAGGGTGATATCATTTCACCGAAACTCTTCAGTGTCACCCTCGAGAACATCATGTGACGACTGGAATGGGGAGGAATGGGAGTGAAGATAGATGGTCGGCAACTACACCACCTCCGCTTTGCTGATGACATTGTTTTAATAACACCAAACATCAGCCAAGCGGCACAAATGCTGGCCGACTTTGACCGTGAGTGTGGAAAGGTAGGACTACAGCTGAATCTTATGAAGACAATATTTATGAGAAACAGCCTTGTTCCTGACGCCCCATTCGCTCTCAATGGAACGACCATCTCCGAATGCAACAGCTATGTGTACCTAGGTCGAGAAGTCAACATGACAAATGACCTGACACCCGAGCTGCCCAGGAGGAAGAGAGTGGCTTGGAACGCCTTTAAGAACGTCGAAGAAATAGCTAAGAGGATGAAGAACCTCCGGCTCCGGACATATCTCTTTGATTCCACTCTTCTTCCTGCATTAACATATGCCTCAGAGACCTGGGCCCTACGCAAACAAGATGAGAACGTCATTCAGGTCTCCCAAAGAAGAATAGAAAGAGCTATGCTTGGAATATCACGTTTCACTCAATTGAGAGAAAGAATCCGGAGTTCTGACATCCGTCGACGATCAAGGATCAGGGACGCTGTCTCATTTGCCAAGGTGTCGAAAATCAGATGGGCTGGTCACGTAATGAGATTTAAAGACGACCGCTGGACTAGAGCTGTTACCGACTGGATTCCACGGGATGTCAAAAGACCGCGTGGCCGCCCACCTACCAGATGGTCAGACTTCTTCGTCAAGATCATGAACGATCGGTTTGAGGCCCTTCATGTTCCCAGAGCGAACAGATGCCATTGGGCCACACTAGCACGCGACAGGGACAAATAGAGACGTTACTGGCATCTGTGTGTGATCAATACACTACAGGGATCCACAATTGGGGGGTTTTGGAGAGCCCACGCTTGATAGCCAGCTGGGGTTACCCTTTGCGGCCCCCTGTTGAAGTCCATGAGGGGGAGACGCAGAGGAGCCCCTTGTGCCTGGCAGGCTGGGTTCCCCACTGTCGTCCACGAGGGTGAGTGGGGGAGAGTCCCCTCATGCCAGCCAGGCCAGGGTACCCCCTGGGGTCCCGTGCTGGTGTTTGAGAGTGCAGTTGGATGTGGGTGAGACCCTCGTGGCCCACTGCTGTGGGCCAGGCAGGGGTTCCTCCTGGAGTCCCCCATGGGCGTCCACTCGGGGCAGGTGGAGCCCCATCAGGCCAGCCAGCCTGGGTCTCTCCTGGGGTCTCCTGCTTTTGGCAACGAGGGGGGATGTGTGAGAGCCCCTTGGATAGGCCAGGCTGGGTCCCCCCTGAATTTCCATGCTGATAGGGAGGGTGGCATTGTGAGAGTCCCCTCTGGTGGGCCAGGCAGGGGCTTCCTGGGGAGCCCTTGGCTCTGTGGTTTAGTGCAGGCATAGACGACCTCGCCCCTCCAAGTTCCTGGGACTCTGGTCCTGTCTCCGTCCCCTACGTCCCCCTTGATTTCTGTCCCTCCCTTGCTGTGTAGAAACTAGGGTCTTGAATAATCTAGGTGCCCCCCCCACACACACACTTTATATCTTGCATTTCCTCATCCTTTTACCCCAATACCACAGATGACTGAGCTAAGTTCCCTTCTTGGCCCTGTGCAAACTTCTTTCCCCAATAAAATTCACTATTAAAAGTTTAAAAGGTGAGCGCACACTGGGGACTGAGGTAGATGAATCGCTGAAGTCCAAAGGGGCAAACGTGCTGTCACCAGTGGGTACTGGGTGGGCCCTTCTCATTGGGTGAGACCAGCAGGTCCTGTCCTCCTCTGAGAGCCATAGAGGTGCGGGTCCCGGGAGGACCACGCGTGGCCGCTGCCCATTTCTCCCCGGGAGGCTGGACTCTGCAGGAAGTGCTGGCGGGGAGGGACCCCTGTGCTGCTGCGCGCTGGAGAGACCCTTGGATTCCTCTGAAAGACAGTGATTGGTCCTGGGATTGGGAACCGGTTCTGGGTCAGCTAGTGCCGTCATTTCCCGGTGCCAACGAGCTTCCTCGCCAGCGCAAGCAGATGCAGTAGAACAATTCCGCATCGGGAGCGCAGACAAGAGTCCAGAAAGGCCATTTGCCCCCAAAGTGGTGAGCAGATGCCCTGCCGGTCACCCGGTGTCCTGGGAAAGAGCTGGCGGGTTGCAGAGCTCGGGAAGGCGGAGGCGAGGGGCCGCGCGGGGGGGCCTGGGTGCGAGGGGCATGGCTGCGGCTCCCTGGACGGTCCCCACCTTCCCCGCCCTGCCCCTGGCGCGCTGGTCCCGCCCTGTGCCCACCTCCTGCCCCGCCTTCCAGGAAGTGCAGCCCTGCTGGGAGTCCACTTTTTCTCAAATGAGAGAAAAAATCCGGAGTTCCGACATCTGTCGACGATCAAGAATCAGGGACGTTGTCTCGTTTGCCAAGGTGTCGAAAATCAGATGGGCTGGTCACGTAATGAGATTTAAAGATCAGTCCCTCCCTTGTCCTCCCTCTATAAGGGGGCCGGACCACAAACCCCGCAGAGAAGCAGGTAGAGCCCAGGGGCCGGGGGGCTGGGCGGGGCGCGGGGACAGCCCTGCATCTGGCCCCTCAGTGCGCAGCCTGGGGGTCGGGGAAACCCCGCCCTGACAGTGGTCTCTGCGCCCTGGGGTCCAGGCTGGGCTTGTCCCTTCCCAGCAGGCGCGGACCCTCCTGCCGCAGCCTCCACCTAGCTCGGTGGCTGGAGCCAGTGAAGGCGGGAGCGGCCCGAGGCGCGGTCAGCACTGACCAAGCCAGAGGGACCCTGTTTCCTGGACCCTGAGATCCGCTCCCGGCCCTGGGGACTCTGACCGGGCCAGGTGGGACCAGGCGTGGCAGTGGCCCTTAGAAGGGGTTGCGGGGGAGACTTTGGGCCCCTGCAGCCAAGCTGCCCTGCAGACCCCCGGGCAGTGCTGGCCAAGCCCCTGACAGTCAGCAACGACTGGCCGAGCTGGGGCTGTGGGGGGTGGGCAGGGGTGGCCTCACAGGCCGGGTGGACCGATGCCTCTCTTCTGTCCCCAGCCCGGTGACCATGGAGCCGCTGATCGCAGCCAACACCCTCTTTGCCCTGGACCTGTTCCTCACCCTGAGCCAGGACCACCCCGCCGCCAACATCTTCTTCTCCCCCTTCAGCGTCTCCTCGGCGCTGGCCATGGTCTTCCTGGGCTCGCGGGGCAACACCGAGGCGCAGCTGGCCAAGGTCAGGCCATGGGGTGACTGGTCGGGGTCAGGGGGGGTGGTAGGGGGGCTGGTCCCAGTCCCGGCCAGGACGGTCCTTCATGGCAGACTGGTAGCGGGCTGGGGCCAGCACTGGGCACCCAGGCAGGGCAGGCCTGCGGGTGTCTGAGGCAGGCGTGAGGACGGCTGTCCCCAGGGCTCTCCCGGCCAGGACCATCTGCTCACTCCGGGTTCTGTGCTCAGGGCATACTCCCGGCTCTGTGCTCGGGGACCCAATGCAGTGCTAGGGTTAGAACCAGAGTCAGCTGCGGGCAAGGCACCACCTTCCTCCTCCCCCTCCCCCACCCACATCATCTCTTGGTCCCTGAGCCACAGTGGATGGGGGCACTTCTGTGCTGGGCAGACTGCAGCTCTGGTCTGGGGACCCCCACTTCCTCTGGGCCTGGGGAAGGTGCAGCGGCAACGAGAGTCCCTGGAACTCAACCTGCTCAATCCCTGCCCGCCCCTGACACCCGTTGTGGGAACCTAGCCCTGGGCTCAGGTCGTGGATTTGTTCCTGCTGTGAAGCGTCTACTCCGGACCTTCATGGAAGCTCGAACCCTCCTGCCACTCACAGTTGCCTCTTTTAAGCATTCCCCATACCCCCGTCCGCCACTCACAGTTCCCTCTTGCAGGTAGGCTCTGCTGCTAGCCTGTTTCTTGGGTGCCAACTGGCCAATTGTAGCCACTATGCAAACATTCCCTCGGATTTGCAGAAACTAAGCTTTTGCCATATTCTCAGGCAAAACAAGTTTTAGTTTTTTCAACAAGTGAGTTACTGCTGCTCTTTGAGTGATGAAAAGAAAGCCCAAGGTCTTGTGCCCCTGCCTAAACATTTCTGATTGCTGATGTCTGAGAACCTTGCTTATGTCTGAGTCAAATTCCATTTCAGAGCAAAAGGCATAGAGCCTGCTGGTTTGGGTCTTCTTGGGGGGGCGGAAATGGCAGATTTGTAGAACTCTTTAGTTTACTAACTCTCCTATTTGTGGGATCACAATTATAACCAAAACGGATGCAGAAGCTGTTTCTAATGTTTGAATTCTCATGTTTCACGACACGATCTATTTTGTATTCTTTATCATTTGTTCTCCTTGGAAAATAAGGTGTTTGGGGGCTGAAGAGATAGTCCGGTGGGTGAGGTGCTCGCCTTGCATGAGATTGGCCCAGAATCAGGCCCAGGATCCTGCCACCCCGTAGGGCCCCTGAGCACTGAAGGAGTGATCCCTGGGTTGAGAGCTGGGAGTAATCCCTGAGCACCACCAGGTCTGGCCCCAAAACTAAGACAAAAATAATAATAATGTGCTTATTGGGGAATCGTCCCTGAATGTAATTTGAGGACAGCAATGGCAAGGTATTACATTGTACTAAAAAGTAAATAGGTTCAGAAAGAGTGTGTCCTTTATTTTAGACCCTTCATTTTGACATGGTGGAGGAGATTCACTCAAGATTCCAGAGCCTGAATGCCGATATCAACAAACCCGGCGCTTCCTACATTCTGAAACTTGCCAACAGGCTGTATGGCGAGAAAACCTACGACTTCCTCCCCGTGAGTACTTGGAGCTGCGTTCTGCAGTTCCCGGGGCTGTGTGGAGATTTTCCCGCACACTCACGCTAAGAAGTCAGCTCAGATTTGTAGAAGTGTTTAGAAAATGATGCACGTTTAATGCCTAGGATCCTCTGTCCCCTGCCCATTCGTGGGGTTCATTTCAGGGTCCTGCAGGGGAGGGTGGAACCCCAAGTGCTCTCTGAATGTGACCCTGACCCCTGCTCTCCTCAGCTGTGACAGCATTTGCGTGTTGATGAAGATTTTAGTCAGATTTTAGGGAAGAATTGGATAAGTTTTACAAAACAGTGGAACTGTGCATTTTTGAATTCTACTTACACAGAAGATGTGTACGTATGTGTGTGTGCGTGTGCGTGTGCGTGTAAAATAAATAGGTAGAAGATATTTTAGTGACATTTAGATCTCCTAGGACAATTTTTGTGACATTTAAAGAACGAGAAAACTGCTTCTGAATGGCATCCCATATATTCAGGACATTTCTGTCTTTCCTTCTTCTTCTACTTCTCTTTTTCTTTTTTGTAAACAGGAGTTTTTAAATTCGACTCAAAAAACGTACAGTGCTGAACTGGCCGGTGTGGACTTCCAGAACGCAGCTGAAGATGCGAGGAAGGAGATCAATGCATGGGTCAAAGGGCAGACAGAAGGTGAGACCGGGACCAACCGCCCACCCTCCCCTCAGAGTCACAGCAGAGTCACTGCACTGGAAACTCAAGGCGACGTCACTGAAGACACTATTTCCCTCCCCGAACATTCATCCACACCATATTTTTCAAATTATGAAATGTTGAATGTAGGTAAAAGAAATAAAAATTGGGGGAAAAAAAGAAATAAAAATTGGGAAGGGAATGCATTGGGTGCCACATTCTTCAATGTACAAATGCAAATAGAGAATCCGTGTTTCCAGTCTCTGGGATTGGACATTTTTCTTTCCCCAACATCACATCTAAGAAAGGAGACGTGGTAGGCGGCAGTCAGTCTTAGGCTGGGGGTGACTCGGGGCCCCCAGTCCTTTCACGGAGGATCCACAGCCCGTGAGACCAGCATGTGTGCTTGGTTATGTGGTGCAAGAGTTCTGTATGACGCTCTCCTGCATGGTGGATATTTCTCTTTCTCTCCAGAATAGACTTCCTGCTGGAGTGATAGGCCAGCGGGGAGGGCATTTGCCTTGCACATGGCCGACCGGGGTTCAATCTCCGGCATCCCATATGGTCCCCCTGGCACTGCCAGGATCATTCCTGAGTGCAGAGCCAGGAGTCACCCATGAGCATCACCAGATGTGATCCAAAAAAGCCATAAAAAAAAGGAAAACCAATAATCCTGAAGGAGTTGAAGAACTGATACTAGTGATTAAGAACATCTCGTGGAAAAGTAGTTTGTGTTCCTGAAAAGGATAACTCTTCACAAAACAGGCTGACTGGGGATCACAGTCTGCAGAAGGAGGAGACTGTCTGGCTCTCTGTCCCTGTGCAAAGGGCCGCGGGTTACCCTGAGCGCCTCAGGAGTTGGCCTATTCCACGGAGACACAAGCTGCTCTTCCCCAATGTAGTACCTGGTGGAAGGAAAAGGAAATGGAACGAATGTACTTGCATTGCTGTCGGTGCCCCTGAAGGGGCATAGCGAAGTCTAAATTCTCATCTGTGTTTTTCACACACACACACACACACAAAAAAAAAACTTGATCATTTTAGGTAAAATTCCGGAATTGTTGACGTCAGGGGTGGTTAACAGCATGACCAGGCTGGTGCTGGTGAACGCCATCTACTTCAAAGGGAACTGGAAGGAGAAATTCTCAAAGCAGGCCACCAGGGTAGTCCCTTTCAGGCTGAATAAGGTGAGAATCTCAGGATGCACCCTGCACCCTGGAGGGGTGAGGGGGTGGGGGGAGTTGGTGACTCTCCAGACACTCTGTGCTCTGCAGGGGAGTGCAGCTGTTAAGGGGCACTTGATTTCTCTTCTGTACAGAAAGACACCAAAAACGTGAACATGATGCGTCAGAAGAACAAGTTCCCCCTGGGCTACATCGAGGCCCTGAAGTGCCGCGTGCTGGAACTTCCCTACCAGGGCGAGGAGCTCAGCATGGTCATCCTGCTGCCCGATGACATTGAAGACGCTTCCACGGGCCTGAAGAAGGTGACAGGGCCTCGCTGCGGGCTTCCGTTGTAATAACTATACCTTCCGCGCGTGCAGGGGAGGGATGGGAAGATGATATGTTGTTGGCAGGCTCTCGGGGCAGCTCTTTCTCACTGCCAGTGTTTGGTGCTCTTGAGCTGCTTGTGTATGGACCAGATCGGGATGGCTCCTCCTTTGTGCTCTCCTTTCGTGCGTGCTGCGGAACTCTCTTCTGTCTCTCTATTTCTGACTCTGTCTCTGTAGTCTCTCCTCTGGTCTCTTCCTCTCTCTCTCTCTCTCTCTCTCTCTCTCTCTCTCTCTCTCTCTCTCTCTCTCTCTCTGAAGCCCTTCGCTCTGGATTCTGACTGCCCCTGGATTCTGACTCTGCTCTCTGGATTCTGAATCTGCCCCTACAGACTTAGTTTCTATAGCAATCACATCGGGTGGTGACACAAGGGTGGGTTAAACATCACCAAACCAACAAAGAGAGGTAAGACCGCTCCTCCAGGGGATGAACTCAAGGACAAAATCTCATCTAAAGAGATTACTCTGGATGACTAGGAGATCTGCTTAAGGCCTGGATCCCATTCAGGGTGTGTCCCTTTTTTCTTTCCTCAGCTAGTAATCCACTTAAATAGTTGTAGTAAATCTACTTCTAATATTTCTAGCAGTGTCTTTCTGTATGAGCACAGTAAGAGATAGATCAACTTAAAGTTTGGTTCTTCCTGAGGACGTCTTACCACAGTCCTCAGGCCAAATTAGTCTTCCTAACCCCAGCATGGTTCTAGTTTTGTCGTTACTTTTGGATCATGACAGCATCTGTCCATGATCAAGCTCTCAACTTATAGTTAAGAATCGTGGTGCTTTGGCCTGGCCCATTTTGATGCCAGGGTGGCTCACAGCTTGCCCTGGGTCCATCCAGTCCCTCGTCAGGACCTTGCTTTTGGGATGCTAGGAACGAAGGGCAACTGAGTCAAGAGAGCAGATGCCCAGGAGTAAATATTATTGGAGTCAATCAACTCCCAAGTTACAAAGCATAATATTTAACTGTTTACCTGCGTTCATACATAAGGTAAACTAAGTTCCCTGCCACAAGGCTGAAAGGACAAACCCATTGTTATCCCGGTGGATCTTCCACTCTGATCTGCCCTCCCAGGTCCCATCGTAGCTCGCTGACTTGACTTTTTTTTCTTATTCTTTGTCCTTCCATGATCAGCACCTACGACACCTCTTAAGTTCAGAGTTCAGCTGCTGTGGGGAGCAGTGGGCTGGAAGGTTGGACAGGCTGTGCCAAATGTCACCAGGTCACCATCAGGGCATGGTGACTCTTTTCCCGGGTCTTGAGCAGTGAGGACCAGAACATGGGGTTGTTGCTATTGAAAAGTGGCAGGAAGGAGCTTCTTCTTAGAGGCTCAAGCCCTGTTCTCTGCGCTCATTCTCACCCCAGTCCATCAGCAAGCAGACTGTCAATGATCTTGTTTTTTTTTCCTTGTTTTGTTTTATTTTTGTTTTTTGGGGGGTCACACCGAATGATGCACAGGGGTTCCTCCTGGCTCTGCACTCAGGAATTATTCCTGGTGGTGCTCAGGGGACGATATGGGATGCTGGGAATTGAACCTGGGTCAGCGCAAGGCAAATGCTCTACCTGCTGTGGTATTGCTTGAGCTCCTAGACTGTGAATGACCTTTCAAATAGCTCTGTTGTAGAAATAGAGCCATGGGCCTGCTGCTGGCTGAGCACTTGTTCTGCAGGGGTGAGACCCTGGATTGAATCAAGAGAGAGAGAGGAGAGAGAGAGAGAGGCAAGGAGAGAGACGGAGAGACAGAGGGAGAGAAAGAGATGGAGAGAAGAGGGAGAGAGAGAGAGGGAGAGGGAGAGGGAGAGGAGGGCAAGGCAGGCAGGCAGGTTGCGGTGCTGGTGCCATGTTCGAGAATGAAGCCTGTTTCCTAATATGAATTTGACATTCTTCCTACCCGTGATTGGAAGGCTGTGACCTCTCTGACCAACCTGATGAAAAAAAATCAGATTTCTTCGGGGTCTCTGCTTGCTGTTTGGGTTTTCTCTTCTCTCCCCTCCTCAACCTTGTAGTCTGGAAATCAGGAGGGCTTACGACGTGTGCTCTAAATGGATGAGTTAAAATCAGAGTCTTTCTTCTTTGCCTTGTGTTTCCTTTCTCTTCTCTTTTCTGATCACATGACAGTCCCTTAGAGGGACTGCAGCAGGATTGTCAGCGGGATGCTGGTTCCGTCCAGCCCACGGGCTGTGCCTCGAGGGCCGGACAATAGCGGGTACTTCTGGAGCACTGGCGAGGTGCCGAGTGCTTTATAAGCCTTGAGTCACTGAATGCGATGAGGTTGGTACTACCATTACCCTCCTTTCAGTCATGAAACTAGATCTTTTTCTATTTTTTACTGGGTTATTGGCAGTTACTTTAGCTCCATAAGCCTCACAGAACAACACAGTCATGGTCAGTTTTATTTATTTATTTATTTATTTATTTATTTATTTTGCTTTTTGGGTCACACCTGGCGATGCACAGGACTTACTCCTGACTCTGCACTCAGGAGTTACTCCTGGCGGTGCTCAGGGGGTCCATATGGGATGCTGGGAATCAAACCCGGGTCGGCCGCATGCAAGGCAAAAGCCCTACCCGTTGTGCTATCTCTCCAGCCCCCACAGTCATGAGTTAGAACAGAGCAGGAGAAATGAGCAGAAGAAACTTTTACATTTTCTGCTTGTCTCATGAGCTCATTATCTGATGTGTAAGCTGGCCACCCTGGCCCTCACTGGGATGTGTGGGTGGGGAGGTGACTAGGTGGACGGATGACCAGTGGTTTATGGGTGGGTGGGAGGTGACTACGAGGCTGGATGGGTGATGAGTGGTTTGACATGGAGCCATACCCAGAGCTCTGACAGGAGCAAACGCAGCTGCCGTCTCATCAGCACTTGCTGAGGTAAATCTGCACTGGACACCCAGGGAACCCAGAGCAACTGATTGATTTTTTTTTAAAATTTATTTATTTATTTATTGAATCACTGTGGGAAAGGTTACAACGCTTTCAGGTTTATGTCTCAGTCATGCAAATATCAAACACATTTCCCTTTACCAATACTTATTTTTTACCATGAAGAACCCCAATAAAACCCCACCCCCCACCCCTCCCCGTCCCTGTGAGGCAGATGAATTCTAGTTAACACTCTATCTGCTTTGATTAGATTCATTGTTTCAATAAAAGATTCACCACTATTATTTTGAGTTTAGCCCCCCCCCCCAATCAGACATGCTGAAAAAGCATTGTGAAGTGATTTGCTTTCTACAGCTGGGTTCAAGAATTAAATGTTGGTTTTGGATTTCTGCTATTTTACCTATTGACCCTGGAAGTATTTCTACTGAAAGTCAGATAGTTAAAAAATTGGTTTCTGTGTTCTGGAGTCGTGGCCGTGCTGGAGAGCCCCTCGCGGGGGGACCGGTGGCCTCAGTAGGGCGTGAAGGCCGGAGCGAAACGCCCCCCTTCCCATGAGGTTTTAGTCGCCCCCACACTCCCGGCTCATACCTGCTGTCCACAAGGCTCCCATGTGGCCGCCATCTTTCTTTCCAGAGAGGAGAGGGCGAATGGGGCAACACCCTTTCCCCTCCGGCAGACTTGATGGCCTGGATCAACGCATAGTCCATTCACTTTTCTGCTCCAAGCTGCTGGGTTCTGCATTAAGTCCTTGTGCTTCTGGGGCCATGGCCGTGCTGGAGAGCCGCTCGCGGGGGGCGACTGGTGTCCTCGGTAGGGCGTGAAGGACGGACCGGAACGCCCCCCTTCCCATGAGGTTTTAGTCGCCCCCACACCCCTGGCTCATACCTGCTGTCCACAAGGCTCCCATGTGGCCGCCATCTTTCTTTCCAGAGGGAGGAGGGCGGAAGGGAGCAACACCCTTTCCCCTCCGGGCAGACATGATGGCCTGGATTAACGCATAGTCCTTTCACTTTTCTGCTCCAAGCTGCCGGGTTCTGCATTAAGTCCTTGTGCTTCTGGGGCTGTGGCTGTGCTGGAGAGCCGCTCGTGGGGGGCAACTGGTGACCTCGGTAGGGCGTGAAGGACAGACTGGATCGCCCCCCTTCCCATGAGGTTTTAGTCGCCCCCACACCCCTGGCTCATACCTGCTGTCCACAAGGCTCCCATGTGGCCGCCATCTTTCTTTCCAGAGGGAGGAGGGCGGAAGGGAGCAACACCCTTTCCCCTCTGGGCAGACATGATGGCCTGGATTAACGCATAGTCCGTTCACTTTTCTGCTCCAAGCTGCTGGGTTCTGCATTAAGTCCTTGTGCTTCTGGCACTGTGGCCGTGCTGGGGAGCCGCTCGTGGGGGGCAAATGTTGACCTCGGTAGGGCGTGAAGGATGGACCGGAACGCCCCCCTTCTCGTGAGGTTTTGGTCGCCCCCACACCCCCGGCTCATACCTGCTGTCCACAAGGCTCCCATGCAGCAGAGCAACTGATTGTACGGGTCCCTTCATCTAATTGGGGCTTCCTCGACGGGTAAAATGGTCTCCAACTCTTTCGTTTGCCCGTTCAAATTCCAGATCGAGGAGCAGCTGACTTTGGAGAACCTGACGGAGTGGACCCGGCCCGAGAACATGCCCGTTGTGAAAGTCAACGTGCACCTGCCCAAGTTCAAGCTGGAGGAGAGCTACACCCTCAACGAGGCCCTGGCCCGCCTGGGGCTGCACGATCTCTTTGACAGCAGCAGGGCTGACCTGTCGGGCATTGGGGGGGCCCGCGACCTTTTCATTTCCAACGTGGCGCACAAGTCCTTCGTGGAAGTCAATGAGGAGGGCACTGAGGCAGCTGCGGCCACGGGGGGCATTGCCACAGTCCAAATGCTGGTGCAGGAGGAATACTTTGTCTGTGACCACCCCTTCATCTTCCTGATCCGTCACAAAGCCTCTGGCACCATCCTGTTCCTGGGCAGATTCTCCGCCCCCTAGAGAGAGGGCTGCAGAGGTCAAGTACCAGCCTGGTGAAGTGTCCTCCCGAAGGGGCAGTTTTCTTGTATCTTTTCCAATTAAACGATTTCTCAAGCCTCAATTTTAATTCCATGTTTTGTTTGACACTGTTGAGATTGACACCCTTCGGCTTCGGTACAAAAATCTATTTTATCTTTTTTTTATAGCACCGTCCTCCCGTGGTTCATCGATTTGCTCGAGCAGGCACCAGTAACGTCTCCATTGTGAAACTTGTTGTGACTGTGTTTGGCAGATCGAATACGTCACGAGGAGCTTGCCAGGCTTTGCCATGTGGGTGAGATACTCTCGATAGGTTGCCTGGTTCTCCAAGAGGGGTGGAGGAATCCAACCTGGGTTGGCTGTGTGCAAGGCAAACACCCTACCCGCTGTGCTATCACTCCAGCCATCTCTTTTTGTATTAAAAAAAATAGTGATGGCATTGAATGCGTTAAGTTAATGGAAATGTTCAGCAAGAGACCCAATTCTTGACACCAAATTTGGGGTTTATGGATCACTGTCTTCTCCCAATGGTAGGAAAAATACAGCAACTGTGTAATTTATTTTACAGGCAGAACTTTGGGATAATGACATGGAGACACTCCGAGTTGAAGAGAGACTTAAAAAGAACTGCTCAGGGGCTGGAGCGATAGCACAGCGGGTGGGGCGTTTGCCTTGCACTCAGTCAACGTGGCCGACACAGGTTCGATTCCCAGCATCCCATATGGTCCCCTGAGCACCGCCAGGAGCAATTCCTGAGTGCATGAGCCAGGAGTAATCCCTGAGCTTCGCTGGGTGTGACCCAAAAAGCAAAAACAAAACAAAACAAAACTGCTCAGTGGAAAGACAGTACCCTGAGTCATGGTGGGAGGTTAAAAAATATCCCGACCGAAGTTCCGCCCTGTGTTCTCAATGTGTTCTATCGCAACACTCCAGCTTCTGATCATTTCATTTAAAGCCTCCCTTTCATTCTTTATTCTTACGATAGTTTATCGGGATACCAAGGAATATCATAGCAGAAAGATTCACAAGCAGAGAGCGAGAGAGCTACACTCGCTCCACTGGTTTCTGCACAAGTGTTTTTTTCTTTTTGGGTCACACCCGTCGTGGCACAGAGGTTACTCCTGGCTCTGCACTCAGGAATCACCCCTGGCGGTGCTCGGGGGACCCTATGGGATGCTGGGAATCGAGCCCGGGTCGGCCGCGTGCCAGGCATACGCCCCACCCGCTGAGCTATCGCTCCAGCCCCTCTGCACAAGTTCTTGACTCCACCACCTGCACCAGTTTTTATGGCGAAATGGCTTGATTTGGGACCAAAGCAGTAACGAGGAGGGAGGCTGACTGAGAGAAACCGCAAATCTTTCCGTTACAGTAATAGCTAAAGGAGACCCAGCATAGGGTTATTCTCGATATTTGGCAACCAAGACGACACAAGAGCCTCCCATTTGTAGCTTGAGTGCCTTCCCGGACACCGGAAGCACTTAGAGGGGCGAAGGAAGACTAAGAGACTATACTTTGTGCTCAGAGATGGTTTGGGTCAGACGGACATTTTCCTGCCCTGCAGCTCTGTGGTCAGCCTGTCTCTGGGCTGATCTCAGCAATCCCTGGACTGCAGCTGGGTGGGGCCTAGGGCTTAGGTCGAGAGGACAGATGCCCACGAGTGAATATCATTCAGAGTCCCCAGTTACAAAAGCATAGCATGAACTGTCTTCCTGTGTCTATACAAAAAGGACATTGCTCGGAATAAACTACGCAAAGGACTTAGGGAGAAGAGAAAAACAATATTTACAAGTCAGCAGAGCACAAAGAAAGAAGTTACAAATATACACAGAGGAAATGGAGCACTGTGGTAGGAGCAACCCAATAAACCTAAACTACCTGAGGCTATGTTACCCTACAAGAGCACCTCTCGTCTGCATTGGATTCCCACTCATGTTTCCTTTCCGACTCTGAGCCTCTTGAAAGGAAAAATCAGCACTGAAGGAACAAGTGGGAGGTTGGTTCTGCTCAAGCCCTTCAGAGGTCATAGCGATGGTCAGATCACGGCTGGCGTTGATATGGCATCCGCTAGGTGCCAAGTGATTGTTTGCAACCTGAGTTCTTTAAAGGCTCATACCAGTGATGCAGCTTGGTATGATACACCCCGGTTTCAGAAGAGTAAGCTGGTTCCTTTCTGTTTCTCCTGGGAACTAGATCTATCAGAGGTTACTTAGCTTTCTAAGGTTCAATATCAACAGCCTCATTGCTGGAATTTCATTTTTTCATTTCATTTCATCATCCTGTTATTCGTCGATTGCCTCGAGCAGGCCCCAGTAACATCTCTTTCATCCTAGCCCTGAGATTATATTCAAGGCTCTTTAGGAGAATGAGACCCATCATTGTTACTGGTATTTGGCATATTTGGTACGCCACGGGGAGTTTGCCAGACTCTGCCCTGTGGGCAGGGTACATTCGATAGCCTGCAAGTTTGTCCAAAGTAGGTTCTGATAAGATGTCGCGTGGCCGCAAATGTAGCCGTGCAGTTCCGGGATCTGGATTTTATAGTCTGCTGGAATTTAGGGTAGCATAAATAGACCAAACCGCTAAAATGTTCCCAATTTAGAATAGGATAAATAGAATAAGCTGCTAATTTTTTCCCATTAAGAATATGACAAATGGGCTGGAGCGATAGCACAGCGGGGAGGGCATTTGCCTTGCACGCGGCCAACCCGGGTTCGATTCCCAGCATCCCATATGGTCCCCTGAGCACCGCCAGGAGTCATTCCTGAGTGCAGAGCCAGGAGGAACCCCTGTGCACTGCCGGATGTGACTCAAATGGGAAAAAAAAGAGAATATGATAAATAGAATAAGCTGCCAAGGTTATCCCATGGATCACTAAGAGAGAACTAGTCAATAAGTAAAAAAGTCATTAATACCCATCACAGTGTTCCAGTGTGGTGCTGGTTTTTTAAGTCCTAAAAGTGTCAGTGGGTGAATGCACACATGGGTTATGGGATGACTGGATGGCTGGATGACAGGTGAGTAGAGGGAGGATAAATGAAGGAATAGACCCATCTGTTTGGCATCGGTTCATGGACCTGGTGTCAGCCTCTATGCTCTTGTGCCTCGTAGGCTTGAAAGTCAGCTCTGCCCAGGGTAACGGCTGAAAGGATGAGCACGAAACTTGAGGGAAGTCACTAGCAACTCAGATTATGGCTCTTTCCATGGCAATGAAGCGGGATGACTTCGTTCATAGTATCAGGTGCTCTCTAGGCCTCCTCCCGCGCATCTCATTTCTTTTTTTTTTTGTCTTAACTTCTTTTCTTTTATTGTCATTTTTTAAATTTATTTTTTTAATTAGTGAAACAACATGAGGTACAGTTGCAGATTTATAATTTTTTGTGCTTGGGTTTCGATTATACAATGATCAGCTACCCATCCCTCCACCAGTGCCCATTTTCCACCACCATGGATAATATCCCCCCCACCCCCGTCCCCCATCCCCCCCTGCCTCTGTGGCAGGGCAATCCCCTGTGTTCTCTCTCTCCTTTTGGGTGTTGTGGTCTGCAAAAGAGGCATTGAGTGGCAAACATGTTCAGTCCATAGTCTACTTTCGACATGCATCTCCCCTCCTGGGAGGATCCTCCAAACACCCTTTATGTGGTGTTCCCTTCTCTATCTGAGCTACCCTTTCCCCTAGAATGCCTGACTGGCCACTAAACTATGGAGTAATCCTCCTGGTGCTGATCTCAGCTACTCTTGGGTATTAATCTCATATTTTGTTAGTTTATATCCCCCAGACCGCGCATCTCATTTCACGTTGAGGAACAGCTGACTCCGGAGAGCCTGAGAGAGAGTGGAGTACTGCTATTTATTCAGCCACTAATTAGCTGACTGAATTGGGCATGAACTCGATCTTACTTTTCTTTTTTCATTTTTTTATAATTTTATTTATTGAATCACCGTGAGAGCAGTTACAATGCTTTTGGGTTTAAGTCTCAGTCATACAATGAAACACCAGTACGTTCCCCAGTGCTCATTCTCCAACACCAAAAACCCAAGTACACCCCCATCCCACACCCTCCCCCTATCTGTGGGGCAGATGATTTCCACATTACTCTCTCTCTACTTTGATCACATTCAACACTCTGACACCAGACCCACCACTAGTATTTGAGATTTTACCCCAACACTCAGATCCTCTGAAAAGGCAACAATAGACAATTTGTTTCGTATTGCTGGTTACGAATAACATATGATGTCGCGTGACTGCAGTAGTGGCCGTGCGATTTTGAAATTCCGAAATTTTAACACTTAAATCTGGTGGGATTTCTGCCAAAACGTGCTGGGTTCTGAGATTTGCTCCTGAGTCTCTGGGATCATGGCCGTTAAGCAGCTTGATCAGGAGCCAGCACGGCCGTTCATGGGTGGCAACTCAGGGTCTCGTTGGGACGGGGAGGAAGGGGCCGACTCCACCCCCATCCCATGAGGCCCCGCATATCTCGTCACTGAGGGCCCAAACTTGACTGTCCAGTGGCCTCTGGAGGATGATGGCCACCTAGGGGGAGCAGGTGGAGGGACAACACCCTTTTCCCCTTAGGGTGGTCCAGCGACAGTAATCTACTGCGGGGTCCAGACGCATTTCTGCCAAAAGGCGCTGGGTTTCGAGATTTGTTTCTGAGTCTCTGGGATCATGGCTGTTAAGCAGCTTGATCAGGAGCCGGAGAGGCCATTCGTGGGCAATGACTTGGGGTCTCATTGGGGTGGGGAGGACAGGACCGGCTCCACCCCCATCCCGTGAGGCACTGCATGTCTCATCACTGCGGGCCCAAACCTGAGTGTCCAGTGGCCTCTGGAGGATGGCGGCCACCAGGCGGGAGAAGCCCAGGTTATCCTTCCTACCACGACCTCCTGGCTGAGAGGGTCTGGCTGCTCACTTCCTAGCAGCCTGGGCTGTGGGTTCCGGGCCGGGACAGCTTCCTGAGGGACCCCACACAGTGCAGAGCTGCTGGGCTTGGCAGTGTGCAGGGCATCCTGTGAGGGCTGAGAGGGCTGAGAGGGACAAAGAGTCATGCCGGCCGAGAGTGCCAAGAGGGCCAAGCATGGTGAGAGGGCCGAGAGAGCCAGGAGGACCCGGAGGACCACGAGGACCAGGCGGGCCGTGTGTGACGAATAGGCCAGATGGACCACGTGGGCCGAAAAGGCCCTCAGGGCCTAGTGGCCTGAATGGTCCAAGTGGCCCAAGTGGCCTGAGTGGTCCAAGTGTCCCAAGTGGCCCTAGTGGACGAGTGGGTCAAGTGGGACAAGAGGGATGAGCAAGACCAGCGGGAAGAGAGGGAAGAGAGAGCTGTGAGGTCTGTGAGGGCCATGAGGACCGTGAGTGCCGTGAGGGGCAGCCGGCCCTGTCACTCACTCAGGGTGAGGCAGAGACTGCCCAGGATGCAGGTCACATGGGGTCTCTCTCTCTCTCCCTCCCACCCCTCTCTCTCTCTCTCTCTCTGCCCCTGTGTTTTTGCCCTGAGGTCCTCGGGCCTCTGCCCCTGGCCTGTGAGTGGTCACTGGAGCCTCCAGGGCATTTTCTCCCTCTGGCCTTGACCTCTGCTGCTTTTCGCTAAAGTGAGGCCCAAGCGTCCATTTGGCTTTTCCCTGTAAGGCAGGTGAATGCATGATTCACCCTCAAATTATTCTAGCCAGAGCCCAGAGTGAAGCTTGTTGGACCAGAGTACACTTTTTCCCCTCACTGAGGCAAGATAGCATTTTTCTGAGAGAGAGAGAGAGAGAGAGAGACAGAGACAGAGAGAGAGAGAGAGAGAGAGAGAGAGACAGAGACAGAGAGAGAGAGAGACAGAGACAGAGACAGAGACACAGACAGACAGACAGAGAGACAGACAGAGAGACAGACAGACAGACAGACTGTGAATATGCAAATAGCTGAGGTCAAACGCCTGGGCTTGGTCTTGGAGCTTCAGGACAGAGCTTGGGCTTGGAAATCGCTGATCGCCTTGGTCCTGGCCTTGGCACCACATATTCCCTTGGAAGTGCCAACCCCCGGCCTCCCATCCCTCCCATACACAGAGGTGGGTGGGACTCTATTGGCACACATTTGCGTGTGTGGAGATTTTTTTTTTCTTGACTGGATATCTGCTGACTTTTCCCAGAGATGCTGGTCAGATACCCCATCCTATCACTACAGGGAGGCCTGAAGTACATACCTTGCTGTGGTGATTTCTGTTGGAATAGAACTGAGTTCTACACCTAATGGGCATCAGGTTTTGAGCCAGGACAAAAAGAAGGAACTCTGGAATCGAGGAGTTGTGTCTATTGGGGAATTTGCGCTCGCAAACTGAGCAGAACTTTGTGGAAAGGGGCTCCGCTACCCTGAGAGGCTTCGGTCAGGTCAGAGGTGGGGAAGCCTTTCCTCGTTTCTGGTCTTGATCCCCAGATCATCTGATGGGAACTCAATCTCGACAACCGACTCTCAGATTTTTTCTTGGAACCTGTGGTGATGTGGCAGTTCAAAGACTCGGGGTGGTACATTTTATTTTTGGAGAAGAGCTTCCTCGTCTACTTCATGAGATGCCACCTCTGGGAAAACGGCCGCAGGGCCAGTGGGCACGTGGTTATTCATTCTCCCACTCGGCCATTGCTTACTGACCTGGCAGGCACAGAAACGCCTCATCCCTGGGTGCTCAGTCACTCGGCCACTGTAGGATAACAGTGATTTGTCTTTTCTTCCTTGCTACAAGGATCTTAGATTTATCGGGTTACACCCATCACAGTGCTCCTGAGATGTAGGATAACACTGTTCTGTCCCTCCTCCATAGCCTCAGGTAAAATATCTCCTTAAGGTGTTTTTCTCTTTTCCTCAGTCCAATAAACTATCAACTATCAACTATTCCTGAGGCTATGCAGGAAGGACAGAACAGTGTTATTCTACATCTCCTCCTTTTTCTTTTTACAAAAAACACAAAATTTGAAACCGAGGAATCCAGGCCATACACGGCGGCTCTAGGGCACTGAACACGTGGCGGTGAAATAGAGCTGTCCGGAGAGCCTGCAAACACACAACCTTCTGCGTGCATAATTTTTACGAGTCACTCCCATTCCTTTGCTTATCTGTAACTTCTCTATGCTCTCTTCCTCAATCAGTTAATCAGCTTTCCCCCCTCATCAGAATCTGTAAATGCGTAAGGTTAGATCCTTCTAGGACAATGAACTTGTAAGTTAATATTCCTTTTCTCCTCTCTTTATGTCTTTTGAATAGTTTGCTTTAAAGCAATGTCCTTTTTGTATAGACACAGGAAGACAGTGAATATTATGCTTTTGTAACTTAGGATTTAATTGACTTTGAATATTATTTGCTCCTGGCCATCTGCTTCCTCGACTTAAACCTCAGTTTCTCTTAGTTCCTAGCACCCCAAAACCAGGGTCTCGATGAGGGACCTAATGGACCCAGGGCAAGCTGTGAGCTACCCTGGCATCGAAATGGGCCAGGCCAAAGTGCCACGATTCTTTTTTTTTTTTTAATTTTTATTATACATCATGAGGTACAGTTGTAGACTTACAAATTTTTGTGCTTGGATTTCAATTATACAATGATCAAATACCCATCCCTCCACCAGTGCCCATTTTCCACCACCACGGGTCCCAGTATCCCTCCCAACCCCCATTCCCCCCATCCCACCCTGCTCTGTGGCAGGGCATTCCCTTCTGTTCTCTCTCTCCTTTTAGGTGTTGGTGCCACGATTCTTAACTATAAGTTAAGAGCTTGATCATGGACAAATGCTGTCATGATCCAAAAGTAATGACGAGACTAGGACCCTGCTAGGGATAGGAAAGACTAATCTGACCTGTGCACTGTAGTCTGAGATTGAGTTGACCCCAGGAGACCAATTCTATAAGCTTAATGCATCTCTTATTGTATCCAGACAAAAGGATTAATATTATGAATGCTTATACGTTTGTTGGACTAAAGAGAGGAGAAACACACCCAGAGTTGGAATTTCAGTCTTGGGTGGGTCGTCCTGCTGAAACAGAATCTGTCCTAGAAGCAGCTTGCCCTGAGGGAAAGAACTTTAACTCCCCGATTGATTGTGACCACAGCTATGTGTAAGCCCCAATCCCTCATGTGGGTGTGTGTGTGTGTGTGGGGGGGGGATTTAACTAGGCTGTAAGGGGACAGAAGGGATCTAGAGGTAGGAGCGGGAAAGAGAAGGAGAATGAAGGAGCCTTGAGGAGGAAGAAGCAGGAGGAGGAGAATCAGAGGAGAATCAGAGGAGAGTGGAATAAGCTGCAACTGAGACCATCCAGCCCGGCCCTTGTTTCCTTCCTTGTCTTGGCCATCGCCATCAGCCACCCCGGGGTGGGGGAAGTGGCGTGAGACTACCAAATGTGGGCAGAGATAGAGGCTTGCTACAGAGGCTGAGTCTGGTGACGGAAGGAAGGCATTGTCACCAGGATACCTCTGCCTGTGTGTGCGTGGTGATGAAGCAGATTGCTTCTGGTCTCGGGAAAGCTTCCAAGGAAGGCTGTAACTTGCCACATTGGTTTCTCCACTCGCCATGTGCCAGGGCCTGCTAATATCATCTCAGACTCAGCTTGTGGGGTTGGTCTCTTCCCTGGTCCTGCGTCTGCTTCTGTAAAAGCCCCAAGTGCTCTTATAGTTCAACAATTGCTTCAGCAGCTACAGGCCCCTTTACAAAAGTGCTCTGAGTTTATTTTCATTTACTCATCAGATTTCAACCTCGTCTTCTTGGACCTATGAATCGGGCACAGTCATTAAAAAAAAAATGAGGTATATGCCCCCATTTGACTCTTGTTTTTGACATTCTTCTTCTTTTTTTTTTTCTTTTTTGGGTCACACCCGGCGATGCACAGGGGTTACTCCTGGCTCTGCACTCAGATATTACTCCTGGCGGTGCTCAGGGGACCATGTGGGATGCTGGGAATCGAACCCGAGTTGGCCGCAAGCAAGGCAAACACCCTACCCGCTGTGCTATCTCTCCTGCCCCCGACATTATTCTTTTGAAACTTTTAAGATTTACTCCAAGGAGACTTTGGGTCCCATGACATCTCATCAGGACTTGAATTCATCGGCCTGATTTGACCCGCGGACCACCGGAGACTCAAAACACTCCCAACTCCAGTTCCAAGTCATCGTCAAATTGATTTCAGTTGGAAGTCGCAGGGAAATCAGGGAGCCAGCATCAGAGGACCTGCAGAAAAGGCCTCTGGCTCCTTTCACATATCCCGAGGTCACGTTAAGAACATTCCATAAACCCTTTCTTCACAGGTGGTGGATTGGACAATGCCAGGATTAATAATTAATAATTGTTTGGATTAATAATTCCTTACTTTTCCTCTCTCCTTGGAATGAATTCACAGGTGCCTCAGTTCCTGAAGGATGAAGGGATGGCTTTTAATAGGAACACCTTTCGATTTCTCTGGGATATCCCTTTGTGCCAGAGCACCCCCTCTTTCTCTTTCTCTGTCTCTTTCTCTGCCCCCAGGTCTGGACATGGACCAAACCCCAATGCTCAAAATCTCTGATAACTTAAAAAAATTGTCTTTCCTCAAACATAAGCTAGGTCTCACACCTATGGCTGCCAGTGAAGCTGACCAGAGAATGGCTGCATTCCCCTGCTGAGAGACTCCCGACAGAAGTTGTGATGGTCCTGCTCCAGTGCTCCTGGCCTGCTCCAGTTCTCCCAGAAGTTCATCAGATTCCTAATAGCTTCTTCCCTGGGACTCATTACTGTGACCACTACTGCAACTGTTGCCGGAACAACTCTCCAAACTTTGATCCAGACACGATTTCTTCAAAACATGACTAACTTGACTGTCATTCGTCAACACATACAGGGCAGGACCATGGGACACTTTACAATGAGACTGCTCCAGGCTTAGGGGCGGTTTGAAGTTTCAGAGCAACAAGTGAGACTGTTTTGTGACTGGAATTGTCCCTCTTTCTATTTCCAATTTTTGTGTTTCTGTGAGCAGAATGGGGGACGTATAGGATAACTCTGGTTTGTCCTTTCTCCTCTGCAGCAAGGGGTTTAGGTTAATTGGGTTACACCCATCACAGTGTTTATCTTTGACCTCTGCTCTGTGGCTCCCCCCCCCCCCCCCCCCCCCGCCACCTGTTAATCCCCTAGATCTGAAAATCAGACTGTGACTTGTAAGGTCAGATCTTCTAAGGACTCTGAATTCCGCGTTTGTAAGTGAAATTCTGCTTTTCTCTTTTCCTTATGTTCACCTGTAGGTGGGTCATCTTGCTGGATGAGAATTTGTCCTAGAAGAAGCTTCCCCTGACGGAAGAACTTGACATCTGTTGATCGAATAACCCCACCTATGTGTAACTGCTACCCCCACCCCTCATAATTTGGGGATATAACTAAGGCTGTAAGAGTGGGCACCGGGAGAGGGATAAGATGGGGAGGAGGAGGAATATGGGAGTGGGTGAGACTGGAAGGACGCAGAGGGAGACTGGAATCAAGCGATCACCAACCAACCTGGCCCTTGTTTTCTCCTCTGTCCGCCCATCACCATCAGCCATCCAGGGGTGAGGGAAGTGGCCCGAGACCACCTAATGCAGGTAGTGAGAGTGCTCTGGGGCATCACATTTAGTTTTTGAATACACAGGATTCTGTTTTGATGTCCCCCTTGTCATTTCTGGTTGGGTTATTAGGGTTTTCTCTCTGTGTGTCTCTTTCTTTGTGAGTCTCGCTAGTGATTTATCAATCATATTTATTTTTTCAAAGAAGCAGCTCTTGGTTCCATTGATTTTTTTTGGGGTGGATCTTTAGACTTTTTTTGGGAATCCAGCTCGATGATTTTTTTTTCTTTTTGGATTGCCCCTGGCGATGCACAGGGGTTACTTCTGGTTCATGCACTCAGGAATTACTCCAGGCGGTGTTCGGGGGACCATATGGGATGCTGGGAATTGAACCCGGGTCAACCGCTTGCAAGACAAATGCCCTACCTGATGTGCTATCACTCCAGCTATCTAGCCTGACTATTTTGGCTCTAAGTTTTCTGATTTCTTTCTTCCTGCATGATTTTGGCTCCTTTTGTTG
This sequence comes from Sorex fumeus, assembly GCF_029834395.1. NCBI lineage: Eukaryota > Metazoa > Chordata > Mammalia > Eulipotyphla > Soricidae > Sorex > Sorex fumeus. The sequence continues at coordinate 2,533,091 of NW_026606275.1, forward strand.
GTCATTGAAGGCCTTTGATTCTGTTGAGAAGGAAGTGGTCCTTGAAGCCCTAGCCAATCAGGGCATTCAAGCCCAATACATCAGGATCCTCTGTGAGCTGTATTATGGATTCACTACCAGGATCTCAGCATTCTACAAAGAAGTGATCGTTGATGTCAAGAGAGGGGTGCGGCAGGGTGATACCATTTCACCGAAACTCTTCAGTGTCACCCTCGAGAACATCATTCGACAACTGGAATGGGAAGGAATGGGAGTGAAGATAGATGGTCAGCAACTACACCACCTCTGCTTTGCTGATGACATTGTTTTAATAACACCAAACATCAGCCAAGCGGCACAAATGCTGGCCGACTTTGACCGTGAGTGTGGGAAGGTAGGACTACAGCTGAATCTTACGAAGACAATGTTTATGAGAAACAGCCTCCTTTCTGATGCCCCATTCGCTCTCAACGGAACGACCATCTCCGAATGCAACAGCTACGTGTACCTGGGTCGAGAGGTCAACATGACAAATGACCTGGCATCTGAGCTGCGTAGGAGGAAGAGAGCGGCTTGGAACACCTTTAAGAACGTCGAAGAAATAGCTAAGAGGACGAAGAACCTCCGGCTCCGGGCACATCTCTTTGATTCCACTGTTCTTCCTGCATTTACATATGCCTCAGAGACCTGGGCCCTACGCAAACAAGATGAGAACGCTATTCAGGTCTCCCAAAGAAGACTAGAAAGAGCTATGCTTGTAATATCACGTTTCACTCAAATGAGAGAAAAAATCCGGAGTTCCGACATCTGTCGACGATCAAAAATCAGGGAGGGTGTCTCGTTTGCCAAGGTGTCGAAAATCAGATGGGCTGGTCACGTAATGAGATTTAGAGACGACCGCTGGACTAGAGCTGTTACCGACTGGATTCCACGGGATGTCAAGAGACCGCGTGGCCGCCCACCTACCAGATGGTCAGACTTCTTCATCAAGATCATGAATGATCGGTTTGAGGCTCTTCATTTTCCCAGAGCGAACAGATGCCATTGGGCTACACTAGCACGCGACAGGGACAAATAGAGACGTTACTGGCGTCTGTGTGTGATCAATACACTCCAGGGATCCACAATTGGTTGGTTTTGGAGAGCCCACACTTGATAGCCAGCTGGGGTTACCCTTTGCGGCCACCTGTTGGAGTCCATGAGGGGGAGACGTAGAGGAGCCTCTTGTGCCTGGCAGGCAGGTCCCCCACTGTCGTCCACGAGGGTGAGTGGGGGAGAGTCCCCTCATGCCAGCCAGGCCAGGGTACCCCCTGGGGTCCCGTGCTGGTGTTTGAGAGTGCAGTTGGATGTGGGTGAGACCCTAGTGGCCCACTGCTGTGGGCCAGGAAGGGGTTCCTCCTGGAGTCCCCCATGGGCGTCCACTAGGGGCAGGTGGAGCCCCATCAGGCCAGCCAGCCTGGGTCTCTCCTGGGGTCTCCTGCTTTTGGCAACGAGGGGGGATGTGTGAGAGCCCCTTGGATAGGCCAGGCTGGGTCCCCCCTGAATTTCCATGCTGATAGGGAGGGTGGCATTGTGAGAGCCCCCTCTGTTGGGGGTCAGGCAGGGGCTTCCTGGGGAGCCCTTGGCCCTGTGGTTTAGTGCAGGCATAGACGACCTCGTCCCTCCAAGTTCCTGGGACTCTGGTCCTGTCTCCGTCCCCTATGTCCCCCTTGATTTCTGTCCTTCCCTTGTTCTCAAGAATCTATTGTCTGGAATAATCTAGGTGCCCCTCCCCCCACACACTTTATATCCTGCATTTCCTCATCCTTTTACCCCAATACCACAGATGACTGAGCTAAGTTCCCTTCTTGGCCCTGTGCAAACTTCTTTCCCCAATAAACTTCAGTATTACAAGCTTAAAAGGTGAGCGCACACTGGGGACTGAGGTAGATGAATCGCTGAAGTCCAAAGGGGCAAACGTGCTGTCACCACTGGGTACTGGGTGGGCCCTTCTCATTCGGTGAGGCCAGCCCATTCTATCCCTCTCTGAGAGCCTTAGAGGTGCGGGTCCGGGGAGGACCGCAAGTGGCCGCTGCCCATTTCTCCCCGGGAGGCTGGACTCTGCAGGAAGTGCTGGCGGGGAGGGACCCCTGTGCTGCTGCGCGCTGGAGAGACCCTTGGATTCCTCTGCAAGACAGTGATTGGTCCTGGGATTGGGAACCGGTTCTGGGTCAGCTAGTGCCGTCATTTCCCGGTGCCAGCGAGCTTCCTCGCCAGCGCAAGCAGATGCAGTGAACCAACTCCGCATCGGGAGCGCAGACAAGAGTCCAGAAGGGCCTTTGGCCCCACAGTGGTGAGCAGATGCCCCGCCGGTCACCAGGTGTCCTGGGAAAGAGCTGGCGGGTTGCAGAGCTGGGAAGGCGGAGGCGAGGGGCCGCGCGGGGGGCCTGGGTGCGGGGGGCCTGGGTGCGGTTCCCTGGATGGTCCCCACCTGCCCCGCCAGACCCTGTGCGTGTGCGTCCCCTGGTGCCCACCTTCCCCGCCCTGGCCCTGGTGCGCCGGTCCCGCCCAGTGCCCACCTCCTGCCCCGCCTTCCAGGAAGTGCTGCCCTGCTGGGAGTCCACGCCGGGCCCGCCCAGTCCCTCCCTTGTCCTCCCTCTATAAGGGGGCCGGACCACAAACCCTGCAGAGAAGCAGGTAGAGCCCAGGGGCCAGGGGCTGGGCGGGGCGCGGGGACAGCCCTGCATCTGGCCCCTCAGTGCGCAGCCTGGGGGTCGGGGAAACCCCGCCCTGACTGTGGTCTCTGCGCCCTGGGGTCCAGGCTGGGCTTGTCCCTTCCCAGCAGGCGCGGACCCTCCTGCTGCAGCCTCCGCCTTGCTAGGTGGCTGGAGCCAGTGAAGGCGGGAGCGGCCCGAGTCGCGGTCAGCAGTGACCAAGCCCAGAGGGACCCTGTTTCCTGGACCCTGAGATCCACTCCAGGCCCTGGGGACACTGACCGGGCCAGGCGGGACCAGGCGTGGCAGTGGCCCTTAGAAGGGGTTGCGGGGGAGACTTTGGGCCCCTGCAGCCAAGCTGCCCTGCAGACCCCCGGGCAGTGCTGGCCAAGCCCCTGACAGTCAGGAAGGACTGGCCGAGCTGGGGGCTATGGGGGGTGGGCAGGGGGTGGCCTCACAGGCCGGGTGGACCGATGCCTCTCTTCTGTCCCCAGCCCGGTGACCATGGAGCCGCTGATCGCAGCCAACACCCTCTTTGCCCTGGACCTGTTCCTCACCCTGAGCCAGGACCACCCCGCCGCCAACATCTTCTTCTCCCCGTTCAGCGTCTCCTCGGCGCTGGCCATGGTCTTCCTGGGCTCGCGTGGCAACACCGAGGCGCAGCTGGCCAAGGTCAGGCCATGGGGTGACTGGTCGGGGTCACGGGGGGTGGTAGGGGGGCTGGTCCCAGTCCCGGCCAGGACGGTCCTTCATGGCAGGCTGGCAGCGGGCTGGGGCCAGCACTGGGCACCCAGGCAGGGCAGGCCTGCGGGTGTCTGAGGCAGGCGTGAGGACGGCTCTCCCCAGGGCTCTCCCGGCCAGGACCATCTGCTCACTCCCGGTTCTGTGCTCAGGGCATACTCCCGGCTCTGTGCTCTGGGACCCAATGCAGTGCTAGGGTTAGAACCAGAGTCAGCTGCGGGCAAGGCAGCTCCTTCCTCCTCCCCCTCCCCCACCCCCCATCATCTCTTGGTCCCTGAGCCACAGTGGATGGGGGCACTTCTGTGCTGGGCAGACTGCAGCTCTGGTCTGGGGACCCCCACTTCCTCTGGGCCTGGGGAAGGTGCAGCGGCAACGAGAGTCCCTGGAACTCAACCTGCTCAATCCCTGCCCGCCCCTGACACCCGTTGTGGGCGCCCAGCCCTGGGCTCAGGTCGTGGGTTTGTTCCTGCTGCGAAGCGTCTACTCCTGACCTTCATGGAAGCTCGAACCCTCCTGCCACTCACAGTTCCCTCTTGCAGGGAGGCTCAGCTGCTAGCCTGTTTCTTCGGTGCCAACTGGCCAATTATGCAAACATTCCCTCGGATTTGCAGAAAGTAAACGTTTGCCATATTCTCAGGCAAAACAAGTTTTAGTTTTTTCAACATTGAGTTACTGCTGCTCTTTGAGTGATGAAAAGAAAGCCCAAGGTCTTGTGCCCCTGCCTAAACATTTCTGATTGCTGATGTCTGAGAACCTTGCTTATGTCTGAGTCAAATTCCATTTAAGAGCAGAAGGCATAGAGCCTGCTGGTTTGGGTCTTCTTGGGGGGGCGGAAATGGCAGATTTGTAGAACTCTTTAGTTTACTAACTCTCCTATTTGTGGGATCACAATTATAACCAAAACGGATGCAGAAGCTGTTTCTAATGTTTGAATTCTCATGTTTCACGACACGATCTATTTTATAATCTTTATCATTTGTTCTCCTTGGAAAATAAGGTGTTTGGGGGCTGAAGAGATAGTCCGGTGGGTGAGGTGCTCGCCTTGCATGAGATTGGCCCAGAATCAGACCCAGGATCCTGCCTCCCCATGGGGCCCCTGAGCACTGAAGGAGTGATCCCTGGGTTGAGAGCTGGGAGTAATCCCTGGGCACCACCAGGTCTGGCCCCAAAACTAAGACAAAAATAATAATAATGTGCTTATTGGGGAACCATCCCTGAATGTCATCTGAGGAGAGCAATTGCAGGGTGTTATATTGTACTAAAAAGTAAATAGGTCAGAAAGAGTGTCCTTTATTTCAGGCCCTTCATTTCGACAAGGTGGAGGAGATTCACGCAAGATTCCAGAGCCTGAACGCCGATATCAACAAACCTGGCGCTTCCTACATTCTGAAACTCGCCAACAGGCTGTATGGCGAGAAAACGTACGACTTCCTCCCCGTGAGTACTTGGAGCTGCGTTCTGCAGTTCCCGGGGCTGTGCGGAGATTTTCCCACACACTCGTGCTAAGAAGTCAGCTCAGATTTGTAGAAGTGTTTAGAAAATGGTGCAAGTTTAATGCCTAGGATCCTCTGTCCCCTGCCCGTTCGTGGGGTTCATGTCAGGGTCCTGCAGGGGAGGGTGGAACCCCAAGTGCTCTCTGAATGTGACCCTGACCCCTGCTCTCCTCAGCTGTGACAGCATTTGCGTGTTGATGAAGACTTTAGTCAGATTTTAGGGAAGAATTGGTTAAGTTTTAAAAAACAGGGGAACTGTGCATTTTTGAATTCTACTTACACAGAAGATGTGTACCTGTGTGTGTGCGTGTGCGTGTGCGTGTAAAATAAATAGGTAGAAGATATTTTAGTGACATTTAGATCTCCTAGGACAATTTTTGTGGCATTTAAAGAACGAGAAAACTGCTTCTGAATGGCATCCCATATATTCAGGACATTTCGGTCTTTCCTTCTTCTTCTACTTCTCTTTTTCTTTTTTGTAAACAGGAGTTTTTAAATGCGACTCAAAAAACATACAGTGCTGAACTGGCCGGTGTGGACTTCCAGCACGCAGCTGAAGATGCGAGGAAGGAGATCAATGCGTGGGTCCAAGGGCAGACAGAAGGTGAGACCGGGACCAACCACCCACCCTCCCCTCAGAGTCACAGCAGAGTCACTGCACTGGAAACTCAACGCGTCGTCACTGAAGACACTATCTATTTCCCATCCCCAACATTCATCCACACCATATTTTTCAAATTATGAAATGTTGAGTGTAGGTAAAAGAAATAATAATTGGGGGGAAAAAAGAAATAAAAATTGGGGAGGGAATGCATTGGGTGCCACATTGTTCAATGTACAAATCCAAATAGTGAATCAGTATTTCCAGTCTCTGGGATTGGACATTTTTCTTTCCCCAACATCACATCTAAGAAAGGAGACGTGGTAGACGGGAGTCAGTCTTAGGCTGGGGGTGACTCGGTGCCCCCCGTCCTTTCACGGAGGATCCACAGCCCGTGAGACCAGCCATGTGTGCTCGGTTATGTGGTGCAAGAGTTCTGAATGACACTCTCCTGCATTGTAGATATTTCTCTTTCTCTCCAGAATAAACTTCCTGCTGGAGTGATAGGCCAGCGGGGAGGGCATTTGCCTTGCCCATGGCCGACCGGGGTTTAATCTCCGGCAACCCATATGGTCCCCCTGGCACTGCCAGGATCACTCTTGAGTGCAGAGCCAGGAGTCACCCATGAGCATCACCAGATGTGATCCCAAAAAAGCCATAAAAAAAGGAAAACCAATAATCCAGAAGGAGTTGAAGAACTGATACTAGTGATTAAAAACATCTCGTGGAAAAGTAGTTTGTGTTCCTGAAAAGGATAACTGTTCACAAAACAGGCTGACTGGGGATCACAGTCTGCAGAAGGAGGAGACTGTCTGGCTCTCTGTCCCTGTGCAAAGGGCCACGGGTTACCCTGAGCGCCTCAGGAGTTGGCCTATTCCACGGAGACACAAGCTGCTCTTCCCCAATGTAGTACCTGGTGGAAGGAAAAGGAAATGGAACGAATGTACTTGCATTGCTGTCGGTGCCCCTGAAGGGGCATAGCGAAGTCTAAATTCTCATCTGTGTTTTTCACACACACACACACACACAAAAAAAAAACTTGATCATTTTAGGTAAAATTCCGGAATTGTTGACGTCAGGGGTGGTTGACAGCAAGACCAAGCTGGTGCTGGTGAACGCCATCTACTTCAAAGGGAACTGGAAGGAGAAATTCTCAAAGCAGGCCACCAGGGAAGTCCCTTTCAGGCTGAACAAGGTGAGAATGTCAGGATGCACCCTGCACCCTGGAGGGGTGAGGGGGTGGGGGGAGTTGGTGACTCTCCAGACACTCTGTGCTCTGCAGGAGAGTGCAGCTGTTAAGGGGCACTTGATTTCTCTTCTGTACAGAAAGACACCAAAAACGTGAACATGATGCGTCAGAAGAACAAGTTCCCCCTGGGCTACATCGAGGCCCTGAAGTGCCGCGTGCTGGAACTTCCCTACCAGGGCGAGGAGCTCAGCATGGTCATCCTGCTGTCCGATGACATTGAAGACGCTTCCACGGGCCTGAAGAAGGTGACAGGGCCTCACTGCGGGCTTCCGTTGTAATAACTATATCTTCCGCGCGTGCAGGGGAGGGATGGGAAGATGATATGTTGTTGGCAGGCTCTCGGGGCAGCTCTTTCTCACTGCCAGTGTTTGGTGCTCTTGAGCCGCTTGTGTATGGACCAGATCGGGATGGCTCCTCCTTTGTGCTCTCCTTTCGTGCGTGCTGCTGTGCTCTGTCTCTCTATTTCTGACTCTGTCTCTGCAGTCTCTCCTCTGGTCTCTTCCCATCTCTCTCTCTCTCTGTCTCTGTCTCTCTCTGTCTCTGTCTCTGTCTCTGTCTCTCTCTCTCTCTCTCTCTCTCTCTCTCTGTCTCTCTGAAGCCCTTCGCTCTGGATTCTGACTGCCCCTGGATTCTGACTCTGCTCTCTGGATTCTGAATCTGCCCCTACAGACTTAGTTTCCATAGCAATCACATCAGGTGGTGACACAAAGGTTGGTTGAACATTACCAAACCAACAAAGAGAGGTAAGACCGCTCCTCCAGGGGATGAACTCAAGGACAAAATCTCATCTAAAGAGATTACTCTGGATGACTAGGAGATCTGCTTAAGGCCTGGATCCCATTCAGGGTGTGCCCCTTTTTTCTTTCCTCAGCTAGTAATCCACTTAAATAGTTGTAGTAAATCTACTTCTAATATTTCTAGCAGTGTCTTTCTGTATGAGCACAGTAAGAGATAGATCAACTTAAAGTTTGGTTCTTCCTGAGGACGTCTTACCACCGTCCGCAGGCCAAATTAGTCTTCCTAACCCCAGCAGGCTCCTAGTCTCGTCGTTACTTTTGGATCATGACAGCATTTGTCCATGATTATGCCCTCAACTTATAGTTGAGTACGGTGGCGCTTTGGCCTGGCCCATTTTGATGGCAGGGTGGCTCACAGCTTGCCCTGGGTCCATTCAGTCCCTCGTCAGGACCTTGCTTTTGAGGTGCTAGGAACGAAGGGCAACTGAGTCAAGAGAGCAGATGCCCAGGAGTAAATATTATTGGAGTCAATCAACTCCCAAGTTACAAAGCATAACATTTAACTGTTTACCTGTGTTCATACATAAGATAAACTAAGTTCCCTGCCACAAGGCTGAAAGGACAAACCCATTGTTATCCCGGTGGCTCTTCCGGTCTGATCTGCCGTCCCATGTCCCATCGTAGCTAACTGACTTGACTTCTTTTTCTTATTCTTTGTCCTTCCATGATCAGCCCCTACGACACCTCTTAAGTTCAGAGTTCAGCTGCTGTGGGGAGCTGTGGGCTGGAAGGTTGGACAGGCTGTGCCAAATGTCACCAGGTCACCATCAGGGCATGGTGACTCTTTTCCCGGGTCTTGAGCAGTGAGGACCAGAACATGGGGTTGTTGCTATTGAAAAGTTGCAGGAAGGAGCTTCTTCTTAGAGGCTCAAGCCCTGTTCTCTGCGCTCATTCTCACCTCAGTCCATCAGCAAGCAGACTGTGAATGACCTTGTTTTTTTTTCCTTGTTTTGTTTTATTTTTGTTTTTTGGGGGGTCACACGGAATGATGCACAGGGGTTCCTCCTGGCTCTGCACTCAGGAATTATTCCTGGTGGTGCTCAGGGAACAATATGGGATGCTGGGAATTGAACCCGGGTCAGCACAAGGCAAATGCTCTACCTGCTGTGGTATTGCTTGAGCTCCTAGACTGTGAATGACCTTTCAAGTAGCTCTGTTGTAGAAATAGAGCCATGGGCCTGCTGCTGGCTGAGCACTTGTTCTGCAGGGGTGAGACCCTGGATTGAATCAAGAGAGAGAGAGGAGAGACAGAGAGGCAAGGAGAGAGAGGGAGAGACAGAGGGAGAGAAAGAGATGGAGAGGAGAGAGAGAGATAGAGAGGGAGAGGAGGGCAAGGCAGGCAGGCAGGTTGTGGTGCTGGTGCCATGGTTCGAGAATGAAGCCTGGTTCCTAATATGAATTTGACATTCCTCCTACCCGTGATTGGAAGGCTGTGACCTCTCTGACCAACCTGATGAAAAAAAGCATCAGATTTCTTCGGGGTCTCTGTTTGCTGTTTGGGTTTTCTCTTCTCTCCCCTCCTCAACCTTGTAGTCTGGAAATCAGGAGGGCTTACGACGTGTGCTCTAAATGGATGAGTTAAAATCAGAGTCTTTCTTCTTTGCCTTGTGTTTGCTTTCTCTTCTCTTTTCTGATCACGTGACAGTCCCTTAGAGGGACTGCAGCAGGATTGTCAGCGGGATGCTGGTTCCGTCCAGCCCACGGGCTGTGCCTCGAGGGCCTGACAATAGCGGGTACTTCTGGAGCACTGCGAGGTGCCGAGTGCTTTATAAGCCTTGAGTCACTGAAAGCGATGAGGTTGGTACTACCATTACCCTCCTTTCAGTCATGAAACTAGATCTTTTTCTATTTTTTAATGGGTTATTGGCAGTTACTTTAGCTTCATAAGGCTCACAGAACAACACAGTCATGGTCAGTTTTATTTATTTATTTATTTATTTATTTTGCTTTTTGGGTCACTCCTGGCGATGCACAGGGCTTACTCCTGGCTCTGCACTCAGGAGTTACTCCTGGCGGTGCTCAGGGGGCCATTTGGGATGCTGGGAATCAAACCCGGGTCGGCCGCATGCAAGGCAAAAGCCCTACCCGTTGTGCTATCTCTCCAGCCCCCACAGTCATGAGTTAGAACAGAGCAGGAGAAATGAGCAGAAGAAACTTTTACATTTTCTGCTTGTCTCATGAGCTCATTATCTGATGTGTAAGCTGGCCACCCTGGCCCTCACTGGGATGTGTGGGTGGGGAGGTGACTAGGTGGATGGATGATGAGTGGTTTATGGGGGGGTTGGAGGTGACTATGAGGCTGGATGGGGGATGAGTGGTTGACATGGAGCCATACCCAGAGCTCTGATAGGAGCAAACGCAGCTGCCGTCTCAACAGCACTTGCTGAGATAAATCTGCACTGGACACCCAGGGAACCCAGAGCAACTGATTGTACAGATCCCTTCATCTAATTGGGGCTTCCTCGACGGGTAAAATGATCTCCAACTCTTTCCTTTGCCCGTTCAAATTCCAGATCGAGGAGCAGCTGACTTTGGAGAACCTGATGGAGTGGACCCGGCCCGAGAACATGCCCGTTGTGAAAGTCAACGTGCACCTGCCCAAGTTCAAGCTGGAGGAGAGCTACACCCTCAACGAGGCCCTGGCCCGCCTGGGGCTGCACGATCTCTTCGACAGCAGGAGGGCCGACCTGTCGGGCATTGGGGGGGCCCGCGACCTTTTCATTTCCAACATGGCGCACAAGTCCTTCGTGGACGTCAATGAGGAGGGCACTGAGGCAGCTGCGGCCACGGGGGCCATTGCCAAAGGCCAAATGCTGGTGCAGGAGGAATACTTTGTCTGTGACCACCCCTTCATCTTCCTGATCCGTCACAAGGCCTCTGGCACCATCCTGTTCCTGGGCAGATTCTCCGCCCCCTAGAGAGAGGGCTGCAGAGGTCCAGTACCAGCCTGGTGAAGTGTCCTCCCGAAGGGGCAGTTTTCTTGTATCTTTTCCAATTAAACGACTTCTCAGGCCTCAATTTAATTCCATGTTTTGTTTGACACTGTTGAGATTGACACCCATCGGCTTCGGTACAAAAATCTATTTCATCTTTTTTTACAGCACCGTCCTCCCGTGGTTCATCGATTTGCTCGAGCAGGCACCAGTGACGTCTCCATTGTGAAACTTGCTGTGACTCTGTTTGGCAGATCGAATACGTCACGAGGAGCTTGCCAGGCTTTGCCATGTGGGTGAGATAGTATCGACAGGTTGCCTGGCTCTCCAAGAGGGGTGGAGGAGTCGAACCTGGGTTGGCTGCGTGCAAGGCAAACACCCTACCTGCTGTGCTATCACTCCAGCCATCTCTTTTTGTATTAAAAAAATAGTGATGGCATTGAATGCGTTAAGTTCATGAAAATGTTCAGCAAGAGACCAAATTCTTGACACCAAATTTGGGGTTTATGGATCACTGTCTTCTCCCAATGGTAGGAAAAATACAGCAACTGTGTGATTTATTTTACAGGTAGAACTTTGGGATAATGACATGGAGACACTCCGAGTTGAAGAGAGACTTAAAAAGAACTGCTCAGGGGCTGGAGCGATAGCTCAGCGGGTGGGGCGTTTTGCCACGCCGTCAACGGTGTCGCCCGCGTAGCAACATGTTACGGGGGAACCTGGGCAGGCCTCAGGTTCCTGGGAATGGGAGGTTCGCGGCACACGGGTCTATGCCTCCGGCAGCCCCCTTTGTTTGCCTGGAGCTAACAAGCGCTATGAACCTTCTGGTATGCGGTTCTCTAGCCTCCCAAATGGAGCTTTTAATATTTGCCTGCCAGTCTTACTTTTAGCTTAAGTATCGACTACTGCAGAAAACATAATCACTAACCACAGGAATGTAGGGAAATAAGTTCATGGTCTTAGGACAATAGGAATATAGGAATATAAGACTGGGTTAAGACTTATAAGAAGAGGTGCTGGAGTTGCAGTTTAAATTACTTTATTGTCAGTTTCCTTGGCTCATGGAAAAGAGGTTTGAAATAAAGTCGGAGTTCACTTTGACGCTAGGCAAAAGCAGAGCCAGTCAAGGCCACTGAAAGTTATCCTCGGAAGAGTGCCAGCCTCAGCTTACAACGCAGTCATTAGTGTGAAACAGCAGGCCTACGTGTGGGAGAGAGGGGATGTTCAAGGACCCCTGTGCCCTCTTTTGCGAACATCAAACCCCTGCACGCATACTGCAGATGTCAGCCCCTGCAGGTGCCCCCCTTAATTCATTAAAGTGATAATGCTAGACACAGTTTGGTAACCTAATGACCTTCCCTGTCTCTTGAATGTACTGACCTGGTCAAAAAAGTGAAGCAGAGCTTGTGTTGGGAAAGATAAGGATAAAGAACTCTGTAAATTGGATTGTGGTTAAACACCCTTGAACATGCAAGGCCTATGTAAGGATTTGCAGCAGATGCCTCTGTACCGGTTTTGGGAACTTAATGAAGAGACTACCGTAATGTCTGATAAGGACCCCTGGTTCTTTGTTCTGTAACTGTATAATAAGAGGAACTCTGGGCTCAATAAATTCGCAGACGCACTCAGCTTCTCTTGTGTTGGTGTCTGTCTGTCCATCGCGCCGAATCTCCTGCTTTCCTGCAGACCTTCTCCCCTGCTTTTCCCTCAGCCTGGTGGTCTTCGACCGAGCCAGTCTGCGGCAGCGTTTGCCTTGCACTCAGCCAACGTGGCCGACACAGGTTCGATTCCCAGCATCCCATATGGTCCCCTGAGCACCGCCAGGAGCAATTCCTGAGTGCATGAGCCAGGAGTAACCCCTGAGCATCGCCAGGTGTGACCCAAAAAGCAAAAAAAAAAAAAAACATAACAAAACTGCTCAGTGGAAAGACAGTACCCTGAGTCATGGTGGGAGGTTAAAAAATATCCCGACCGAAGTTCCGCCCTGTGTTCTCAATGTGTTCTATCACAACACTCCAGCTTCTGATCATTTCATTTAAAGCCTCCCTTTCATTCTTTATTCTCACGATAGTTTATCGGGATACCAAGGAATATCATAGCAGAAAGATTCACAAGCAGAGAGAGAGAGAGCTACACTCACTCCACTGGTTTCTGCACAAGTTTTGACCCCCACTCATTCTATTCGCCACAATGCCCCAGTAGCACCCTTTTCTAGGGCACAGCTGTCTTTCCTCCGAGCCTGGGGCTGCAAACCACGTACAGAGCTTTCCAGGGGTCCTCCTTAGTGGGGTAGTTCTCACCCATCCTTGCCAATAAATCGACTATCCAAACACAGCCTCAGTTGCCTTTGTTCTGCACCTTCAGCCCTTTACACCCACTGACTTTGGCATGAGAGTCTGTTTCCTGCCAAACAAAAAACCAATGATGGTTTTTGAATGCATAGCACAGCGGTAGGGCTTTTGCCTTCCACGCAGCCAACATGGCCGACCCAAGTTCGATTCCTCTGCCCCTCTCGGAGAGCCCGGCAAGCTACCGAGAGTATCTCGCCCACACGGCAGAGCCTGGCAAGCCACCTGTGATGTATTCGATATGCCAAACACAGTAGCAACAAAATCTCCAATGGAGACGTTACTGGGCCCGCTCGAGCAAATTGATGGACAACGGGAGGGCCTTTACTTTACTTTTAATGTTTACAGAAACAAAAACAAAGGAACCAGATGTGGAGCCAGTTGTGGAACGTCTTTGAATGTCCAAGCTGACCTTGGCGAATACCCTCCCAAGCGTGAGAATTTCGCTCGCTGCCGCGAGCAGAGCTCCGGCTGCTGAAGACCTCCGGGACCCAGGCACAGCCGTGCCTAAGACCACTCTCCACACGTTCGGATGAGCCTCACGCATGGAGAAACTGGCAGAGGAACCCAGGTGTGCAGGACCTAGGGCTGAGATCTCCAAGCCTGCTTGGATCTGGGCCTCCTCCACCCAGTTCCCCCATGTCCAGTAGTTAGGTGTTACACCCACCAAGTGCTCCCGGCGCTGTGTAATCCCATCAACAGCCAAGACCCAGGGACTATAAAACCAAGCTCCTGGAAGTGCACAGCCGCATTTGTGCCACATGACATCTTCTTGTCTAGTTCTCACTCTAGGATAACCCAGCAGGCTACCGCGAGTATCCTGCCCACACGGCAGAGTCTGGCAAGCTCCCCGTGGCGTATTCGATATGCCAAAACCCAGTGACAATGATGGGTCTCATTCCCCTGGCCCTGAAAGGGCCTCCAATGTAGCACTTGCTAAAAATCTCAGGCTAGGATGAATGGAGACGTTACTGGTGCCTGCTCGAGGCAATCGATGAACAACAGGATGGCAGTGATATAGTCCTACAGTCCTGGAATTCCTCTCTTCGTTTTTCTAAAAAAAATAAAATTTTCAAATTAGGTTACTCTTATTTGCAAAGTTATCCACAGCTGAGTCTCAGGCCTACAGTGTTCCAGCATGGGTCCTCGTTCCCAGTGTCCACTGCCCTCCTCCGCGGACCTTGGGGACCCTCCGATCCCCCAGCCTGCCTCTATCACAGGTGTTGTGCTTTCACACCCTGTGGGTGGGTCTCCCGCTGGCAGCCATGAGGGTGGGGGGTTGTATGACAGCCCTCTGGGGTTGGCCCGGCAGAGGGCCTCCATGGGGTCCACTCTGGCAGCCATAGGGGATGTGCAGAGGACTCAGAGGGTCTCTGCACCCCCCGTCTCCTGTGACGGAACTCAGAGGGTCCCTCTCTCTGCATTCGTGTGTCCTGCTCCCTGTGTGTGGTGGGTGGGCGTGGCAGCCCCCAGTCCCCTCAGGCACGTTGTCCTGATGCAGGTCTTCTGTCCCCAGCAATCTCTTCTGGCAAAGAGGTTAGAGGCGAGGTTTGGGAGAGATGGCAGGCCCCCTGGTGAATGTGAGCGAGGTCCGGCCATTCTTGCAGAGCCCCGTGCTCCACATCAGACCTGCATCCACAATGTATGGGAAGGAAATGTAGGCAGAACCTAGGCAGAACCCTCCATAACACTGACGCTAAAGGCATCTTCGAAGGTGAAACACCGCTGACCCAGCAAGTGCAAGCAAAGGTAAAGAAATGGGACTACATTAAACTAAGAAGCTTCTGCACTTCCAAAGAAACGGTGACCCAGACCCCCAAATATATGACCACTTAATCTTTGACAAAGGAGCAAGAAATGTGAAGTGGAAAAAGCAAAGCCTCTTCAACAAGTGGTGCTGGGAAAACTGGAGAGCTACCTATTAAAAAAATGAACTGTGACCTCTGTCTAATGCCAGGCACAAAAGTCAGATCAAAGTGGATTAAAGACCTCAACATCAGACACGAATCTATCAGGTACATAGAGGAAAATGTGGGCAGAACTCTCCGCAACACGGAAGCTAAAAGCGTCTTTAAGGATGAAACAGCACCGACCATGCAAGTGGCAGCAAACATAAACAAATGCGACTACATCAAACTAAGAAGCTTCTGCACTTCAAAAGAAACAGTGACCCAAGTACAGAAAGAGCCCACAGAATGGGAAAGAATATTTACCCAATCCCCATCTGATAAGGAATTAACATCCAGGATATACAAGACTCTAGTAGAATTATACAAAAATAAAAATCTCCAACCCCATCAAAAAATGGGGAGAAGAAATGAACACAAGTTTCCTCAAAAAAGAAATACAAATTGCCAAAAGGCACATAAAAAAATGCCCCGCATCGCTAGTAATCAGGGAGATGCAAATCAAAACAACAAGATATCATCTCACACCACAGAGACTGGCACACATTCAAAAGAACAAAAGCAACCAGTGCTGGCGTGGATATGGGGAAAAAGGGACACTCACTGTTGGTGGGAATGCTCACTAGTCCAGCGTTTCTGGAAAACAATATGGACTTTGAGACTGTTTTCTCTGACCGTTCAGATGTGTTTCTTGTAGGCAGCAGAATATTGGATTCGGTTTTCTAACCCAGTTCACCACTCTGAGTCTATTAATTGGTGCATTTAGACCATTGACATTGAGAGAGATTATTTGCTATATGGGGTTTTATAGGGTTTTCTATGATTAGATGGGGTTTTCTGCCAACTTTCTGTTGAGATTTTTGATTACCGTTCCAGTTTCTTTGATAGTGATATGTCTATTCTGGTATTCCAAATCTTCTGGGTTCAGTCTTGGGAGGTTACAGGAATCAAAGAATTTACCCATTTCTTCTGGGTTCTCTTGTTTCTTGGCAAACAGACTTTCTAAGTTGTTGGATAACATTGCTTTGTCACTCTACAAGAAGCTTAGGTTTATCTGGTTACACCCATCAATCTGGTTACACCCATCACAGTGCTCCTGAAGCACTTCCACTTCCATTGTGTTTATCTGTAAGCAGTCTTCCCTATGCTCTCCTTCCCACCCAGTTAATCAGCTTTCCCCTTAATCAGACTTTGTTAATTTGTAAGATCAGTTTTCCAGAAATCTATGATTTTATATGTATGAGTGAAATATTGCCTTTCTCCTCTCCTTATGCCTTATGAACAGTTTACTTTAAAGTAATGTCCTTTTTGTATAGATACAGGAAGACTGTTAACATTATGCTTTGTAACTTAGGATTTGATTGGCCTTGAATATTATTCACTTCCGGGCATCTGCTTTCTCGACTTAAGCCTCAGTTGCCCTTAGTTCCTAGCACCCCAAAAGCAGGGTCCCGACGAGGGACTGAATGGACCCAGGGCAAGCGGTGAGCTACCCTGGCAGCGAAATGGGCCAGGCCAAAGTGCCACGATTCTTAACTATAAGTTAAGAGTTTGATCATAGACAAATGCTGTCATGATCCAAAGGTAATGACAAGACTAGGATCCTGCTAGGGGTGGGAAAGACTATCTGGCCTGAGCACTGTAGTCTGAGATCGAGATGGCCCTAGGAGAGCAATTCTATAAGTTTAAGATATTTCTTACTGTATCCATACAAAATGATTTATATTATATTCTTGTATGCTTGTCGGACAAGGAGAGGAGAGGCACGCCCATGGGATTCTGCTCTAGGGGGGTCCTCCTGCTGAGGAAGGATCTGTCCTAGGAGCGGTCTTCCCTGAGGCTAAGATTTCTACCCCTGTTGATCTCTACCCCTATTGATTGTGACCGCACCTATGTAATTGTTTTCCCCAATACCTCTTGGAGAGAGATATAAGGAGACTGTAGATTGGGCAGGGGGGGCAGAGACAGAAGGAGAGATGAGGAGAGAATCAGAATAAACTACCACTAATACCTACCAGCCTGGCCCTCGTTCCTTCCTCTGCCTGACCATAGCCATCGACCTCTCTGGGGTGGGAGAAGGGTGAGACTACCGAACGCGGGTGGCGGGAGAGATAGAGCCGCCGCCGCTGTGGGTGCCGTGCCCCCTCTTGTGTGAGTTTACACATCTGGCGTCCCTGGGTGGGCACGAACCACCAACAAAGCAATGTTACCCAACACTAAGTAATCTCTGATGATCTTTTGAATTTCTTTCGTTTCTATTGTGATGTCCCCCTTTTCATTCCTGATTTGGTTCATTAGGGTTTTCTTGCTCTGACTTTCATTGTGAGTCTTGAAGTGGTTCATCAACCTTGTTTATTTATTCAAAGAAGCAGCTCTTGGTTTCATTGATCTTTTAGATGGATTTTTGGGAATTCAGCTCATTGACTTCTGCTCTGAGTTTTCTGATTTCTTTCCTCCTGCATGGTTTTGGCTCCTTTTATTGGTCATTTTCTAAGTTCTAAAGCTGTGAAGTCAAGTTCTTGATGTGGGCCCTTTCTTCCTTCCTGAGAAATGCCTTTCGAGCTATAAATTTCCCCTGTGCCAGTGCTATCATTATGCCCCACAATTCTGCTAGCTCGTGTCTTCATTCTCATTTGTATCAGGGAATCTTTTGATTTCTTCCTTAATTTCCTCTCTGACCCACTCATTGGTCAACATTGAGCTGTTTTGATTCTCCGTTTCTGTGTGTGATTAACTTCTATCCTCAGTGCATCATGGTCTGAAAAGATAGTTGACGCTGGCGTCAGGAGGGGGGTTTCCTAGATAGTTCAAGGGGGGTGTCCCCTGTGGGTCCCTAACATGGTGCCGGTAATCAGGAGGCTAAGAAATGCCCTCATCCATCAGGGGTGTGCGTCCGCCAGGATTAGGATCCTGGGGATCCCTCTGGTGTCACCTGGTGGAAACCCCCATAGGTTTCACTCCAGAGGTCCACAATTGGGGGTTGTTGGAGAGCCCCCTCTTGACAGCCAACTGGGGTTACCCTTCTGGAATCCAGGAGGGGGAGACACTGAGGAGCCCTCTTGTGCCTGGCAGGCACGGGTCCCCCATGGAGCCACCTGCTGGCATCCAGTAGGGGCAGGTGGAGCCCCATCAGGCCAGCCAGCCTGGGTCTCTCCTGGGGTCTCCTGCTTTTGGCAACGAGGGGGGATGCGTGAGAGCCCCTTGGATAAGCCAGGTTGGGTCCTCCCTGGATTTCCATGCTGATAGGGAGGGTGGTGTTGTGAGAGTCCCCTCTGGTGGGCCAGGTAGGGGCTTCCTGGGGAGCCCTTGGCTCTGTGGTTTAGTTCAGGCATAGACGACCTCGCCCCTCCAAGTTCCTGGGACTCTGGTCCTGTCTCCGTCCCCTACGTCCCCCTTGATTTCTGTCCTTCCCTTGTTCTCAAGAATCTATTGTCTGGAATAATCTAGGTGCCCCCCCCACACTTTATATCCTGCATTTCCTCATTCTTTTACCCCAATACCACAGTTGAGTGAGCTAAGTTCCCTTCTTGGCCCTGTGCAAACTTCTTTCCCCTATAAAATTCACTATTAAAAGTTTAAAAGGTGAGCGCACACTGGGGACTGAGGTAGATGAATTGCTGAAGTCCAAAGGGGCAAACTTGCTGTCACGAGAGGGTACTGGGTCGGCCATTCTCACTCGGTGAGAACAGCCCATCCCGTCCTTCTCTGAGAGCAGAGGAGGTGTGGTTCCGAGCAGGACCGCGCGTGGCCACTGCCCACTTCTCCCCAGGAGGCTGGACACTGCAGGAAGTGCTGGTGGGGAGGGACCCCTGCGCTGGCGCTGCCCTGGGCTGCTGTCCCAGGTATAAGAGCTCCGACATGCCAGGCTCGGGTTCGGAAAGTCCCACTGCTCCATGCATGCCAGTAGAGTGCGGGGGGGGGGGGTGTCCGGGACACCCAGGGAGGCAGGACGGGCAGGAGGGAACCCCGGGGGCTCTGAACGCCTCATCTCTGCCCAGTGTAGCCCCCCTGCCAGGCCCACCACCCCCAGGGCCACCCGGGATGCTCATGCCCCACAGGACCCAGTTCTAGTACAACGTGGATGGGTTCAAGGCCAGTGGGTCCCACGGCAGACAGGGGGCAGGTGGTTGAGAGCCTGATGGGGACGTCTTCCGTTCTCCTGAAATCCCTCCCTGAGCTTTGAGAGTCTCACATGGGGCCTCTTCTGGGAGCGGCTGAGTAGCAGCAGCGGCGTCACTGGATGTCACACCGAGAGGGGTCCCGTGCCTCAGCAGTGAAGCCCCCTACAGAGGCACTATTCTCCTTGCTGTCTATGGGGAAACTGAGGCTGAGAGGAGGGGTCACGGTGGTGAGTCAGGCGCTTCACTTGAGTGTCAGGGGTCACTACCACAGGAAAGGCCATTCACATGAAGAGGCCAGGCTGGAAGAGGCGCCCCATGGCCGGCTGGAGAGCCCCGGTCCTCCTCTCTGGAAGCCTGACTCAGGGAGTGTCCACTCTCTGAAGGCAGCCGGAGGAGAGGCCACGAGCGCACGAATGCCTGAGAAGCCAGAGTATGGCATCCTTCTGTCAACGAGCTGTGCACCCAATCCCCTCTCGACTCATCTCTCGGGACCCCGCGAGTGGCCCCTCACTCTGGGGTCAGGGGCCGAGCCAGGTCGCTGAAGCCCTCGCTAGGGCAGATGCATCTCAGGAAGGATCTGCTCAGTTCCGAGAAGCTGCAGAACGCTCTCCAGTCTGATGCTCCAGTCTCCCTGCTTCTGAAACAGGACGAAAACACTTTGATCCCTTCCTGCCATGCTCTTCTTGGCCCCTTTCACCACAGACAAGTTCTCAAAGTAGAAACCTCGTTCAGTCTCTTCCCCCGGGTATTTCCCCATTGAACAGAGCATAAGCCTAAAACCAGGGGTTGGATGTGGTTGAGTGGGTCGGTCCTGGCACCACAGAGGGTCCCCTGAGCCTTGTCAGGAGTGAGCCCTGAGCACAGAGCCAGGAGTAACCTGGAGCAGAGTCAGGAGTAAGCCTTGAGCACAGAGCCAGGAACGAAACCTGAGCACAGAGATAGGAGTAACTTGGAGCAGAGTCAGGAGTACGCCTTGGGCACAGATCCAGGAGTAACCGGGAGCACAGAGCCGGGAGTAAGCCCTGTGTGCAGCCTTTGTGGCCCCCAAATAAGCAAGCAGAAAACATCCTAGTTTTTTCCTTTGTTCCTTCCCGCAAGGAGATGTGGAGAACGCAGGAGAGGTTGGGAGGCGGGAGTAAGGTGCGCAGAATTATTTCATACGCGCCAGTACTGCGGATTCAGGGGACATTTCACCCTCTGGCACAGTGGGGAACACCCCGAAATACCCCTCCCCAATGGTTCCCGCCTTCGTCGTTATTGGGTCCCCCGTGGCGCTCTGTGGGCTCATTCTAAGGGCGCAGGTGAGTGTCAGGTCGCATGCAGGGTCCCCAGTGCTCTGCTCCCCAGCCTCGACTTCTGAGCAGCCGGGAGGGGCGCGGCGGGGCTGGAGAGACACTTTGGTTCCTGAAGGACAGCGACTTACTTGCTCCCTGTGATTTGAATCCTGTTCTGGTTCAGCTAATCCTGGCATTTCCCGGTGCCAGCGAGCTTCCTCGCCAGCGCAAGCAAATGCATCAGAACCAATTCCGCATCGGGAGCGCAGACAAGAGTCCAGAAAGGCGTTTGGCCCCAAAGTGGTGAGCAGATGCGCGCGGTCACCCGGGTTTACGGGAAAGAGCTGGCGGGTTGCAGAGCTCGGGAAGGCAAAGGCGAGGGGCCGCTCCGGGGGCCTGGGTGCCGCTCCCGGACGGTCCCCACCTGCCCCGCCAGGCCCTGGGCGCACCTCTCCAGGGTCGGGCGCACCAGGACCTGGGCGCGCCCCCCCTTCCGCTCAGTCCCCACCTTCCCCGCCAGGCCCTGGGCGCGCCCCCATTTCCCCATTTCCTTACCGGAGCCCAGAGCGCGCCCCGCAGTCCCCGCTATCCCTGCCCGGCCCCGGGCGCGCCCGTCCCCAGGTGCCCACCTGCCCCGCCAGACCCTGGGCGCGCCCCTCCCGGCCGGGGCCCACCAAGACCCTGGGCGCGCCCCGCTTCCGCTCCGTCCCCACCTGCCCCACCAGGACCCTCGGCTCCGCCCACCTTTGCCCCCTTCCCTACCAGAGTCCAGAGCGCGCCCCTCTCCCCCACCTTCCCCGCCCGGTCCAGGGCGCGCCCGCCCCGCCCCGTGCCCACCTCCTGCCCCGCCTTCCAGGAAGTGCAGCCCGGCCCGGGAGGCCGGCCGGACCCGCCCCGTCCCTCCCTCGTCCTCCCGCTATAAGGGGGCAGGTCGGGCCGGACCGAACCGCAGACCCCACTGAGGAGCAGGTAGAGCCCCGGGGCCGGGGGGCTGGGCGGGGCGCGGGGACAGTCCTGCTTTGGGCCCCGCAGTCCCCGCTGGGCACCGCCCCCGCCTCCGTGCGCAGCCTGGGGGTCGGGAAACCCCGCCCTGACCGTGGTCTCTGCGCTGTGGGGGTCCAGGCTGGGCTTGTCCCTTCCCGCCCACCAGAGCCTCCGCCCCTGCTCGGTGGCCCGAGCCAGTGAAGGCGGGAGCGGCCCGAGTCGCGGTCAGCACTGACCCCTTCCGGAGGGATCCTGTTTCCTGGCCCCCTGCGGCCCTGGGGACACTGACCGCGCCAGGCGGGACCAGGCGTGGCAGTGGCCCTTAGAAGGGGTTGCGGGGGAGACTTGGGTCCCCCGCAGCCGAGCTGCTCTGCAGACCCCCGGGCAGTGCTGGTTAAGCTGGGGGCTGGGGGAGGGGATGTAGGGTGAGGTGTGGGGTTCCCTGGTGGCCTCACTGGCGGGCTGGACCAACGCCTCTCTTCTGTCCCCAGCCCGGTGACCATGGAGCCGCTGAGCGCAGCCAACGCCCTCTTCGCGCTGGACCTGTTCCGCGCCCTGAGCCAGGACGACCCCACCGCCAACATCTTCTTCTCCCCCTTCAGCATCTCCTCGGCGCTGGCCATGGTCTTCCTGGGCACGCGGGGCAGCACGGAGGCGCAGCTGGCCAAGGTCAGGCCAGGGCGGGCTGCTCCCTGCTCTCTGACATCGGGGTCACGGGTGCCGGGTGCCGGCGGGGGGCAGAGGGGAGAGTCCCAATCCGGGCCAGGATGGTCCTTCATGGCATGCCAGCAGCGGGCTGGGGCCAGCACTGGGCACCCAGGCTGGGCAGGCCTGCAGGTGTCTGAGGCAGGCGTGAGGACAGCTGTCCCCGGGGCTCTCTGGCCCAAGACCCTCTGGCTCCCTCCCGGCTCTGTGCTCGGGGTCACTCCTGGCTCTGTGCTCGGGGCACCCAATGCAGTGCTAGGGTTAGAACCAGAGTCAGATGCGGGCAAGGCACCACCTTCTTCCTTCTCCCCCTACCCCCTCATCATTTCTTGCGCCCTGAGCCACAGTCGATGGGGTCACTACTGTGCTGTGCTGGTCAGACTCCAGCTCTGGTCTGGGGACCCCCGCTTCCTCTGGGCCTGGGCAAGGTGCTCAGCAAGGAGAGTCCCTGGAACACGCCTGCTCAATCCCTGCCCGCCCCGACACTGGGTGTGGGCGCCCAGCCCGGGGCTCAGGTCGTGGGTTTGTTCCTGCTGCGAAGCGTCTGCTCCTGACCTTCATGGAAGCTCGAACCCTCCTGCCACCACACTTCCCTCTTGCAGGTAGACTCAGCTGCTAGCCTGTTTCTTGCTGGCAACTGGCCAATTATAGCAGCTATGCAAACATTCCCTCTCGAGGGAACACCGGACTTCGTACTCAGGGTTTTCTTCTTCCCCTCTCAAGTAAGGAACCAGCTGAGTCTGTAAAGCCCTAACGAACTCTTGATTTGAAATCGATTCACAGGAAACTAGACTTTTGCCATATTCTCAGGCTAAACAAGCTGTTTTTTCGCTTTTTGGGTCACACCCGGTGATCCTCAGGGGTTACTCCTGGCTCATGCACTCAGGAATTACTCCTGGCGGTGCTTGGGGGACCATATGGGATGCTGGGAATTGAACCCGGGTCGGCCGCATACAAGGCAAACGCCCTCCCCGCTGTGCTATCGCTCCAGCCCCTAAACAAGCTGTTTTTCAACAAGTGAGTTACTGCTGCTCTCTGAGTGATGAAGAGGAAGTCCAAGGTCTTGTGCTCCTGCATAAGCGTTTCTGATTGCTGATGTCTGAGAACCTTGAGTCAAATTATAATTAAGAGCAATAAGCATAGAGCCCGCTCATTTGGGTTTTCTTGGGGGGAAAAAACGCAAATTTGTAGAACTATTTAGTTTACTAACTCTCCTATTTGTGGGATTACAATTGTAACCAAAACGGATGCAGAAGCTGTTTCTAATGTTTGAATTCTCATGTTTCACGACACGATCTATTTTGTATTCTTTATCATTTGTTCTCCTTGGAAAATAAGGTGTTTGGGGGCTGAAGAGATAGTCCGTGGGTGAGGTGCTCTCCTTGCATGAGATTGGCCCAGAATCAGGCCCAGGATCCTGCCACCCCAATATGGCCCCTGAGCACTGGAGGAGTGATCCCTGGGTTGAGAGCTGGGAGTAATCCCTGGGCACCACCAGGTCTGGCCCCAAAACCAACACAAAAATCATAATAATGTGTTTATAGGAAAATCGTCCATGAATGTAATTTGACGATAGCAATGGCAAGGTATTACATTGTAACAAAAAGTAAACAGGTCCAGAAAGAATGTGTCCTTTTTTTTTCCCCTTTTTTTGCTTTTTGGGTCACACCCGGTGATGCCCAGGAGTTCCTCCTGGCTCATGCACTCAGGAATTACTCCTGGTGGTGCTTGGGGGACCATATGGGATGCTGGGAATCGAACTTGGGTCGGCCGCATGCAAGGCAAACGCCCTCCCCGCTGTGCTATTGCTCCAACCCTGACCTTTATTTCAGACCCTTCATTTCGACACGGTGGAGGAGATTCACGCAAGATTCCAGAGCCTGAACGCCGATATCAACAAACGTGGCGCTTCCTACATTCTGAAACTCGCCAACAGGCTGTATGGCGAGAAAACCTACGACTTCCTCCCCGTGAGTACTTGGAGCTGCGTTCTGCACTTCCCGGGGCTGTGGGGAGATTTTCCCACACACTCACGCTAAGAAGTCAGCTCGGATTTGTAGAAGTGTTTAGAAAATGATGCACGTTTAAAGCCCAGTGGCCGCTGTCCCCTGCTCATTGATGGGGTTCATTTCTGGGTCCTGAGGGGGGAGGGTTGAACCCCAAATGCTCTCTGAAGGCCACACTAATTCCAGCTCTCCTCAGCTGTGACAGCATTTGTGTGTTGATGAAGATTTTAGTCAGAGTTTAAGGAGGAATTGGTTCAGTTTTAAAAAACACTGGAACTCTGCATTTTAAAATTCTGTTAACACTGTAGATGTATGTGTGTATGTGTGTGTGTGTGTGTGTGCGTGCACACACGCGCATATTTAACAAATGAGTAGAAAAGCTAGAATATGTTAGTGACAGTGAAATTTATTTTCTTAGGGAAATTTTTGTGGCATTGAAAGATGTAAGAAAAGTGGTTCTGTATGTCATTGCATTTATTCAGGACATTTCTGTCTTTCCTCCTCCTCCTCCTCCTCCTCCTCCTCCTCCTCCTCCTCCTCCTCCTCCTCCTCCTCCTCCTCCTCCTCCTCCTTCTTCTTTTTCTTTTTTGTAAACAGGAGTTCTTAACTTCGACTCAAAAAATGTACAGTGCTGAACTGGCCGGTGTGGACTTCCAGCACGCAGCTGAAGATGCAAGGAAGGAGATCAATGCGTGGGTCAAAGAGCAGACAGAAGGTAAGACCAGGACCAACCACCCACCCTCCCCTCAGAGCCACAGCAGAGTCACTGCACTGAAACTCAACGCAACGTCACTGAAGACACTATCTATTTCCCATCCCGAACATCCACACCATATTTTTCAAATTATGAAATGTTGAATGTAGGTAGAAGAAATAAAACTTGGGGAGGGAATACAGTGGGTGCCGCATTATTCAATACTCACATGCAGAGGGTCACCTTGAAATGGTGAATCAGTGTTTCCAGTCTCTGGGATCTTCCTTGCATCTTCAGCTGCATGCTCGAAGTCCACATTTTTCTTTCCCCAACGTCACATCTAAGAAATGAGACGTGGTAGGCGGGAGTCAGTCTTAGCAGATCTCACTGAGGCTGGGGGTGACTCGGGGCCCTCAGTTCTTTCATGGAGAATCCACAGCCTGTGGGACCAGCCACGTGTGGTCGTATGGGGTGCCATAGTTCTGTATGACGCTCTCCTGCATGGTGGATATTTCTCTTTCTCTCCAGAATAAACTTCCTGCTGGAGTGATGGGACAGCAGGGAGGGCATTTGCCTTGCACATGGCCGACCTGGGTTCAATCTCCGGCATCCCATATGGTCCCCCTGGCACTGCCAGGATCATTCCTGAGTGCAGAGCCAGGAGTCACCATGAGCATCACCAGATGTGATCCCAAAAAAGCCATAAAAAAAAAGGAAAACCAATAATCCTGAAGGAGTTGAAGAACTGATACTAGTGATTAAGAACATCTCGTGGAAAAGTAGTTTGTGTTCCTGAAAAGGATAACTCTTCACAAAACAGGCTGACTGGGGATCACAGTCTGTAGAAGGAGGAGACTGTCTGGCTCTCCAGTCCTGTGCACGGGGCCACGGGTCACCCTGACCGCCTCAGGAGTTGGCCTGTTCCACGGAGATACAAGCCCCTCTTTTCCCAACTTAGTACCCGTGGAAGGAAAAGGAAACAGAATGAATGTACTTGCATTGCCTGTCCGTGCCCCTGAAGGTGCATAGCGACATTTAAATTCTCATCTATGTTTTTCACACACACACACACACACACACACACACACACACACACACACGCACAAAAGGCTATTTTTTTTTTATTGATCATTTTAGGGAAAATCCCAGAACTGTTGGCCGCAGGGGTGGTTGACAGCATGACCAAGCTGGTGCTGGTGAACGCCATCTACTTCAAAGGGAAGTGGCAGGAGGAATTCTCAAAGCAGTCCACCACGGAAGTCCCTTTCAGGCTGAATAAGGTGAGAATCTGGGGGTGGGGGTGGTAGGTGGTGACTGTCCAGACACCCTGAGCTCTGGGGGGCAGGGGAAGGGAGAGCAGTTGTTAAGGGGCACTTGATTTCTCTTCTGTACAGAAAGACACCAAAACTGTGAACATGATGTTTCAGAAGAACAAGTTCCCCCTGGGCTACATCGAGGCCCTGAAGTGCCGCGTGCTGGAACTTCCCTACCAGGGCGAGGAGCTCAGCATGGTCATCCTGCTGCCCGATGACATTGAAGACGCTTCCACGGGCCTGAAGAAGGTGACGGGCCTCGCTCCGGGCTTCCGGGAACCCGGCTCTTCCCGGTCGGATCTGCCGGCCCGTGATGGCTCACTGCCTCCACTTTTCTTTCTTATCTTTTGTCCTTCCATGATCAGCCCTATGAAAACTAGCAGTGAGGGGACATTTGGCTCGGCTGTGCCAAATGTCAACGGGTCATCAGCAGGGCATGGCGACTCTCTCCAAGGGTCTTGAGCAACGAGGACCAGAACATAGGGTCGTTGCTGTTGAAACAGTTGCAGGAAGGAGCTGCATCGTAGAGGCTCAAGCCCTGTTCTCCGCACTCATTCTCACCCCAGTTCATCAGAAAGCAGACTGTGAATGACCTTTCAGATAGCTCTATGGCAGAAATAGGGCCATAGGCTAGCTCCTGGCTGAGCACTTGTTCTGCAGGGGTGAGAGCCTGGGTTGGATACTCACTGAGAGAGAGAGAGAGCGAGAGCGAGAGAGAGAGAGAGAGAGAGAGAGAGAAGGAGAGAAAGAGAGAGAGAGAAAAGGAGAGATGGAGAGAGAGAGAGAGAGGACAGGGAGAGGAGGAGAAGGCAGGCAGGCAGGCAGGGATGCTTGTGCCATGGTTTGAGAATGAAGCCTGTTCCCTAATATGAATTTGACATTCCTTCTACAAGTGATTTGAAGGCTGTGGCCTCTCTTACCAGGCTGGAGCGTTAGCACAGTGGTAGAGCGTTTGCCTTGCATGCAGCCAACATGGCCAACTCGAATTTGATTCCTCCACCCCTCCCAGAGAGCCCGGCAAGCTACTGAGAGTATCTTGCCTGCACAGCAGTGCCTGGCAAGCTACCCGTGACGTATTCGATATGCCAAACACAGTAACAATAAGTCTCATGATGGAGACGTTACTGGGCCTGCTCGAGCAAATTGATGAACAACGGGAGGACCGTGACTGTGACCGTGACCAGCCTCTCTTACCAGGGCTGGTACCAGTGAGATAAAAGAAAAAAAAACACGCACACACCAAACCCACATCAGGTTTCTTTGGTGTCTCTTCTTGCTGTTTGGTTTTTCTCTTCTCTTCCCTACTCAACCTTGTAGTCTGGAAATCAGGAGGGCTTACCATGTGTGCATTTAGAGGATGAGTTAAAATCAGAGTCTTTCCTCTTCGCATTCTGTTTTCTTTCTCTTGTCTGATCAGATGAAAGTCCCATGGAGGGAGCAGCCGCAGGATTGTCAGCGGGATGCTGGTTCCGTCCAGCCCACTGGCCGTGCTTTGAGGGCCATGACAATAGGGGGTACTTCGAGAGGTGCCAGGTGCTTTATGAGCCTTGAGTCACTGAATGCGATGAAGTTGGCACTACCATTACCCTCCTTTTGGTCATGAAACTAGATCTTTTTCTATTTTTCACTGGGTTACTGGCAGTTGCTTTAGCTCCGTAAGGCTCACAGGGCAACACAGTCATCAGAACAGAGCGGGAAAAATGAGCAGAAGAAACTTTTACATTTTCCCCTTGTCTCCTGAGCTCATTATCTGATGTGTAAGCTGGCCACCCTGGCCCTCACTGGGACGGGTGGGTGGGGAGGTGACTAGGTGGACGGATGACGAGTGGTTTATGGGTGGGTGGGAGGTGACTACGAGGCTGGATGGGTGATGAGTGGTTTGACATGGAGCCATACCCAGAGCTCTGACAGGAGCAAACGCAGCTGCCGTCTCATCAGCACTTGCTGAGATAAATCTGCACTGGACACCCAGGGAACCCAGAGCAACTGATTGATTTTTTTTTTAAATTTATTTATTTATTTATTGAATCACTGTGGGAAAGGTTACAACGCTTTCAGGTTTATGTCTCAGTCATGCAAATATCAAACACATTTCCCTTTACCAATACTTATTTTTTACCATGAAGAACCCCAATAAAACCCCACCCCCCACCCCTCCCCGTCCCTGTGAGGCAGATGAATTCTAGGTAACACTCTATCTGCTTTGATTAGATTCATTGTTTCAATAAAAGATTCACCACTATTATTTTGAGTTTAGCCCCCCCCCCCCAATCAGACATGCTGAAAAAGCATTGTGAAGTGATTTGCTTTCTACAGCTGGGTTCAAGAATTAAATGTTGGTTTTGGATTTCTGCTATTTTACCTATTGACCCTGGAAGTATTTCTACTGAAAGTCAGATAGTTAAAAAATTGGTTTCTGTGTTCTGGAGTCGTGGCCGTGCTGGAGAGCCCCTCGCGGGGAGACCGGTGGCCTCAGTAGGGCGTGAAGGCCGGAGCGAAACGCCCCCCTCCCATGAGGTTTTAGTCGCCCCCACACTCCCGGCTCATACCTGCTGTCCACAAGGCTCCCATGTGGCCGCCATCTTTCTTTCCAGAGAGGAGAGGGCGAATGGGGCAACACCCTTTCCCCTCCGGCAGACTTGATGGCCTGGATCAACGCATAGTCCATTCACTTTTCTGCTCCAAGCTGCTGGGTTCTGCATTAAGTCCTTGTGCTTCTGGGGCCATGGCCGTGCTGGAGAGCCGCTCACGGGGGGCGACTGGTGTCCTCGGTAGGGCGTGAAGGACGGACCGGAACGCCCCCCTTCCCATGAGGTTTTAGTCGCCCCCACACCCCTGGCTCATACCTGCTGTCCACAAGGCTCCCATGTGGCCGCCATCTTTCTTTCCAGAGGGAGGAGGGCGGAAGGGAGCAACACCCTTTCCCCTCCGGGCAGACATGATGGCCTGGATCAACGCATAGTCCATTCACTTTTCTGCTCCAAGCTGCCGGGTTCTGCATTAAGTCCTTGTGCTTCTGGGGCTGTGGCTGTGCTGGAGAGCCGCTCGTGGGGGGCAACTGGTGACCTCGGTAGGGCGTGAAGGACAGACCGGATCGCCCCCCTTCCCATGAGGTTTTAGTCGCCCCCACTCCCCCGGCTCATACCTGCTGACCACAAGGCTCCCATGTGGCCGCCATCTTTCTTTCCAGAGAGGAGAGGGTGAATGGGGCAACACCCTTTCCCCTCTGGCAGACTTGATGGCCTGGATTAACGCATAGTCCTTTCACTTTTCTGCTCCAAGCTGCTGGGTTCTGCATTAAGTCCTTGTGCTTCTGGCACTGTGGCCGTGCTGGGGAGCCGCTCGTGGGGGGCAACTGTTGACCTCGGTAGGGCGTGAAGGATGGACCGGAACGCCCCCCTTCTCGTGAGGTTTTGGTCGCCCCCACACCCCCGGCTCATACCTGCTGTCCACAAGGCTCCCATGCAGCAGAGCAACTGATTGTACGGGTCCCTTCATCTAATTGGGGCTTCCTCGACGGGTAAAATGGTCTCCAACTCTTTCGTTTGCCCGTTCAAATTCCAGATCGAGGAGCAGCTGACTTTGGAGAACCTGACGGAGTGGACCCGGCCCGAGAACATGCCCGTTGTGAAAGTCAACGTGCACCTGCCCAAGTTCAAGCTGGAGGAGAGCTACACCCTCAACGAGGCCCTGGCCCGCCTGGGGCTGCACGATCTCTTCGACAGCAGGAGGGCCGACCTGTCGGGCATTGGGGGGGCCCGGGACCTTTTCATTTCCAACGTGGCGCACAAGTCCTTCGTGGAAGTCAATGAGGAGGGCACTGAGGCAGCTGCGGCCACGGGGGCCATTGCCAACTGCTACATGCTGGTGCCCGAGGAATACTTTGTCTGTGACCACCCCTTCATCTTCCTGATCCGTCACAAGGCCTCTGGCACCATCCTGTTCCTGGGCAGATTCTCCGCCCCCTAGAGAGGGGACGGCACAGGTCAAGTACCAGCCTGGTGAAGTGTCTGTCCTCCCGAAGGGGCAGTTTTCTTGTATCTTTTCCAATTTAACGACTTCTCAAGCCTCAATTTTAATTCCACGTTTTGTTTGACAGTGTTGGTCATTGACACCCATCGGCTTCGGTACAAAAATCTATTTCATCTTTTTTTATAAGACCATCCTCCCATTGTTCATCAATTTGCTCGAGCAGGCACCAGTAACGTCTCCATTGTGAGACTTGTTGTTACTGTGTTTGACATATCGAATACGTCACGGGGAGCTTGCCAGGCTCTGCTGTGTGGGCGAGATACTCTCGATACGTTGCCTGGCTCTCCGAGAGGGGCGAAGGAATCGAACCCGTGTTGGCTGCATGCAAGGCAAACACCTTACCCACTGTGCTATCACTCCAGCCATTTCTTTTTGTATTAAAAAAAATAGTGATGGCATTGAATGCATTAAGTTAATGAAAATGTTAAGCAAGAGACCAAATTCTTTTTTTTTCTTTTTTTTTTATTAGTGAAAAACCATGAGGTACAGTTATAGGCTTACAAATTTTGTGCTTGGGTTTCAGTTATACAATGATCAAGTCCCCATACCTCCACCAGTGCCCGTCATCCATCCCCATGGGTCCCAGCATCCCCCCCACCCTCCTCCCCTCCCCCCCGTCCCATCCTGCCTCTGTGGCAGGGTATTCCCCCTTGTTCTCTCTCTCTTCTTTTGGGTACTGTGTTTTGCAAGAGAGGCTTTGAGTGGCAATCATGTTTGGTCTATCGACTACTTTTAGCATGCTTCTCCCACCCTGGGAGGGCCCTCACAACACCCTTCATTTGGTACTCTCTTCTCTATCTGAGCTTCCTTTTCACCTAGAGCCTGTGGCTGGCCTTCCATTCATGGAGCAAAATTCCTGGTACTAATCTGAGCCATTCCTGGGTGTTAGTCTCCCTTTTTCTTGCTTTATGTTCCCCAGATGAATGCAATCTTTCTGTGTCTATCCCGCTCTTTCTGACTCATTTCGCTTAACATGATACTTTCCATGTAGTACCACTTGTATGTAAATTTCATGACTTCATCTTTTCTAACAGCTACATAGTACTCCATTGTGTAGGTGTACCAAAGTTTCTTTAACCAGTCATCTGTTCTTGAGCACTCAGGTTTCTTCCAGTTTCTGGCTATTGTAAAGAGTGCTGCAATGAAGAAACAAGTGCAGATGTCACTTCGACTATACATTTTTGCCTCTCTGGGATATATTCCCAGGAGTGGTATTGCTGGGTCAAATGGGAGATCAAATTCTAATTTTTTGAGAATCGTCCATACTGTTTTCCAAAAGGGTTGGACCAGCCGGCATTCCCACCAGCAGTGAAGGAGGGTCCCTTTCTCGCCACATCCGCGCCAGCACCTGTTGCTTTTGTTCTTGTGGATGTGGGCCAGAAGAGACCAAATTCTTGACACCAAATTTGGCGTTTATGGATCACTGTCTTCTCCCAATGGTAGGAAAAATACAGCAACTGAGTAATTTATTTTACAGGTAGAACTTTGGGGATAATGACATGGAGACACTCCGAGTTGACGAGAGACTTAAAAAGAACTGCTCAGGGGCTGGAGCGATAGCACAGAGGGGAGGGTTTGCCTTGCACGCAGCCAACGTGGCTGACACAGGTTCGATTCCCAGCACCCCATATGGTCCCCTGAGCACCGCCAGGAGCAATTCCTGAGTGCATGAGCCAGGAGTAACCCCTGAGCATCGCTGGGTGTGACCCAAAAAGCAAAAAAAAAAAAAAACCTGCTCAGTGGAAAGACAGTACCCTGAGTCATGGTGGGAGGTTAAAAAATATCCCGACCGAAGTTCCGCCCTGTGTTCTCAATGTGTTCTATCACAACACTCCAGCTTCTGATCATTTCATTTAAAGCCTCCCTTTCATTCCTTATTCTCACGATAGTTTATCGGGATACCAAGGAATATCATAGCAGAAAGATTCACAAGCAGAGAGAGAGAGAGCTACACTCGCTCCATTGGTTTCTGCACAAGTTTTTTTTTTCTTTTTGGGTCACACCCGTCGTTGCACAGAGGTTACTCCTGGCTCTGCACTCAGGAATTATTCCCGGCGATGCTCAGGGGACCCTATGGGATGCTGGGGATCGAACCCGGGTCGGCCACGTGCAAGGCAAACGCCCCACCCGCTGAGCTATAGCTCCAAACCCTCTGCACAAGTTCTTGACTCCACCACCTGCACCAGTTTTTATGGTGAAATGGCTTGATTTGGGACCAAAGCAGTAACGAGGAGGGAGGCTGACTGAGTGAAACCTTAAATCTTTCCATTACAGCAATAGCTAAAGGAGACCCAGCATAGAGTCATTCTAGATATTTGGCAACCAAGACGACACAAGAGCCTCCCATTTGTAGCTTGAGTGCCTTCCCGGACACCGGAACCATTTAGAGGGGCGAAGGAAGACTAAGAGACTACACCTTGTGCTCAGAGATGGTTTGGGTCAGACGGACATTTTCCTGCCCTGCAGCTCTGTGGTCAGCCTGTCTCTGGGCTGATCTCAGCAATCCCTGGACTGCAGCTGGGTGGGTCCCAGGGCTTAGGTCGAGAGGACAGATGCCCAGGAGTGAATATCATTCAAAGTCAATTAACTCCCCAGTTACAAAAGCATAGCATGAACTGTCTTCCTGTGTCTATACAAAAAGGACATTGCTCGGAATAAACTACTCAAAGGACTTAGGGAGAAGAGAAAACTAATATTTACAAGTCAGCAGAGCACAAAGAAAGAAGTTACAAATAAACACAGAGGAAAAGGATCACTGTGGTAGGAGCAACCCAACAAACCTAAACTACCTGAGGCTATGTTATCCCACAAGAGCGCCTCTCGTCTGCATTGGATTCCCACTCGTGTTTCCTTTCCGACTCTGAGCCTCATGAAAGGAAAAATCAGCACTGAAGGAACAAGTGGGAGGTTGGTTCTGCTCTAGCCCTTCAGAGGTAAGATCTAGCCATGGTAAGATCACGGCTGGCGTTAATATGGCATCGCTAGGTGCTAAGTGATTTTTTGAAACCTGGGTTTAAAGGCTCATACCAGTGATACAGTTTGGTATGATACACCCCGGTTTCAGAAGAGTAAGCTGGTTCCTTTCTGTTTCTCCTGGGAACTAGATCTATCAGAGGTTACTTAGCTTTGTAAGGTTAAATATCAACAGCCTAATTGCAGGAATTTAGGGTAGGATAAATAGACCAAACCGCTAAAATGTTCCCAATTTAGAATAGGATAAATAGAATAAGCTGCTAATTTTTTCCCATTAAGAATATGACAATGGGGCTGGAGCGATAGCACAGCGGGGAGGGCATTTGCCTTGCACGCGGCTGACCTGGGTTTGATTCCCAGCACCCCATATGGTCCCGTGAGCACCGCCAGGAGTCATTCCTGAGTGCAGAGCCAGGAGGAACCCTGTGCACTGCCGGATGTGACCCAAAAGGGAAAAAAAAAGAGAATATGATAAATAGAATAAGCTGCCAAGGTTTTCCCATGGATCACGAAGAGAGAACTAGTCAATAAGTAAAAAAGTCATTATTTCCCATCACAGTGTTCCAGTGTGGTGCTGGTTTTTTAAGTCCTAGGAATGTCGGTGGGTGAATGCACACACGGGTTATGGGATGACTGGATGGCTGGATGACAGGTGAGTAGAGGGAGGATAAATGAAGTAACAGACCCATCTCTTTGGCATCGGTTCATGGACCTGGTGTCAGCCTCTCTGCTCTTGTGCCTCGTAGGCTTGAAAGTCAGCTCTGCCCAGAGGAACGGCTGAAAGGATGAGCACGAAACATGAGGGAACTCACTGGCAACTCAGATTATGGCTCTATCCATGGCAATGAAGCGGGATGACTTCGTTCATAGTATCAGATGCTCTCTAAGCCTCCTCCCGCGCATCTCATTTCTATTTTTTTTGTCTTAACTTCTTTTCTTTTATTGTCATTTTTTTAAATTTATTTTTTATTTTGTTTTTATTAGTGAAACACCATGAGTCTCTGCCCCCGCGCCTGGGTGTTCCTTCCCGGAGCCCCTGGGAGGGGAGCGGGTTGAGCTTTCCTCCCCGCCCCGACCAGGGCTCCGGCAGCCGAAGACCTCCAGGACCAGCCACCACCATGCTGAGACCACTCTCCGCACACATGAAGGTACTGGCAGAGGGACAAAGCCACGCGGGTTCCGGGGCCGAGACCTCCAAGCCTACTCGAATTGGAGTCGAGCATCTTCCACCCAGATCCTCCAAATTCCAGTAGGCGGGGGTCACACCCACCACCTGGCCCCCTGGCGCCGTGTAATCCCATCAGCGGCCAAGACTCAGAGACTATAAAATCCAGATCCCGGAACCGCGCGGCCGCATTCGCGGCCGAGCGACATCTTAACAGAACTTTTTTTTATGACATCTTATTGTCTTATTCCTACTTTGGACAAACTTGCAGGCTATCGAATGTAGCCTGCCCACAGGGCAGAGTCTGGCAAACTCCCCGTGGCGTCCCCAATATGCCAAATACCAGTAACAATGATGGGTCTCATTCTCCTAAATAGCCTTGAATATAATCTCAGGGCTAGGATGAAAGAGACGTTACTGGGGCCTGCTCGAGGCAATCGATGAATAACTTCTTTTCTTTTATTGTCATTTTTTTAAATTTATTTTTTATTTTGCTTTTATTAGTGAAACACCATGAGGTACAGTTGTAGATTTATAATTTTTTGTGCTTGGGTTTCGATTATACAATGATCAGATACCCATCCCTCCACCAGTGCCCATTTTCCACCACCATGGATAATATCCCCCCACCCCCATCCCCCTATCCCCCCTGCCTCTGTGGCAGGGCAATCCCCTGTGTTCTCTCTCTCCTTTTGGGTGTTGTGGTCTGCAAAAGAGGCATTGAGTGGCAAACTTGTTCAGTCCATAGTCTACTTTCGACATGCATCTCCCCTCCTGGGAGGGTCCTCCAAACACCCTTTATTTGGTGTTCCCTTCTCTATCTGAGCTGCTCTTTCCTCTAAAATGCCTGACTGGCCACTAAGCTATGGAGTAATCCTCCTGGTGCTGATCTCAGCTACTCTTGGGTATTAATCTCATATTTTGTTAGTTTATATCCCCCAGACCGCGCATCTCATTTCACGTTGAGGAACAGCTAACTCCGGAGAACCTGAGAGAGAGTGGACCCAGCCGAGGACACGCGTGTTCTTTTCGTCCATGTCCTCTTGCCCAGGTTCAGGCTGGAGGAGAACCTTACCCTCAGCCCCCACCCGGCCCACCTGGGGCTGTGGAAGATCTTTGACATGAGGGAGGCTGACCTGTCCGGCATGGTGAGAAAGGAAGGTCTTTACAGGTACCAGATGGCACACAGTCCTTTGCGGGAGTGAATGAGGGGTGCCGAGGTGGTCAGTGCCACTGTCGGCCTTGTGCATGGCATCAGCAGAGCAGCCGGCTTCAAAGCTGACCCCCACTCATTCTTTTTTTTTTGAAATAAGATACATCTTTAATAATAGAAAAATGAGGATGAAACAATGTTTAACAGAGGAATTAGGAAATTTTCCACAACTGTTTAAGAAATATATATATATTTTTATTGAATCACTGTGGGAAAGGTTACAAAGCTTTCAGGTTTAGGTCTCAGTCATGCAAATATCAAGCACATTTCCCTTTACCAATACTTATTTTTTACCATGAAGAACCCCAATAAAACCCCACCCCCCACCCCTCCCTGTCCCTGTGAGGCAGATGAATTCTAGTTAACACTCTATCTGCTTTGATTAGATTCATTGTTTCAATAAAAGATTCACCACTATTATTTAGAGTTTACCCCTCCCAAATCAGACATGCTGAAAAAGCATTGTGAAGTGATTTGCTTTCTACAGCTGGGTTCAAGAATTAAATGTTGGTTTTGGATTTCTGTTATTTTACCTATTGACCCTGGAAGTATTTCTACTGAAAGTCAGATAGTTAAGAAATTGGTTTCTGTGTTCTGGAGTCGTGGCCGTGCTGGAGAGCCGCTCGTGGGGGGCAACTGGTGGCCTCGATAGGGCGTGAAGGGCGGACCGAAACGCCCCACTTCCCATGAGGTTTTAGTCGCCCCCACACTCCCGTCTCATACCTGCTGTCCACAAGGCTCCCATGTGGCCACCATCTTTCTTTCCAGAGAGGAGAGGGCGAATGGGGCAACACCCTTTCCCCTCCGGCAGACTTGATGGCCTGGATCAACGCATAGTCCATTCACTTTTCTGCTCCAAGCTGCTGGGTTCTGCATTAAGTCCTTGTGCTTCTGGGGCCGTGGCTGTGCTGGAGAGCCGCTCGCGGGGGGCAACTGGTGACCTCGGTAGGGCGTGAAGGACGGACCGCAACGCCCCCCTTCCCATGAGGTTTTAGTTGCCCCCACACCCCCGGCTCATACCTGCTGTCCACAAGGCTCCCATGTGGCCGCCATCTTTCTTTCCAGAGGGAGGAGGGCGGAAGGGAGCAACACCCTTTCCCCTCCGGGCAGACATGATGGCCTGGATTAACGCATAGTCCTTTCACTTTTCTGCTCCAAGCTGCTGGGTTCTGCATTAAGTCCTTGTACTTCTGGGGCTGTGGCCGTGCTGGAGAGCCGCTCGTGGGGGGCAACTGGTGACCTCGGTAGGGCGTGAAGGATGGACCGGAACGCCCCCCCTTCCCATGAGGTTTTAGTCGCCCCCACACCAACCCCCACTCATTCTATTCCCACAGTGCCCCAGTAGCACCCTTTTCTAGGGCACAGCTGTCTTCCCTCCGAGCCTGGGGCTGCAAACCATGTACAGAGCTTTCCAGGGGTCCTCCTTAGTGGGGTAGTTCTCACCCATCCTTGCCAATAAATTGACTATCCAAACACAGCCTCAGTTGCCTTTGTTCTGCACCTTCAGCCCTTTACACCCACTGACTTTGGCACAAGAGTCTGTTTTCTGCCAAACAAAAAACCAATGATAGTTTTTGAATGCATAGCACAGCGGTAGGGCATTTGCCTTCCACGCAGCCAACATGGCCGACCCGAGTTCGATTCCTCCGCCCCTCTCGGAGAGCCCGGCAAGCTACCGAGTGTATCTCGCCCGCACAGCAGAGCCTGGCAAGCTCCCGCTGACGTATTTGATATGCCAAACACAGCAACAACAAAGTCTCCAATGGAGACGTTACTGGGCCCGTTCGAGCAAATTGATGAACAACGGGAGGGCCTTTACTTTATTTTAATGTTTACAAAAACAAAAAACAAAGGAACCAGATGTGGAGCCAGTTGTGGAACGTCTTTGAATGTCCAAGCTGACCTTGCCGAATACCCTCCCAAGCGTGAGAGTTTCCCTCGCCGCCCCGAGCAGAGCTCCGGCAGCTGAAGACCTCCGGGACCCAGCCACAGTCGTGCCTAAGACCACTCTCCACACGTTCGGATGAGCCTCACGCATGGAGAAACTGGCAGAGGAACCCAGGTGTGCGGGACCTGGGGCTGAGATCTCCAAACCTGCTTGGATCTGGGCCTCCTCCACCCAGTTCCCCCATGTCCAGTAGCTAGGTGTTACACCCACCAAGTGCTCCAGGCGCTGTGTAATCAATCAACAGCCAAGGCCCAGAGACTATAAAACCAAGCTCCTGCAAGAACACAGCCGCATTTGTGGCCGCATGACATCTTCTTGTCTAGTTCTCACTCTAGGATAACCCGGCAGGCTACCGCGAGTATCCTGCCCACACGGCAGAGTCTGGCAAGCTCCCCGTGGCGTATTCGATATGCCAAAACCCAGTGACAATGATGGTTCTCATTCCCCTGGCCCTGAAAGAACCTCCAATGTAGCACTTGCTAAAAATCTCAGGCTAGGATGAATGGAGACGTGACTGGTGCCTGCTTGAGGAAATCGAAGAACAACAGGATGGCAGTGATATAGTGATACAGTCCAGGAATTCCTCTCTTCTTTTTCTAAAAAAAATCAAATTTTCAAATTAAGTTACTCTTATTTGCAAAGTTATCCACAGCTGAGTCTCAGGCCTACAGTGTTCCAGCATGGGTTCTTGTTCCCAGTGTCCACTGCCCTCCTCCGCGGACCTTCAGGTTCCTCCGATCCCCCAGCTTGCCTCTATCACAGGGGTTGTACGTTCCCACCCTGTGGGTGGGTCCCCCGCTGGCAGCCATGAGGGTGGGGGGTTGTATGACAGCCCTCTGGGGTTGACCCAGCAGAGGGCCTCCATGGGGTCCACTCTGGCAGCCATAGGGGATGTGCAGAGGACTCAGAGGGTCTCTGCACCCCCCGTCTCCTGTGACGGAACTCAGAGGGTCCCTCTCTCTGCATTCGTGTGTCCTGCTCCCTGTGTGTGGTGGGTGGGCGTGGCAGCCCCCAGTCCCCTCAGGCACGTTGTCCTGATGCAGGTCTTCTGTCCCCAGCAATCTCTTCTGGCAAAGAGGTTAGAGGCGAGGTTTGGGAGAGATGGCAGGCCCCCTGGTGAATGTGAGAGAGGTCCGGCCATTCTTGCAGTGCCCCGTGCTCCACATCAGACCTGCATCCACAATGTATGGGAGGAAAATGTAGGCAGAACCTAGGCAGAACCCTCCATAACACTGACGCTAAAGGCATCTTCCAAGGTGAAACACCGCTGACCCAGCAAGTGCAAGCAAAGGTAAACAAACGGGACTACATTAAACTAAGAAGCTTCTGCACTTCCAAAGAAACGGTGACCCAGACCCCCAGATATATGACCACTTAATCTTTGACAAAGGAGCAAGAAATGGAAGTGGAACAAGCAAAGCCTTTTCAACAAGTGGTGCTGGGAAAACTGGAGAGCTACCTGTTAAAAAAATGAACTGTGACCTCTGTCTAATGCCAGGCACAAAAGTCAGATCAAAGTGGATTAAAGACCTCAACATCAGACACGAATCCATCAGGTACATTGAGGAAAATGTGGGCAGAACTCACCGCAACACTGAAGCTAAAAGCATCTTTAAGGATGAAACAGCACCGACCATGCAAGTGGCAGCAAACATAAACAAATGCAACTACATCAAACTAAGAAGCTTCTGCACTTCAAAAGAAACAGTGACCCAAGTACAGAAAGAGCACACAGAATGGGAAAGAATATTTACCCAATCCCCATCTGATAAGGAATTAACATCCAGGATATACAAGTCTCTAGTAGAATTATACAAAAATAAAAATCTCCAACCCCATCAAAAAATGGGGAGAAGAAATGAACACAAGTTTCCTCAAAAAAGAAATACAAATGGCCAAAAGGCGCATGAAAAAATGCCCCGCATCGCTAGTAATCAGGGAGATGCAAATCAAAACAACAAGATATCATCTCACACCACAGAGACTGGCACACATTCAAAAGAACAAAAGCAACCAGTGCTGGCGTGGATATGGGGAAAAAGGGACACTCACTGTTGGTGGGAATGCTCACTAGTCCAGCGTTTCTGGAAAACAATATGGACTTTGAGACTGTTTTCTCTGACCGTTCAGATGTGTTTCTTGTAGGCAGCAGAGTATTGGGTTCAGTTTTCTAACCCAGTTCACCACTCTGAGTCTATTAATTGATGCATTTAGACCATTGACATTGAGAGAGATTATTTGTGATGGCGTTTTCTGCCAACTTTCTGTTGAGATTTTTGATTACCGTTCCAATTTCTTTGATAGTGATTATGTCTATTCCGGTATTCCAAATCTTCTGAGTTCAGTCTTGGGAGGTTCACGAATCACGAATCACGACCATCCTGTTATTCGTCGATTGCCTCGAGCAGGCCCCAGTAACGTCTCCTTTATCCTAGCCCTGAGATTATATTCAAGGCTCTTTAGGAGAATAAGACCCATCATTGTTACTGGCATTTGGCATATTGGTTACTCCACTGGGAGTTTGCAGACTCTGCCATTTATCGAATAAATAAATTAATTAAAATATTTGCTAACTGGAAAAAGAAATTTTTTAAAAATAATATTGTAATTACTGGTTTTGGCATATCAAATACACAATGGATAGCTTGAGAGGCTCTGCCATGCGGGCAGAATACTCTCGTAAAATGTTCCTAGAACAAAGAGACGCCATTGGGCTACACTAGCATGCGACAGGGACAAATGGAGATGTTACTGGCACCCGCTCAAGCAAATCGATGATTAACAGGAAGTCACGTGATCAAGTGATCAAGTTTTAAATAAAATATAAAAATAGCACAGGAGGGGCTGGAGCGATGGCACGGCTGCACAGGACTTGCGTGTGGCGGGTCCAGGCTGGATCCCCCGCACCCCAGACGGGTCCCCCCACCCGAGCCCCGCCAGGAGGGACCTCGGAGCACAGAACCTGGAGTCTCCCCTGAGCACCACTGGGCGCGGCCCAGAAACCCAAACCAAAACCGAAGGTGGCAGCAGGACCAACCCAAAGAGTTCGGTTCGGTCCCCCTACCCAGCTGAGTGAGCCCCCAGGGCAAGGGCCAGGGGCGCCGTTCTGACGTCCACCACGGGAGCCCAACACCGAGGCTGGAGGCAACACACGCTGGCCGGAGCGGCGGTGCCCGAGGGGTGCGCCGGGCGGCCTGGCCTGGCTTTGTTCCCTGACCCAAATGTCGCTGTGCGTGCCGTCGGGCTGTCCGGGGCCGGGCTGGGCCCTTGGTACCCCCGATGATCCCTGAGCCCCCCTGGAAGTGACACAGGAGACCCCGGTGAGGCGTGAGTCCCGAGGGCAGGTGTGCGGCGGGGAGAGGCGCCCCCTGACCCCCGTTTCTGGCTCCAGATCCCTGACCCCCAGCACCACCTCTGAGAAGTCTCCCAGGGTTGCTGACCGTCTCCGCCTTCATGCAAGGTGCACAGCCACGGGCCGGGCATGTGGTCAGCCCAAGCTGTCGGCTGCACGGAAGTTCCAAATCAGCCAGGAGCTCCCACGGCCTTGTGCCCACGGGCGGACGGGCGTGTCCCCGGCACTCCCTGGGAGGAATCAAAGAATTAACCCATTTCTTCTGGGTTCTCTTCTTTCTTGGCAAAAGGACTTTCTAAGTAATCTCTGATGATCTTTTGAATTTCTTTAGATTCTGTTGTGATGTCCCCCTCTTCATTCCTGATTTGGTTCATTAGGGTTTTCTTGCTCTAACTTTCATTGTGAGTCTTGGAAGTGGTTCATCAACCTTATTTATTTATTCAAAGAAGCAGCTCTTGGCTTCATTGATGTTTTAGATGGATTTTTGGGAATTCAGCTCATTGACTTCTGCTCTGAGTTTTCTGATTTCTTTCCTCCTGCATGGTTTTGGCTCCTTTTATTGGTCATCTTCTAAGTTCTAAAGCTGTGAAGTCAAGTTCTTGATGTGGGCCCTTTCTTCCTTCCTGAGAAATGCCTTTCGAGCTATAAATTTCCCCTGCGCCAGTGCTATCATTATGTCCCACAATTCTGCTAGCTTGTGTCTTCTTTCTCATTTGTATCCGGGAATCTTTTGATTTCTTAATTTCCTCTCTGACCCACTCATTGGTCAACATTGAGCTGTTTGATTTCCAGATGTTTGTTTTGATTCTCCGTTTCTGTGTGTGATTAACTTCTATCCTCAGTGCATCATGGTCTGATAAGATAATTGACGCTGGCGTCAGGAGGGGGGTTTCCTAGATAGTTCAAAGGGGGTGTCCCCTGTGGGTCCCTAACATGGTGCCGGTAATCGGGAGGCTAAGAAATGCCCTCATCCATCAGGGGTGTGCGTCCGCCAGGATTAGGATCCTGGGGATCCCTCTGGTGTCACCTGGTGGAAACCCCCCCTAGGTTTCACTCCAGAGGTCCACAATTGGGGGTTGTTGGAGAGCCCCCTCTTGACAGCCAACTGGGGTTACCCTTCTGGAATTCACGAGGGGGAGACACTGAGGAGCCCCCTTGTGCCTGGCAGGCACAGGTCCCCCATGGAGCCACCTGCTGGCATCCAGTAGGGGCAGGTGGAGCCCCATCAGGCCAGCCAGCCTGGGTCTCTCCTGGGGTCTCCTGCTTTTGGCAACGAGGGGGGATGCGTGAGAGCCCCTTGGATAAGCCAGGTTGGGTCCTCCCTGGATTTACATGCTGATAGCGAGGGTGGCATTGTGAGAGCCCTCTCTGGTGGGCCAGGCAGGGGCTTCCTGGGGAGCCCTTGGCTCTGTGGCTTAGTGCAGGCATAGACCTCACCCCTCCAAGTTCCTGGGACTCTGGTCCTGTCTCCGTCCCCTACGTCCCCCTTGATTTCTGTCCTTCCCTTGTTCTCAAGAATCTATTGTCTGGAATAATCTAGGTGCCCCCCCCCCCACTTTATATCCTGCATTTC
The DNA here is from genome assembly GCF_029834395.1 of Sorex fumeus. NCBI lineage: Eukaryota > Metazoa > Chordata > Mammalia > Eulipotyphla > Soricidae > Sorex > Sorex fumeus. Next base: position 2,575,185 of record NW_026606275.1, read on the forward strand.
CTCATTCTTTTACCCCAATACCACAGATGAGTGAGCTAAATTCCCTTCTTGGCCCTGTGCAAACTTCTTTCCTCAATAAAATTCACTATTAAAAGTTTAAAAGGTGAGCGCACACTGGGGACTGAGGTAGATGAATTGCTGAAGTCCAAAGGGGCAAACTTGCTGTCACGAGAGGGTACTGGGTCGGCCATTCTCACTCGGTGAGAACAGCCCATCCTGTCCTTCTCTGAGAGCAGAGGAGGTGCGGTTCCGAGCAGGACCGCGCGTGGCCACTGCCCACTTCTCCCCAGGAGGCTGGACACTGCAGGAAGTGCTGGTGGGGAGGGACCCCTGCGCTGGCGTTGCCCCGGGCTGCTGTCCCAGGTATAAGAGCTCCGACATGCCAGGCTCGGGTTCGGAAAGTCCCACTGCTCCATGCATGCCAGTAGAGTGCGGGGGGGGGGGGTCCAGGACACCCAGGGAGGCAGGACGGGCAGGAGGGGACCCCGGGGACTCTGAACGCCTCATCTCTGCCCAGCGTAGCCCCCCTGAGAGGGCCACCACCCCCAGGGCCACCCGGGATGCTCATGCCCCACAGGACCCAGTTCTAGTACAACGTGGATGGGTTCAAGGCCAGTGGGTCCCACGGCAGACAGGGGGCAGGTGGTTGAGAGCCTGATGGGGACTTCTTCCGTTCTCCTGAAATCCCTCCCTGAGCTTTGAGAGTCCCACATGGGGCCTCTTCTGGGAGCGGCTAAGTAGCAGCAGCGTCACTGGATGTCACACTGAGAGGGGTCCCGTGCCTCAGCAGTGAAGCCCCCTACAGAGGCACTATTCTCCTTGCTGTATATGGGGAAACTGAGGCTGAGAGGAGGGGTCGCGGTGGTGAGTCAGGCGCTTCACTTGAGTGTCAGGGGTCACTACCACAGGAAAGGCCATTCACATGAAGAGGCCAGGCTGGAAGAGGCGCCCCATGGCCGGCTGGAGAGCCCCGGTCCTCCTCTCTGGAAGCCTGACTCAGGGAGTGTCCACTCTCTGAAGGCAGCCGGAGGAGAGGCCACGAGCGCACGAATGCCTGAGAAGCCAGAGTATGGCATCCTTCTGTCAACGAGCTGTGCACCAAACCCCCTCTCGACTCATCTCTCGGGACCCCGCGAGTGGCCCCTCACTCTGGGGTCAGGGGCCGAGCCAGGTCGCTGAAGCCCTCGCTAGGGCAGATGCATCTCGGGAAGGATCTGCTCAGTTCCGAGAAGCTGCAGAACGCTCTCCAGTCTGATGCTCCAGTCTCCCTGCTTCTGAAACAGGACGAAAGCACTTTGATCCCTTCCTGCCATGCTCTTCTTGGCCCCTTTCACCACAGACAAGTTCTCAAAGTAGAAACCTCGTTCAGTCTCTTCCCCTGGGTATTTCCCCATTGAACAGAGCATAAGCCTAAAACCAGGGGTTGGATGTGGTTGAGTGGGTCGGTCCTGGCACCACAGAGGGTCCCCTGAGCCTTGCCAGGAGTGAGCCCTGAGCACAGAGCCAGGAACGAAACCTGAGCACAGAGATAGGAGTAACTTGGAGCAGAGTCAGGAGTACGCCTTGGGCACAGATCCAGGAGTGACCGGGAGCACAGAGCCGGGAGTAAGCCCTGAGCACAGAGCCAGGCGTGAGCCCTGTGTGCAGCCTTTGTGGCCCCCAAATAAGCAAGCAGAAAACATCCTAGTTTTTTCCTTTGTTCCTTCCCGCAAGGAGATGTGGAGAACGCAGGAGAGGTTGGGAGGCGGGAGTAAGGTGCGCAGAATTATTTCATACGCGCCAGTACTGCGGATTCAGGGGACATTTCACCCTCTGGCACAGTGGGGAACACCCCGAAATACCCCTCCCCAACGGTTCCCGCCTTCGTCGTTATTGGGTCCCCCGTGGCGCTCTGTGGGCTCATTCTAAGGGCGCAGGCGAGTGTCAGGTCGCATGCAGGGTCCCCAGTGCTCTGCTCGCCAGCCTCGACTTCGAGCAGCGGGGAGGGGCGCGGCGGGGCTGGAGAGACACTTTGGTTCCTGAAGGACAGCGACTCACTTGCTCCCTGTGATTTGAATCCTGTTCTGGTTTAGCTAATCCTGGCATTTCCCGGTGTCAGCCAGCTTCCTCGCCAGCGCAAGCAAATGCAGTAGAACCAATTCCGCATCGGGAGCGCAGACAAGAGTCCAGAAGGGCCTTTGCCCCCAAAGTGGTGAGCAGATGCCCCGCCGGTCACCCTGGTTTACGGGAAAGAGCTGGCGGGTTGCAGAGCTCGGGAAGGCGGAGGCGAGGGGCCGCTCCGGGGGCCTGGGTGCCGCTCCCGGACGGTCCCCACCTGCCCCGCCAGGCCCTGGGCGCACCTCTCCAGGGTCGGGCGCACCAGGACCTGGGCGCGCCCCCCCTTCCGCTCAGTCCCCACCTTCCCCGCCAGGCCCTGGGCGCGCCCCCATTTCCCCATTTCCTTACCGGAGCCCAGAGCGCGCCCCGCAGTCCCCGCTATCCCTGCCCGGCCCCGGGCGCGCCCGTCCCCAGGTGCCCACCTGCCCCGCCAGACCCTGGGCGCGCCCCTCCCGGCCGGGGCCCACCAAGACCCTGGGCGCGCCCCGCTTCCGCTCCGTCCCCACCTGCCCCACCAGGACCCTCGGCTCCGCCCACCTTTGCCCCCTTCCCTACCAGAGTCCAGAGCGCGCCCCTCTCCCCCACCTTCCCCGCCCGGTCCAGGGCGCGCCCGCCCCGCCCCGTGCCCACCTCCTGCCCCGCCTTCCAGGAAGTGCAGCCCGGCCCGGGAGGCCGGCCGGACCCGCCCCGTCCCTCCCTCGTCCTCCCGCTATAAGGGGGCAGGTCGGGCCGGACCGAACCGCAGACCCCACTGAGGAGCAGGTAGAGCCCCGGGGCCGGGGGGCTGGGCGGGGCGCGGGGACAGTCCTGCTTTGGGCCCCGCAATCCCCGCTGGGCACCGCCCCCGCCTCCATGCGCAGCCTGGGGGTCGGGAAACCCCGCCCTGACCGTGGTCTCTGCGCTGTGGGGGTCCAGGCTGGGCTTGTCCCTTCCCGCCCACCAGAGCCTCCGCCCCTGCTCGGTGGCCCGAACCAGTGAAGGCGGGAGCGGCCCGAGTCGCGGTCAGCACTGACCCCTTCCGGAGGGTTCCTGTTTCCTGGCCCCCTGCGGCCCTGGGGACACTGACCGCGCCAGGCGGGACCAGGCGTGGCAGTGGCCCTTAGAAGGGGTTGCGGGGGAGACTTGGGTCCCCCGCAGCCGAGCTGCTCTGCAGACCCCCGGGCAGTGCTGGTTAAGCTGGGGGCTGGGGGAGGGGATGTAGGGTGAGGTGTGGGGTTCCCTGGTGGCCTCACTGGCGGGCTGGACCAACGCCTCTCTTCTGTCCCCAGCCCGGTGACCATGGAGCCGCTGAGCGCAGCCAACGCCCTCTTCGCGCTGGACCTGTTCCGCGCCCTGAGCCAGGACGACCCCGCCGCCAACATCTTCTTCTCCCCCTTCAGCGTCTCCTCGGCGCTGGCCATGGTCTTCCTGGGCACGCGGGGCAGCACCGAGGCGCAGCTGGCCAAGGTCAGGCCAGGGCGGGCTGCTCCCTGCTCTCTGACATCGGGGTCACGGGTGCCGGCGGGGGGCAGAGGGGAGAGTCCCAATCCGGGCCAGGATGGTCCTTCATGGCATGCCAGCAGCGGGCTGGGGCCAGCACTGGGCACCCAGGCTGGGCAGGCCTGCAGGTGTCTGAGGCAGGCATGTGGACAACTGTCCCCGGGGGCTCTCTGGCCCAAGACCCTCTGGCTCCCTCCTAGCTCGGTGCTCAGGGTCACTCCCGGCTCTGTGCTCGGGGCCCCCAATGCAGTGCTAGGGTTAGAACCAGAGTCAGCTGCGGGCAAGGCACCACCTTCGTCCTTCTCCCCCTACCCCCTCATCATTTCTTGGGCCCTGAGCCACAGTCGATGGGGTCACTACTGTGCTGTGCTGGGCAAACTCCAGCTCTGGTCTGGGGACCCCCGCTTCCTCTGGGCCTGGGCAAGGTGCTCAGCAAGGAGAGTCCCTGGAACACGCCTGCTCAATCCCTGCCCGCCCCGACACTGGGTGTGGGCGCCCAGCCCGGGGCTCAGGTCGTGGGTTTGTTCCTGCTGCGAAGCGTCTACTCCTGACCTTCATGGAAGCTCGAACCCTCCTGCCACCACACTTCCCTCTTGCAGGTAGACTCAGCTGCTAGCCTGTTTCTTGCTGGCAACAGGCCAATTATAGCAGCTATGCAAACATTCCCTCTCGAGGGAACACCGGACTTCGTACTCATAGGGTTTTCTTCTTCCCCTCTCAAGTAAGGAACCAGCTGAGTCTGTAAAGCCCTAACGAACTCTTGATTTGAAATCGATTCACAGGAAACTAGACTTTTGCCATATTCTCAGGCTAAACAAGCTGTTTTTCGCTTTTTGGGTCACACCCGGTGATCCTCAGGGGTTACTCCTGGCTCATGCACTCAGGAATTACTCCTGGCGGTGCTTGGGGGACCATATGGGATGCTGGGAATTGAACCCGGGTCGGCCGCATACAAGGCAAACGCCCTCCCCGCTGTGCTATCGCTCCAGCCCCTAAACAATCTGTTTTTCAACAAGTGAGTTACTGCTGCTCTCTGAGTGATGAAGAGGAAGTCCAAGGTCTTGTGCTCCTGCATAAGCGTTTCTGATTGCTGATGTCTGAGAACCTTGAGTCAAATTATATTTAAGAGCAATAAGCATAGAGCCCGCTCATTTGGGTTTTCTTGGGGGAAAAACGCAAATTTGTAGAACTATTTAGTTTACTAACTCTCCTATTTGTGGGATTACAATTATAACCAAAACGGATGCAGAAGCTGTTTCTAATGTTTGAATTCTCATGTTTCACGACACGATCTATTTTGTATTCTTTATCATTTGTTCTCCCTGGAAAATAAGGTGTTTGGGGGCTGAAGAGATAGTCCGTGGGTGAGGTGCTCTCCTTGCATGAGATTGGCCCAGAATCAGGCCCAGGATCCTGCCACCCCAATATGGCCCCTGAGCACTGGAGGAGTGATCCCTGGGTTGAGAGCTGGGAGTAATCCCTGGGCACCACCAGGTCTGGCCCCAAAACCAACACAAAAATCATAATAATGTGTTTATAGGAAAATCGTCCCTGAATGTAATTTGAGGACAGCAACGGCAAGGTATTACATTGTAACAAAAAGTAAACAGGTCCAGAAAGAATGTGTCCTTTTTTTTTCCCCTTTTTTTGCTTTTTGGGTCACACCCGGTGATGCCCAGGAGTTCCTCCTGGCTCATGCACTCAGGAATTACTCCTGGTGGTGCTTGGGGGACCCTATGGGATGCTGGGAATCGAACTTGGGTCGGCCGCATGCAAGGCAAACGCCCTCCCTGCTGTGCTATTGCTCCAACCCTGACCTTTATTTCAGACCCTTCATTTCGACACGGTGGAGGAGATTCACGCAAGATTCCAGAGCCTGAACGCCGATATCAACAAACGTGGCGCTTCCTACATTCTGAAACTCGCCAACAGGCTGTATGGCGAGAAAACCTACGACTTCCTCCCCGTGAGTACTTGGAGCTGCGTTCTGCACTTCCCGGGGCTGTGGGGAGATTTTCCCACACACTCACGCTAAGAAGTCAGCTCGGATTTGTAGAAGTGTTTAGAAAATGATGCACGTTTAAAGCCCAGTGGCCGCTGTCCCCTGCTCATTGATGGGGTTCATTTCTGGGTCCTGAGGGGGGAGGGTTGAACCCCAAATGCTCTCTGAAGGCCACACTAATTCCAGCTCTCCTCAGCTGTGACAGCATTTGTGTGTTGATGAAGATTTTAGTCAGAGTTTAAGGAGGAATTGGTTCAGTTTTAAAAAACACTGGAACTCTGCATTTTAAAATTCTGTTAACACTGTAGATGTATGTGTGTATGTGTGTGTGTGTGTGTGTGCGTGCACACACGCGCATATTTAACAAATGAGTAGAAAAGCTAGAATATGTTAGTGACAGTGAAATTTATTTTCTTAGGGAAATTTTTGTGGCATTGAAAGATGTAAGAAAAGTGGTTCTGTATGTCATTGCATTTATTCAGGACATTTCTGTCTTTCCTCCTCCTCCTCCTCCTCCTCCTCCTCCTCCTCCTCCTCCTCCTCCTCCTCCTCCTCCTCCTCCTCCTTCTTCTTTTTCTTTTTTGTAAACAGGAGTTCTTAACTTCGACTCAAAAAATGTACAGTGCTGAACTGGCCGGTGTGGACTTCCAGCACGCAGCTGAAGATGCAAGGAAGGAGATCAATGCGTGGGTCAAAGAGCAGACAGAAGGTAAGACCAGGACCAACCACCCACCCTCCCCTCAGAGCCACAGCAGAGTCACTGCACTGAAACTCAACGCAACGTCACTGAAGACACTATCTATTTCCCATCCCGAACATCCACACCATATTTTTCAAATTATGAAATGTTGAATGTAGGTAGAAGAAATAAAACTTGGGGAGGGAATACAGTGGGTGCCGCATTATTCAATACTCACATGCAGAGGGTCACCTTGAAATGGTGAATCAGTGTTTCCAGTCTCTGGGATCTTCCTTGCATCTTCAGCTGCATGCTCGAAGTCCACATTTTTCTTTCCCCAACGTCACATCTAAGAAATGAGACGTGGTAGGCGGGAGTCAGTCTTAGCAGATCTCACTGAGGCTGGGGGTGACTCGGGGCCCTCAGTTCTTTCATGGAGAATCCACAGCCTGTGGGACCAGCCACGTGTGGTCGTATGGGGTGCCATAGTTCTGTATGACGCTCTCCTGCATGGTGGATATTTCTCTTTCTCTCCAGAATAAACTTCCTGCTGGAGTGATGGGACAGCAGGGAGGGCATTTGCCTTGCACATGGCCGACCTGGGTTCAATCTCCGGCATCCCATATGGTCCCCCTGGCACTGCCAGGATCATTCCTGAGTGCAGAGCCAGGAGTCACCATGAGCATCACCAGATGTGATCCCAAAAAAGCCATAAAAAAAAAGGAAAACCAATAATCCTGAAGGAGTTGAAGAACTGATACTAGTGATTAAGAACATCTCGTGGAAAAGTAGTTTGTGTTCCTGAAAAGGATAACTCTTCACAAAACAGGCTGACTGGGGATCACAGTCTGTAGAAGGAGGAGACTGTCTGGCTCTCCAGCCCTGTGCACGGGGCCACGGGTCACCCTGACCGCCTCAGGAGTTGGCCTGTTCCACGGAGATACAAGCCCCTCTTTTCCCAACTTAGTACCCGTGGAAGGAAAAGGAAACAGAATGAATGTACTTGCATTGCCTGTCCGTGCCCCTGAAGGTGCATAGCGACATTTAAATTCTCATCTATGTTTTTCACACACACACACACACACACACACACACACACACACACACACACACACACGCACAAAAGGCTATTTTTTTTTTATTGATCATTTTAGGGAAAATCCCAGAACTGTTGGCCGCAGGGGTGGTTGACAGCATGACCAAGCTGGTGCTGGTGAACGCCATCTACTTCAAAGGGAAGTGGCAGGAGGAATTCTCAAAGCAGTCCACCACGGAAGTCCCTTTCAGGCTGAATAAGGTGAGAATCTGGGGGTGGGGGTGGTAGGTGGTGACTGTCCAGACACCCTGAGCTCTGGGGGGCAGGGGAAGGGAGAGCAGTTGTTAAGGGGCACTTGATTTCTCTTCTGTACAGAAAGACACCAAAACTGTGAACATGATGTTTCAGAAGAACAAGTTCCCCCTGGGCTACATCGAGGCCCTGAAGTGCCGCGTGCTGGAACTTCCCTACCAGGGCGAGGAGCTCAGCATGGTCATCCTGCTGCCCGATGACATTGAAGACGCTTCCACGGGCCTGAAGAAGGTGACGGGCCTCGCTCCGGGCTTCCGGGAACCCGGCTCTTCCCGGTCGGATCTGCCGGCCCGTGATGGCTCACTGCCTCCACTTTTCTTTCTTATCTTTTGTCCTTCCATGATCAGCCCTATGAAAACTAGCAGTGAGGGGACATTTGGCTCGGCTGTGCCAAATGTCAACGGGTCATCAGCAGGGCATGGCGACTCTCTCCAAGGGTCTTGAGCAACGAGGACCAGAACATAGGGTCGTTGCTGTTGAAACAGTTGCAGGAAGGAGCTGCATCGTAGAGGCTCAAGCCCTGTTCTCCGCACTCATTCTCACCCCAGTTCATCAGAAAGCAGACTGTGAATGACCTTTCAGATAGCTCTATGGCAGAAATAGGGCCATAGGCTAGCTCCTGGCTGAGCACTTGTTCTGCAGGGGTGAGAGCCTGGGTTGGATACTCACTGAGAGAGAGAGAGAGCGAGAGCGAGAGAGAGAGAGAGAGAGAGAGAGAGAGAAGGAGAGAAAGAGAGAGAGAGAAAAGGAGAGATGGAGAGAGAGAGAGAGAGGACAGGGAGAGGAGGAGAAGGCAGGCAGGCAGGCAGGGATGCTTGTGCCATGGTTTGAGAATGAAGCCTGTTCCCTAATATGAATTTGACATTCCTTCTACAAGTGATTTGGAGGCTGTGGCCTCTCTTACCAGGCTGGAGCGTTAGCACAGTGGTAGAGCATTTGCCTTGCATGCAGCCAACATGGCCAACTCGAATTTGATTCCTCCACCCCTCCCAGAGAGCCCGGCAAGCTACCGAGAGTATCTCGCCTGCACAGCTGCGCCTGGCAAGCTACCCGTGACGTATTCGATATGCCAAACACAGTAACAATAAGTCTCATGATGGAGACGTTACTGGGCCCGCTCGAGCAAATTGATGAACAACGGGAGGACCATGACCGTGACTGGCCTCTCTTACCAGGGCTGGTACCAGCGAGATAAAAGAAAAAAAAACACGCACACACCAAACCCACATCAGGTTTCTTTGGTGTCTCTTCTTGCTGTTTGGTTTTTCTCTTCTCTTCCCTACTCAACCTTGTAGTCTGGAAATCAGGAGGGATTACCATGTGTGCATTTAGAGGATGAGTTAAAATCAGAGTCTCTCCTCTTCGCATTCTGTTTTCCTTCTCTTGTCTGATCAGATGAAAGTCCCATGGAGGGAGCAGCCGCAGGATTGTCAGCGGGATGCTGGTTCCGTCCAGCCCACTGGCCGTGCCTTGAGGGCCATGACAATAGGGGGTACTTTGAGAGGTGCCAGGTGCTTTATGAGCCTTGAGTCACTGAATGCGATGAAGTTGGCACTACCATTACTCTCCTTTTGGTCATGAAACTAGATCTTTTTCTATTTTTCACTGGGTTACTGGCAGTTGCTTTAGCTCCGTAAGGCTCACAGGGCAACACAGTCATCAGAACAGAGCGGGAAAAATGAGCAGAAGAAACTTTTACATTTTCCCCTTGTCTCCTGAGCTCATTATCTGATGTGTAAGCTGGCCACCCTGGCCCTCACTGGGATGGGTGGGTGGGGAGGTGACTAGCTGGATGGATGACGAGTGGTTTATGGGTGGGTGGGAGGTGACTAAGAGGCTGGATGGGTGATGAGTGGTGGACATGGAGCCATACCAGAGCCCTGATAGGAGCAAACGCAGCTGCCGTCTCATCAGCACTTGCTGAGATAAATCTGCACTGGACACCCAGGGAACCCAGAGCAACTGATTGTACAGATCCCTTCATCTAATTGGGGCTTCCTCGACGGGTAAAATGGTCTCCAACTCTTTCGTTTGCCCGTTCAAATTCCAGATCGAGGAGCAGCTGACTTTGGAGAACCTGACGGAGTGGACCCGGCCCGAGAACATGCCCGTTGTGAAAGTCAACGTGCACCTGCCCAAGTTCAAGCTGGAGGAGAGCTACACCCTCAACGAGGCCCTGGCCCGCCTGGGGCTGCGTGATCTCTTCGACAGCAGCAGGGCTGACCTGTCGGGCATTGGGGGGGCCCGCGACCTTTTCATTTCCAAAGTGGTGCACAAGTCCTTCGTGGAAGTCAACGAGGAGGGCACTGAGGCGGCGGCGGCCACGGCAGGCATGGTTATGCTCTGCATGGCGGTGCAGGAGGAATTCTTTGTCTGTGACCACCCCTTCATCTTCCTGATCCGTCACAAGGCCTCTGGCACCATCCTGTTCCTGGGCAGATTCTCCGCCCCCTAGAGAGGGGACGGCACAGGTCAAGCACCAGCCTGGTGAAGTGTCCTTCTGAGGTGATAGTTTTCCTGTGTCTTTACCAATAAAACGACTACCCAAACCTCAGTTTTAATTCCATTTATTCGACACTGTTGGTCATTGACACCCATGGGCTTTGGTGCAAGAATCGCTTTCATATATTTAATATTGAAAAAAATAGTGATGGCATTTGAATGCATTAAGTTAATGAAAATATCAAGGAAGAGACCAAATTCCTTTTTTTTTTTTTTTGCTTTTTGGGTCACACCTGGCTCTGCACTCAGGAATTACCCCTGGCAGCGCTCAGGGGACCATATGGGATGCTGGGAATCAAACCCGGGTCACTGTGTGCAAGGCAAACGCCCTACCCGCTGTGCTATCACTCCAGACCCCCAAATTCTTGATAGTATTGGGGTTTATGGAATCACTGTCTTCTCCCAATGGTAGGAAAAATAGAACAATTGTGTAATTTATTTTACAGGGGGAAGTTTGGGGATAATGACATGGAGACACTCCAGTTGAATGGAGGTTTAGAAAGAACTGCTCAGTTGAAAGACAAGATAATACCCTGAGCCAGGCTGGGTGGGAGGTTAGAAAATGACACTTGGCCGATGTCCTGCCATTTGTTCTAAATAACGAATTCTATCGCAATGCTCCACCTTAGAATTATTCATTAAAGAGCCTCCTCTTTTATTCTTCTTTATTTTTTATTTTATTTTATTTTTTTGCTTTTTGGGTCACACCCGGCGATGCCCAGGGGTTACTCCTGGCTCATGCACTCAGGAATTGCTCCTGGCGGTGCTCGGGGGACCATATGGGATGCTGGGGATCGAACCAGGGTCGGCCATGTTGGCTGCGTGTAAGGCAAACGCCCTACCCACTGTGCTATCGCTCCAGCCCCTTATTCTTCTTTATCCTACATGATAGTTTATAGGGATACCAGGGAATATCATAACAGGAAGATACACAGCAGAGAGGGGCTACACTCACACCATTGGTTTCTGCACAAGCTCTTGACTCCACCATCTGCACAAGTTTTTATGTGGAATGGCTTGATTTGGGACCAAAGCAGTAACCAGGAAGGACTCTGATTGAGAGAAACCTCAAAGCTTTCCATTGCAGTAACAGTTAAAGGAGACCCAGCATAGAGTCATTCTCGATATTTGGCAACCAAGACAACACAAGACCCTCCCATTTACAGCTTGAGTGCCTTCCCTGATACCGGAACCACTTAGAGGGGCGAACAAAGACTAAGAGAGAACACCTTGTGCTCAGAGATGGTTTGGGTCAGATGGACATTTTCCTGCCCTGCAGTTCTGTGGTCGGCCTGTCTCAGGGCTGCTCTCAGCAAACCCTGGACTGCAGCTGGGTGGGGCCCAAGGGTGCATGCCCTCTCCCCCCTCCCACTTCCATCCGGCCCTCCCCTGGGGCCCAGAGCTTCCTTCCTTGACGCTGCCAGATGGAGTTCAGCCCTTTTCTGGTTTCTGCCCGTCCAGACACGCAGCTGGTCATGTGCCCTCCATGATGGTCTGGGAGACTCCCAGGAAGTGAAGCAGCGTCTCTGCAAGCCTCCCGCCCGCAAGCTTTCTTTCCTTCTCTTGATCTTGAAAGAGTTACTGGCGTCGATCATATGCTGGGGTGGTTTCAGGAAATCCAACAAAGCGGGATCCCCTTGCTCTAGAACTTTCTCTTCTGGCTCTGCAGCCTAAGACCTACTCAGGGTTCAGAGTTAGTGATGCTTATTGGGTGGAAACGGAATCACTCTCCAGACAACTCTGACTCATCTTCCAAGTGTCAACAGGGGAACAAGCGCAGGAATTTGCTGACGTGCAAACAAGTGGTCAGTCCCAGAGCTGAATGTCTGCATGAAAGATTCACTGCTGGTGGGAATGCCGACTGGTCCAACCCTTTTGGAAAACAGTATGGACGATCCTCAAAAAATTAGAAATTGAGCTCCCATTTGACCCAGCAATACCACTCCTGGGAATATATCCCAGAGAGGCAAAAAAGTATAGTCGAAGTGACATCTGCACTTGTTTGTTCATTGCAGCACTCTTTACAATAGCCAGAACCTGGAAGAAACCTGAATGCCCAAGAACAGATGACTGGTATAAGAAACTTTGGTACATCTACACAATGGAGTACTATGTAGCTGTTAGAAAAGATGAAGTCATGAAATTCACATACAAGTGGTACCACATGGAAAGTATCATGCAAAGCAAAATGAGTCAGAAAGAGAGGGATAGACATAGAAAGATTGCGTTCATCTGGGGGACATAAAGTAACAAGATAGGAGATTAATACCCAAGATCAGCACCAGGAGGATTACTCCATAGCTCAGGGGCCAGCCAGGCATTCTAGGGGAAAGGGCAGCTCAGATAGAGAAGGGAGCACCAAATAAAGGGTGTTGTGAAGATCCTCCCAGGGTGGAAGAAGCATGCTGAAAGTAGACTCTAGACCAAACATGATTGCCACTCAATGCCTCTTTTGCAGACCACAACACCCAAAAGGAGAGAGAGAGAAAAAGGGGGGGGGGAGCCCTGCCATAGATGCAGGGTGGGATGGGGGGATGGGGGGAGGGATGCTGGGACCCATGGTGGTGGAAGATGGGCGCCGGTGGAAGGATGGGTGCTTGATCATTGTGTGGCTGAAACCCAAGCACAAAGGTTTGTGGGTCTGTAACTGTACCTCATGGTGTTTCACTAATAAAAAAAAAAAACAAAAGATGCTCATGGGGGGGCAGGAGCGAAAGCGCAGCAGGGAGGGCGTTTCCCTGGCTCGTGGCTGACCCTGGTTTGATCCTCAGCATCCGATAGGGTCCCCCCATCACCGCCAGGAGTCATTCCTGAGTGCAGAACCAGGATAACCCCTGAGCATCACTGGGTTTGACCTCAAAAATCAAACAAACAATAATTTAAAAAAAATTTTTTTAAAGATGGCCATGGAGAAGTAGGCTGCTCAGATCTCTTCAATCCTATTTGAGAAATAAATAAAGCATTAGCAGGAGGCCAGTGAGAGAGGCCAGGAGCCCTGGGATCTGGGAATTGGACTTCCTGGGCAATTCCCAGTGCAGAAGACGCCAAGAAGTGCAGCGGGATGTCGGCAAAATCCAGGGTCTGGTAGCCCAGTCAGTCTGTCAGGGCTCCTGTCACTCTGTTAGGGATTTTAAAACTGGACCCTGCACATCCCAATGAACAGGATTGTGAAATCCTCTTGATGGAGGCACATGCCGGGTGCAGTCAGTAAACAAACTCATGAGCCCCAGGTAACTCCAGGTACACCCTGAAGTTGAGCCTCAAGTTTAGAGGGCAGAAAGAGCCAGCCTGGTGGAGACGGGGTGGGCAGTGCTAAAGAATAAGGTCCTGTCCTGTCCTCCTGTTGTTCGAGCGGGCCCAGTAACATCTCCATTGTGAGAGAGAAGTCTCCATTGTGAGACTTCTTATTACTGTGTTTGGCATATTGAATCCTCTCGGTAGCTTGCCAGGCTCTCCGAGAGGGGTGGAGGAATCGAACTCGGCTCAGTCGGGCGGGCTGGCTGCGTGCAAGGCAAACGCTCTACCGCTGTGCTATTAATAGAAAGACAATATCTCTCCTCCCCTCACTCCGCTCCCTTTCTGTTTAATACCCAGAGGTCGTGCTCTCACCACCATGCTCTGGCTCTAGGATAATCTGACTTCTGAAAGGTGGATGTGGGCTGTCAGCTGTACTGTGGCACCCAAAGCTGCCCACACCTGCCCTTTGAGGCAGACTGATCCCTCCGCCCCTGAGAATAGTCACAAAACACAAACTGAATCTGAACCAGGTGGTGGTGGTATTTGAAATAATTTTAGAGCCTTGTTTTTCAGCTGGAATCACAAGAGAGCAAGTTTACATTCTTCTCGTCAAACTTCACCCCTACTTTTTTTTTAGTAATACATAGATATTACCTTATGCACCCTTAAAAAAAAAAGAAAGAGGGGCTGGATCGATAGCACAGTGGGTAGGGCACTTGCCTTGCACGCGGCCAATCCAGGTTCAATTCCCAGCACCCCATATGGTCCCCCAGCACCGCCAGGAGTAATCCCTGAGTGCAGAGCCAGGAGGAACCCCTGTGCATTGCCAGGTGTGACCCCCCCCAAAAAAAAAGCAAAAAAAAAAAAAAAGAATAAGGTAAGCGCCTCAGGAGGGGTATCACGGGGTCTCAGGAGAACTTCTCCTACCCCATGCTGTTCTCAAGCTTTTACAACCGGCTCCATCTGAGTCCCAGGGTCAAACAACACAGCCCAGCCCAGGACCTGCCCAGCCTGTGGCCCTGAGCCGCTCCCAGGAAGACACGTCTCAGTGACAGGGGTGAGGGAGTGGGGCTGGGAACCTGCAGATCCTCTGGGCCCTGCTCCTCTCCGGCTACCCCAAACCCGGGACAACCAGAAAAGTTTGGCCTGGAATCGGACCACCCAGAGATGTGTGAAGGAAGTGAAGGAAGAACACGGCAGAGGGGAGTGAGAACCTTCCCTGGGAGAAGACCCAGAGTCCTCAGGCTACTTTCACCATCCGATTCCAAACACAACAGTCAACACGCAGCCAGAGAGGAGTGGGTGGTGAGAAGGAGCATCAACAGGGACAATAAAAGGAAGCGGAAATAAAACCTTGAGGGCTGGAGCAATAGCACAGCGGGTAGGGTGTTTGCCTTGCACGTGGTCGACCCGGGTTCGATTCCCAGCATCCCATAGGGTTCCCCCGCCAAGCACAGCCAGGAGTAATTCCTGAGCGCAGAGCCAGGAATAACCCCTGTGCATCGCTGGGTGTGACCCCCCAAAAAACCAATAAATAAATAAATAAATAAATAATATAATAAAACCTTGAGACTTGTTCTGGGCCTTGGATGTGTCCATAAATTCTGGCATCAGGCCCCCATGATACCCCACTGGGATTTCTAAATTTTAAACGATGTATTTTAACGTTTTGGTTTTTATTCTTGGTTCATACTCAGTGGCCCTCAGGGTTTACTCCTGGTAAGGTCCTGGGGGCCATTTGTGGTGCCAGGGATTGAACCCGGGTTGGCCTCACGCAGGTCAAGTGCCCTTCCACTGTACTCTCTCCCCTTAAGGGTTTATTTTCAATTTTAATTTTTTTGTAACTGAATAACCATAAGATACGGAGTTACCAAGCTGTTCATGATCGGGCTTCAGCCGTACAGTGCTCCAACAACCCCCCTCCACCAGGGCACATTTCCCTCCACCAGTGTCCTCAGGTTCCCTCCCATCATCCTCCCTCCAGCTAGTCTCTGTGGCAGGCGCTTTCCTTCTCTCTCTCTCTCTCTCTCTCTCTCTCTCTCTCTCTCTCTCTCCTCTGCCCCCCTCTTACTCTGTTTTTGGGCATTATGGTTTGCAATTCGGATACAGAGAGGCTATCCTGTTTGTTCCTTTACCTGCTTCCAGCACCCAGTTCTTATCCAGAGTGATGACTTCCAACTCTATTTGTCACAGTGATCCCGTCTCTCTCCCAACTGCCTTCTCCCCTTCAGGATTTATTGAAAGAGAGAAGATGGCAAACAAACCCGATCCCGGGCTGCTTAGAGACGACATCCATAGGTCACATCTCGCAGGGCCCGTTGGCTTTCACCAAGTTGCTGTTGGTCACCCACAGAAGGAAGAAAACAAACAAAAATGACCTTGCGTGGCGCTCAGAGAGGCTGTTTCACTGGGAGCCAGATACCGTCGCCGGTTTGATAACAGAGATTCTTCTTTTTTTTTTTTTTAACAATAAAAGAAAAGAGGTGGTTTATTTTAACATTATTGCCAAGTTTTCCTTGATAAATACATATACAGAAATATCTCCATCCAACCCACATTACCCACAATCATTATCTTTATTCTATAAGCATGTAAGAATTCCAGGGGAATTTGCTTTTACCTTTTAGATTTGTTTCCCCATATATGTAGAGATAATTTTATTTTTTTTAAATTTTTAATAGTTAGACACCATGAGGTACAGCTGCAGACTTACACATCTTTGTGCTTGGATTTCAATTGTGCAATGATCAAGTACCCATCCCTCCTCCAGTGCCCATTCTCCACCACCACCAGTCCCAGTATCCCTCCCACCCCCCATCCCCCCATCCCACCCTGCCTCTGTGGCAGGGCATTCCCTTCTATTCAATACAGATTCTTCTAAGTCAGAAGTCAAATAATGTGGATTCTTGGGCACAAGATGCAGTTGATTCTGTCAACCTGAATGTTGCTTTTCACAGGAGCCATGGAAGTCTAAATTAGCAGCCACACACACACACACACACACACACACACACACACATACACACACATACATGCCATAATTAAAACCTAAGTACAGAATCCCCAAATGTTGGACTCCTCATACAGTAATTCAAAGCCCCCATTTCCTCAGATAAAGATGATAAAAGACAGGACGGTTTCCACAACTCGAGCCACATTTAAAAGACACTCCTGGTAAATCGGGACCACAGTGCTCAACAATGCCATCAGCAGCAGACACGTTCCTCTCTTCGGCTGGGTAAGATGAGAAAGAAGGTTGTGGCGAGCGGTCAGGGCAGAGGACGGCGCCTTGCAGAAAGCCACACAGAATCCACGAAGGCAGAAACGACACAGCGTGAGAATTCTCAGACAGACGCAGGAGAGATGCTGTGGGCTGCACACGGCCACCCCAGGTGCCCAGAGCTCTGATATTCTCACAGACACTCAGACTTCCAGGCCGGAGCGGGAGCAGAGACGGGGTCAGACCCCGGCGGGAAGCGCAGCCCAGGTGCTTCTCTCAAACGACACGGGTTTCTTCCTGCCTGGGACTGTATCTTACACAGGAAACGGTGACAGACCTGCCGAGGTCAGTTCTTGCCAACTCAGAAATAAGACCCTACACTGTGTCCACCTCTCCCAAGGCATGGTGGGAGCCTCGCTGGAACTCGGGAGGAACCAGGACCAGCCCTGAGGTGACACTGTGGCCGCTTCAGGAAGAGGGGGGCTGTCCTCTTAGTGCCTGGCCTGGGACCATGGGACCGCCCCCCGGGGGCTCACACCTCAGGCCGAGGCACAGTGAAATCTCCCTGATTGAGTCGGAGTCCCCAAGTGTCACCGCTGGGCCTCATGAGAGGGACGAGAAACACATTCTAGGTGATTCTAAGGGATCCTTGCCCTGTAGGGTTAGGGATATTCTTCTGATCTCCCCCGTCCTCTGAGCCAGTTCAAACGACATCTTCAGTGACTTGACACTCTCAGTGACGCCGATCCTCCGGAAGGCAGCTGGTCACCGGAACTGGCCTGGCAGTAGCACGGAGGGGAGGTTTGAATTTTGTTTTTCTTTTTTCCACGATGCCCGTCCAGCACTCCTTCCCAGTGGCAGGATCAAGCTGGGATTTGCACCGAAACCTGCCCATTGTGTCGGGGAGGAGAAATTTCGGGGAGGCTGAGGTTGCCGTTTTACAGAGGAATCTGGGGCTAAGGGGGGGATTTGTTACACTTCGGCTCTCGAACACGCGGGCAGCTTGGGAAGCATCAGGACGTTTCCCCGACTAAGCGTGCGGGAGACTTGCGACACAGACATTTTCTGGTCTGAGGAGGAGTCAGTGTCGGGGTGAGAGGGATCCGGCCTGCAGGGCGTGGAGGAGTGAGTCACCCCAAACTTCTCTATCTGTGTGTGCACAGTGCGTCACGGAACAAAGGTGATTTTCTTTTAATCCACAAGCAAGGCAATTCAAAAGAGAAAAAAAGGGCAGGGCCAGGGAGAGAGCTGCAAGAGGGAAGCTACACGCCAAACAGTTGTGAGCCCCAAGTTTGATCCCCGGCAGTGCACGGCCCTGGTGGACTCCAGGCGTCACTGGACGTGGGCACCAAGCTGTCCCCCCTCTCTGAGTATTGCTGGGCGTGGCGCCCACGCCCCCAAGCACTGTTGGAGAGACCCCCTACGAAGCCCAAAGTCTTTTGAAAAGAGTAAAGTGAGTATCCAGCAAGCACCAGAACAGTTAGTGAAAGCGTCTCCCCAAAGACCCTTAACCCCGGCCCTTTCTTCCTTCTGCAAAGCTGTTTCTCGAGTCTGGGTCCCGTGGGGTTGAACTTCTCTGCAGAAAACGTTCCTTGCAAATGGAATTTGAAAATTATTTGTACCATTGTGCAAATTTCTCAAGGTCAGTTTTCAAAGAGTGAGTATGTGTTGCAGACTTTTGTTTTCCAGAAAAGTCTGGATACTATTGTTGAAATGGTTAAGAACTAAGGTAAGATTTGGACCCTCAGTTTTATGTCAACCCAGATGTTTTCAATGAAAGTAGAACAGAAGGCATTTGAAGTTTTTTTGATCTGGGGGGAAATTCTAACAATAATGGTGCATCTTTTGTCGAAATAATGAATGTAATCAATGTAGAGAAGAGTTAAGTGGAAATCATCTGCCTCACAGGCATTTGGAGGGGTGGGGGGGTATACTGGGATTCTTGTTGGTGAAAAATGAGTACTGGTGAAGGGAGAGGTGTTTGATCATTGCATGACCGAGACTTAAACCTGAAAGCTTAGTGACTTTTCCCACAGTGATTCAATAAATAAATATAAAAAGAAAAAAAATAAATAAAAAAATTAAGGTGAAGTTCATGCCCAATTCAATCAGCTAATCAGTGGCTGAATAAATAGCAGTACTCCTACAAAAAAAAAAGTTTTTTGATCTCTCTTCACATAACAGCTATACTAAGATAAGGTCTTGTGGGTTTTCTCCTTCCTTCCTTCCTTCCTTCCTTCCTTCCTTCCTTCCTTCCTTCCTTCCTTCCCTTCCCTTCCCTTCCCTTCCTCCCTTCCTTTCTCTCTCTTTCTTTCTCTTTCTCTCTTTCTCTCTCTTTCTTTCTTTCTTTCTTTCCTTCTTTCCTTCCTTCTTTCTCTTTTTAATTAGGGGAGACGGTGGGGTTTGGGCCACACCTAGCGATGCTCAGGGCTTACTCCTGGCGCTGTGCTCAGAGGTCACCCCTAGTGGTGTTGGAGATCCAAAAGGGGTCTGCCACAGGCAAGGCAAGAGCCTTATCCCCCTGTACTATCTCTCCAGCTCCTAACTTTTTCAACTGATGCATTTTCACTTCCTGTCCTATACTACTTGTTGCTGTTGCTTGCTGGACTAAGTCTGAAATCACACTTTTAATTGTGATAAAAAAAAAAAAGGTTTTTTAAATTTTATTTAAAATACATCAACTCCAGAAATCCTGCTACTTTTGAACAGTCCTTAACAATCCAGGTTTCTATTGACTTACAACTGCAGGAAAGATCTTGAGATTGTTCAAATGTCTTTGTTCTGATGTCAAATGCATTGGTCTGGTTAGTGAAGAATCTCTTACTGGGGTGGGGGCACCCAGGGGTGCAGTCCTCTGGCCTGCTTCTGCCTGGGTCTAACAAAGTGTACTTCTCACAACTCAGACAGTTGGTCCGATGTTCCAAACTTCACAGGGGCCCCGCCGGGACTTCCCTTTCCCCTAGAAGCCCAGAGTCCCGCTGGCTCCCCCAGTTCTGGAAAGCTCTCAGGACAGCCGTGACCACTGATCCCTGACCCCTTGCTGGCCTGGACCACCTCCACCCACCCACCAACCCCCAGACTGCTGAGTCCACTTCCCTCTTCACCTGCCTGCCCCCTCCCAAGTTCAAGTCTCCTCCAAGAAGGACGAGTCAAGGCACCTCAGGACCGGATGTCCCTCTGCCAACGGCTGGGTGTCTTGCCCAACTCAGGGCCCTGGGGACCAGCTTCCTGCTGGGTGAGGAATCCTCTCTCAGTGATCTCTGCTGGGTACAGGGAAGCCAGTGAGCTCATGGGAGTTGGTGAGTTGTGTTCTAAGACTAGCATGGCTGACTGACACAGAAATATCCGGACCTCCACAGGAATAGGACTACACCCCCACCAGGTGTGGCCCCAACACAGAAGGACACAAAGAAACTTTAGGGGATGACACACATCGTGATGACTTTAGCAGCACACTAAAGGACCCCTTACTAGGACAGACAGGCCGCCTCCCCCACCCCTGATGTCCAAACATGACCCCGAACTCAGCCCTCGTTGGACAGGCCGTTTCTAAATTCTTTCTGGAAGCTTTTGTGAGTGGAACAGGAGATGTTTTCCACAAGAGGGGGGCAAACTTAGAGAACTATCCCCGCAGAGACTCAGCCCGGGCAGCTCTGGCTCAGGCTAGAATTGGCCGACTAATGGGCAGGTCCAGTCAGCGACCGGCACAGCTCCTTGAGGTCATCGTGCGACAAAGGCCATCACTCAAACAGAGCCCAGGAGGCGCTGACTGGGCATTGAGGCGCCTGCTGTCTCGGGGAGATTCTGCCTCTGCCTCACCTCCTGGACAAAGATGGTCGTGGATGAAGGCCTGTCCCCCTGCATGTGACCCTGGGCAGGAGAGTGTCTCACGCACAGACCATGTGCCCGAACTCCCTGCAACCCTGAGTTCCCCGTCTCCTGAGTTCGGGGACCAAGAAGCTCCCTGAGCCGGACCCCGACCAAACGTCTCAGTCCACAGACAGTTCAACAGTGGGGAGTGGCTCCTGGTGTGTTCTCGTTGGCCCAGACCAGTTTCCCATGCCCCCCCCCCCCCCCGAAACCATCCAGCGTGAGATGTGAGGTTTAGCTGGGGGCCTTTGGGATGGTTTGCTTAAATACTGCGGGTTTCCCAGGGGGACCCTGCGCCAGTCTGTCTTCACCTCGGAGGGGGCGAGTTAAGTTTCTCTCCCGGCTCCAGCAGAATCCTGGCAGCCCGAAAACCTCCAGAACTCACCTGCAGCCATGCACTATGGTAGGATTGGTTTTTGAATATTAACTGTAATGGATTATTGGGAACGGCTTTATAAAAATAAAATAAAATAGGTTTCCAAGTGGGTGCAAAGTGATTTTTTTTTCCAAAGCGGATGTTAGCCAAATAACTCTGGGGACCCCTTGTGCTCTCCGTGCTATAGATTCAGAGGGGACAAAGTCAGTCTGGAGAAGTTGACCGTGGGTTTGGAAGGACAACTCGGGCAGCTTCGCCCGCACGGTGGAGGACGTCAGCGTGGAGTCCAGGACGATAAATCATGCAGTTCAAAGGAAAAAGTAGAGAATTTTGCCCTGGCCTGGAGTAAGGGGACAGTTAATCCTCGAACCCAGGCTCGACATTCTCACACTTGCTGGTCCCAGTTCCTTGTAACCTGTGTGCTACGATAAAACACAAGGGTGATGTGTTTAATCACAGGACTCTTGAATTTCCCGACCTAGGGATTGCCTTCATTCACTTTTACAAAACGCATCGATCTCTTTTAACGAGCGGTCTAAAGCTCTGATTAATGACACTTGCTGAGAATGAACGTTTGTTTTATAGAATCCCTTTGGTGCCCATCAGTGAAGCTTCCCACAACGAACACACCCGGATTACTCACCACCCAGGGCAAGCTGCGGGGAGCTGCGCATGGCCGGCTAACGTCTCAGTCAGTGAGTCCCGAGAGCAGATTCCTGCTGTGCTAGTCACGGGCCCCTTCACACCAGCGTGACTCAGAGACTCAGCTCAGAGGCTGAGCGCCCTGAACACAGTCGCCAGCCCAACCTCATGGGGCTTGGCGTGTCCTCCACCTGGGAAAGCGGGGAACGTGGCCTTGAGGTGTGGAAGGTTCTTTTGGACCTTGACGTCCTGTAGGTGACCGGAGCTCAGGTGATCAAAGCAGAAAACTTTGCCGGGACCACAGAAAAGATTGTGAAGGCCCACCTCCCTCTTGCAATAGTCAGCCTTGCTTAGCATCAGAGAGGCATCTTGGAAAAGCACAACTTTTGCTGGAAACTGTCAGGTGTACCAGGTAACACCCATTTTTGGGAATCAGTCAAAAAGGCAGAACTACTCCCCCCTCCCCGCCCCCATTTATGGGGATCAGCTGAAAAGGCAGAATCCCCCCCCCCCCCACATGAAGTCAGTGGAGATAACCACTGAACCACTCAAGGAAAAGGTCCCTGGGAGTGGCACAAGATGGTCAGGGAAGCCCCTTGCATTTTTATTATTTTTAAAATTTAAAAAAATTTTTTTATTAGTGAAACACCATGAGGTACAGTCGTAGACTTACAAATTTTTGTGCTTGGGTTTCAGTTATACAATGATCCAGTACCCATCCCTCCACCAGTGCCCATTCTCCATCATTTACATTTTCTTTTTTTAAATTTTTGTTAGTGAAACACCATGAGGTACAGTTGTAGATTTACACATTTTTGTGCTTGGGTTTCAATTATACAATGATAAAACACCCATCCCTCCACCAGTGCCCATTTCCCACCACCACGGATCCCAGTATCCCTCCCACACCCCATTCCCCCATCTCACCCTGCCTCTGTGGCAGGGCATTCCCTTTTGTTCTCTCTCTCCTTTTGGCTGTTGTGGTCTGCAAAAGAGGCATTGAGTGGCAATCAGTTTCAGTCCATAGTCTACTTTCAACATGGATCTCCCATCCTGGGAGGATCCTCCAAACACCCTTTATTTGGTGCTCCCTTCTCTATCTGAGCTCCCTTTTCCCCTAGAGTGTGTGGCTGAAAGAGAGTGTGAGTCAGAAAGAGAGGGATAGACATAGAAAGATTGCATTCATCTGGGGAACATAAAGTAACAAAATAGGAGACTAACCCCCTTGCATTTTTAGAGTCTAAAAAGACCCTGGAAACCAGAGGAGGGGGTCGCTCTCCTACTAGCAGGGATGGCCCTGACCGGTCAGCTCTCTAAACTCCATACGTGTTGGACTTGTCCAAATCAAACCTCCTACTGCAGAGCGCATAGCTCTGGGTGGTCTTTCAGACCCTCGGCCCTCACAAAGATCTTGGGTCCAACTGGAGGGCAGCCTCTGGCCACCGTGCTTTGTGTAAGCAGAAAGAAAGTGACCCTGGATTCAAGAAATGAAAATAGAGCAGGAGAGAACCCAGGTAGGGGAGTAAGAGACGGACAGAAGCAGCAGGGGTGGGAGTTAGGGACCTTGAGCCTGTCATCGGCCGTGTAGAGGCGGTTGTGTGTTTGTGGCCACACTGCAGGGCCGTCGGCGCTGTCAGCATGAGATGCAAACCACAACCACTGAACTTCAAAATGTGTCTGTCCAGGAAGCAGGCTGGGGGGTGCAAGGGACCCTGGGGACAGTGGTAGGGGGAAGTCGATGCGGGTGGTGGAACTGCTTTTGGAACATAGTGCTCCTGAAATGATGTCACTAACTATATGAATCATGGTGCCTTCTCATGAACACTTTTTTAATGAAAAGTTTAAAAAAAATTAAATATTAAAAAAACTTAATATGACCTACTGGGGCTGGAGCGATAGCACAGCGGGTAGGGCATTTGCCTTGCACGCGGCCCACCCGGGTTCGATTCCTCCATCCCTCTTGGAAAGTCGGCAAGGTACCGAGAGTCTCTCGCCCACACGGCAAAGCCTGGCAAGCTACCTCCGTGATGTATTCACTATGCCAAACACAGTAACAAGTCTCACAATGTTACTGGGGCCTGCTCAAGCAAATCGATGAACAACGGGAGGACAGTGACAGTGAATATGACCTACCACACACACACACACACACACACACACACACACACATACACACCAGTGTTCCAGTTAGCGAAAGATCATACTTCTTAAATCTGCAGAGTCTCGGGGTCTTGCGTATCTTTATCGGAAGCAGTGCCCAGATGTGTGGGATGCTTCCGGTCTTTATAAAGATCTGTACTCTGATCCTGTTGTGACTCAGAGATTTCTAGCTTAGAGCCTCTGGGCTGTCCCCAGAGATGGTTCCTGGTTATCAAGGTTGTGGCACCATTGCCTGGCAACTGCTCCCTTGCGGTTTGTATCTCCTCTTATCAATGTTTCTCTAACTCCAGCTTATCTATATCTCTCTGTCATCTGTTGCCACCCAAATAAACTCCTTTGGGCAGGAGACGCACGCAGGTATGTGTGTGTGTGTGTGTGTGTGTGTGTGTGTGTCTGGGCTGCGGGCTTGCAGGGAGATGAGGGTTTCTGCACACCAGCAGGCTCTGCCTTTGCTCCAGGTATCACAGGGAACAATTCCTGGTGTGTTTTGCTTTTTAACACCCGGCTGGGAGGTCTATGACCCAGAGGGTCTTGCTGTGAGAAAGCATTCAGGTCTGGGTGCTCTAAGAAATTTGGTGGAAACTGGATTTTCCTGGAGAGCAGGAAGAGTAGACACAGCTCAGATATCGCATCTGGGTGCAACCAAGCGTGCTTTTTACTCTTTCTCTGGGGATGAAAATGTCTGCAAAACCTCCAGTCTTCGTGGTTTCAGCTTGGAGGTCACTGATACTAGGTTGTTCCTCAAAGCAGGTTGGGCTCAGGCGGAGTGAAAGGCCGGTGGATTCGGCTATTTCTAGAAGATTCCGGTTTCTCTTCCCCCTGACACCTTGCTAACCCCCTGACCAAGGCCCGAATACTCCATGGTCTAGTGACATCCAGCCACCATCAAAATGTAAAGTTATCTTTCCAATAACAATGCTCACTAAGGCCTCTGGTCCACCGGCCCTTCACACCTAAGTGAGAACCAGGATGTCTTGCAGGATGAGGGCAGGAAATGACTGGGAGAGAGAGCAGGACACAGGGTTTGGGGGAATAATAGAAGAACCGCCTTAAATGAATTTTGTGCAATTGACTGGGGACACTGATGGGTGAAGGTTGGGGTGCGGAAGGCTCCCCGGGGGACACACAGGGGCCTTCTTGGCAGAGGTTTCTGTTAGGCACCTTCCTTCATCACTCACCTCAGAGCTGTAAAGAACTGTAAACGCGTTTGCCTCAGGGACCCAGCAGAGCAGATGCAAATGACAGATAACAGGCCTGGAGGCAGAAGACCAGGACAGACGCTGGGGGTGATCACGAAATGTGGCATCTCTGATCACTGACTATGCTCAAGAGGGTTGATGAAACAGGAAAACTACCAAGG
The DNA here is from genome assembly GCF_029834395.1 of Sorex fumeus. NCBI lineage: Eukaryota > Metazoa > Chordata > Mammalia > Eulipotyphla > Soricidae > Sorex > Sorex fumeus. Next base: position 2,600,157 of record NW_026606275.1, read on the forward strand.
CTCTAAGGTGGAAGAGATGGACGGTTTGTCTCGGTTACAGCGAGTAGAGGAGTCTGAGCCAGAGTGAATCCCTGGGAAGAACAAAACACTTGCCACTCATTACATGAGTTCAGAATTACCTTTACTCCAGATAAAAGCATGACAAAAAAAAAAAATCCCCAGAGACTAAGAGACCTAAAGGCGTACATGCAATGGTTGGAGCGACAGACCAGTGGGTAGGGAGTTTGTTTTGCATGCGGCTGACCGGACTGACTTGGGTTCAATTCTCAGCATCCCATATGGTCCCTCAAGCACCGCCAGGAGGAACTCCTGAATGCAGAACCAGCAGGAACCCTGAGCATCGCTGGGTGTGACCCAAAAAGAAAAAAATAATGCAGATGCAAAAATACTCATTGAATTTCACCAATTCAGATCCAGACACATCTAAAGTAATAATGTATCATGATTTTTTTATTAGTTGATTTATTCCAGGAATAACTGGTTAACATTCAAAAATTAATCAACACACACACATGTTTTTTTCCTTTTTGGGTCACACCCAGCGATGCACAGGGGTTCCTCCTGGCTCTGCACTCAGGAATTACTCCTGGCTGTGCTCAGAGGACTCTATGGGATGCTGGGAATCGAACCCGGGTTGGCCGTGTGCAAGGCAAACGCCCTACCCGCTGTGCTATCACTCCAGCCCACATTTTTAACGTCAATACAGTTCACCATGTTAATAGATTAGAATCCAAATACCGTGTTCAGAATCATCTTCAATATGGTCTTTCCGAACGTATAGAGAACGGGAGGGTGGCCAGCACCTGCTCATAGCAGCTGCGAGGGGCATGGACTCGGGGTGGGTTTGGTTTTGGTGGGGAGTTTACACACCCATCTGCGCTTATCCCTGGCTCTGCGCTCAAGGTCACTCTTTTCTTTTTTTTTTTTATGGTGGAAAAGAAATTGTATTTAGGATTAGCCAGCTGGACTGTTTAGATGATCCCAATTTTGTTGGCAACATCCAAGGTGTCATAACAGGAGCCAGCCGAACATAGGCCTTTTTCTCTCCATCAGTCCTAATCAGGGTGTTGACCTTGGCCACATCAGCGTCATAGAGCTTCTTCACAGCCTGTTTAATCTGGTGCTTGTTGGCCTTGACATCCACGATGAACACAAGTGTGTTGTTATCTTGTATCTTCTTCAATGAACACAAGTGTGTTGTTATCTTGTATCTTCTTCACGGCTGACTCAGTAGTCAGAGGAAACTTGATGATGGCATAATGGTCAAGCCTGTTTCTCCTGGGGGCGCTCTTCTGAGGGCATTTGGGTTGCCTTCTCAGCCGCAGCGTTTGGGGTCTTCGGAAGGTGGGTGATGTGTGAATCTTTTTCGTTTTCTGAACGTGGAAGCCTTTCAACACTGCTTTCTTGGCCTTCAAAGCTTTGGCTTTGGCTTCAACTTTGGGAGGGGCGGGGGCTTCCTTCTTGGCCTTCGGGGCCATCTTTGTAAAAAGCTCAAGGTCACTCTTTTTTTTTTTTTTTGCTTTTTGGGTCACACCCAGCAATGCACAGGGGTTACTCCTGGCTCTGCGCTCAGGAATTACCCCCTGGTGGTGCTCAGGGGACCATATGGGATGCTGGGAATCAAACCGGGGTTGGCCGCGTGCAAGGCAAACGCCCTCCCCGCTGTGCTATTGCTCCAGCCCCTCAAGGTCACTCTTGACGCGATCAGGGGACATGTGTGGTGCTGGGGGTCTAGCTGGGCTTGGCCGCATGCAAGGAAGAGCCCTCAGCCCTGGACTATGGGTCTGGCCCAGAAGTCAATCACTGTGAAGCCCGTTTCACCCTCTCTTCACCTCGACTCCCTGGGCCTTGCCCCTCCCCCCACCCCCGGGTTTCCAGTCCTGTGAGTCCCGTCGTCGAATCTCTCTCTCTGTTTCTCTAGATTCCACGTCTGAGGGAGGTCTTCGTGGCGTTTTCCTCTTGCTCTGACTTGCGTCACGTCGCAGGGCCCCGTCCGATTTCATCCAAGCTGCAACAAGCTGCAATCCTGCTGTAACGGCACAAGGAGCCCCGGCCAGTGGCAGGAAACCACACAGGGGCCGGTGGCCGTGGACCCTCCCTCTGCGCTGGGCCCAGGGACGAGCCCGCTTCCCAGGAGGGGCTGTGTCCCGGGTCCGGGCTCTGTCGCAGGTTACTCCTGCTGTGTAGTGCTCCGCAGTTTAGACTTTTTCATTGATTTACTTTTTGTGAAAGGAAAGTGGTGAAGGGTGAAGGGAGTTGAAACATTGTATGATTGAAACCAGTCACGAGCAACTTTGTAACGGTGTATCGCACTGTGCATAATCGGCATTAGAAAACAAATTTTCTAACGATGTCTTTGTGGCAGGGTCTGAAGGTTGGGGAAAATTCCAAATAACAGTGGTGGGTCTTTTGCTGTAATATTGAATGTGATCAACATAGAGAGGGTAAAGTGGAAATCTGCCACACAGGTGGGAGGTGGGAGGTGGGTGGGGGGGGGATACTGGGGTTCTCGGAGTTGGAAAATGTGCACCGGTCAAGGGACAGGTGTTTGATCATTGTATGACCGACCGAGACTTGAACTGAAAGGCTTTGTGACTGTTCTCACGGTGATTCAACAAATAAATAAAAAAAAATATATAAAAAATTTAAATAAAAAAAAGTGGCTTTTTAAATTTGTTTTGGGGAAAGGATGTTGGAGAGGATTGTACCACATCCGGTGGTGTTCAGCGCTCACTCCCAGCTCTGTGCTCAGGGCTGACTCCTGACTCTGTGCTCAGAGTCACTCCCAGCTCTGTGCTCAGGGCTGACTCCCGGCTCTGTGCTCAGGGCTGACTCCTGGTTCTGTGCTCAGGGCTGACTCCTGGCTCTGTGCTCAGGGATGACTCCTGGCTCTGTGCTCAGGGATGACTCCTGGCTCTGTGCTCAGGACTCACTCCTGGCTCTGTGCTCAGGGACGATTCCTGGCTCTTTGCTCAGGGCTGACTCCTGGCTCTGTGCTCAGGGCTGACTCCTGGCTCTGTGCTCAGGGATGACTCCTGGCTCTGTGCTCAGGACTCACTCCTGGCTCTGTGCTCAGGGACGATTCCTGGCTCTTTGCTCAGGGCTGACTCCTGGCTCTGTGCTCAGGGCTGACTCCTGGCTCTGTGCTCAGGGCTGACTCCTGGCTCTGTGCTCAGGACTCACTCCTGGCTCTGTGCTCAGGGACGATTCCTGGCTCTTTGCTCAGGGCTGACTCATGGCTCTGTGCTCAGGGTTGACTCCCGGCTCTGTGCTCAGGACTCACTCCCGGTGGTGCCTGGGCACCTTGCCCAGGAGTTCTAGGTCTCCACCTTAAACAAAAGCTTTATTGAGAGGATAATAATCTTAAGGAGAATGTAGGGTGTGGCTATGCCTGTGCGTTTGAGAGAGGAGAGAGGGAAAGAGACAGAGAAAGAGGGAAGGAGAGAGATGGAGGGAGGGAGGGAGGGAGGAGAGAGGCCATGAGGGCGGCCGGGGAGGCTGTGGCATGACGGGGCGCTGCTGTACGGTGGTAGCGGGTGGCCCCCCAGACGCAGTGTGCTGTGAAGCACAGAAGTTGCCTCTGAGCTGGACATGGTGGCCCCAAGTGCAGGGCCGGCGACGTCTGTCCCGACTCCTCTCTGCCAGATGAGGGAGGAGGGAGTTCGAGGCCGAGGCCCAGACTCAGCATCCAGCACGCCGGGGTGGGGTGGGGCCTGGTTGGCCCCCAGCCCTGCTCTGCACACCGTCCCGAGCACTGTTCCATGAGGGCCGGGGTGGGGACAGAAGGGAAGGCCCAGAGGGCAGAGGGACAAGCCCATCCCTCCTAGCCAGAGGGCTGCCCCCAAGCTCTGCACCCCCTTTGTTCCTCATTCCAGCCCGAGCACATCCCCGGAGAGCAGTACGCAGGTAAGAAGGCAGTTCCTGGTGCGGGCTTCACTCTCAGGGGGCCATGGAGACTCCTGCCCCGCCCGGCGCACCCAGCTCCACGCCCGCCAAGCCCTGGTTGGTGTTAGTCAGCACCCCGGGCTGCAGGTGCCCAGACCCCATCCAAGCTGGATTAACAGGGAAGAAAAGGGGCCGATTTCCGGAATCGTGCAGTGACCGAGCCCAGAAACCTGCCCCTGTGCCCGGCTCCTTCGCTCCTGCCTCTTTCCTCACCCGGCAGGAAGCGTCCCCTGTGAGTTGGGCAAGGCTCCCTGCCGTTGGCCCAGGGACATCCGGTCCTGAGGGGGGTCTCAGACTCCTTCCTGGCGGAGAGTCCAACTCCTGACGGGGCTCTGCAGCCTGGGGCTGGCGGGCGGTGGAGGTGGTCCAGCAAGGGGTCAGGGGTCATGGGTGTCTGAGAGCTTTCTGGAACTGGGGAGCCAGCGGGACCCTGGGCTTCCAGGGGAAAGGAGAAGTCGGAGAAGGACCTGGAACATCTGACCGCCTAAGGGTGGTCTGAGCTTCGACAGACCCAGCAGGAAGCAGGCCCCCTCCCCAGAAAAGCAGAGCACTGTTCTCTCAGGTGTGACTGTGGTCTGCGGACCCACGTGCAGGACAGAGGCCTGACCACAGGCACAGAGGTTGAAGGTTGTTCTAGATGTTTCCAGTTGCTGGAGAGACAGCACAGGGCTTAAGGCACTGGCCGTGCATTGTGGCGGATCCTAGTTCAGCCATTGGGTCCCCTGAGCCCTGCCCGGAGTGATCCCTGAGCACTGTCTGGAGTGATCCCTGAGGCCTGCCCAGAGTGATCCCTGAGCTGTGCCCGGAGTGATCCCTGAGCATGGTCTGGAGTGATCCCTGAGCACTGCCCGGAGAGATCCCTGAGCCCTGCCCAGAGTGATCCCTGAGCTCTGCCTGGAGTGATCCCTGAGAACTGTCTGGAGTGATCCCTGAGCTGTGCCCGGAGTGATCCCTGGGCACTGTCTGGAGTGATTTCTGAGCACTGCCCAGAGTGATCCCTGACCACTGTCTGGAGTGATCCCTGAGCCCTGCCCGAAGTGATCCTTGAGCCCTGCCTGGAGTGATCCCTGAGCACTGTCTGGAGTGATCCCTGAGCAATGTCTGGAGTGATCCCTGAGCCCTGCCTGGAGTGATCTCTGAGCACTGTCTGGTATGCCCCCCATTAAAGGGGGGCTGGCTGAGACTGGGGGTGGCCTGAGGGTCAGCGTCATTACTGAGTGGCCCACAGGAGGCTGGAGAGGCGTGTACAGGCAGGAGAACCTGTGGAAGTAGCTGCCGGGTGGACGGAGGCTGTGGACAGAGGCTCCCGGTGTCCCGGGGAGGCCCGGGCCCGGGCTCATACTGTCCCTGCGCAGCCACGGAGGGGCCAGTGAGGGGCAGTGAGGTCCTGAGAGATGCACGAGAGAGTGAGAGAGCGGGTGCATCAGCTCCCGCGTCACAGGCGGAGAAGCAGCCAAGGACAGGCGGGGAAGGCGGGAGAGGGAAGCCAGGCCTCCGCTCCTCTCCCCGAACCCTCCCGATCCCTCCTGCCTCTCGGGGGCCAGGACCACACTCTGCTCTGGCAATCAGTCTCCCTTCGAAAAGGAGGATGATCGGGGAGACTGAGTCGGCCTTGCCTGGGTGCCACCAAGGCTGCTGAGCGGTGGGAGTCTGCCCCCTAGTGGACAGATGCGCCAAGGCCTGGTGTGGTCAATGGAACCTTGGGGGCAGAGAAGGTTCTAGAAGCTCACAGGGGTCCCAGTCTGATGTCCAGCACCCTGCCAGGGAGGGAGGTGGATAGGAAGACGACCTGGGACTTCGAACCCAGAACTGACGTCCAAGCCCAAAGTCAAAGGCTCCTGCCTTGCTCCCCACCGGGACAGCCCTGGGCCCCACAGGGGACACGGGTTGGCGGCCTGCGGAGAGGCAGCAGTGGGCAGGTTCGGCCGGGGCGGGGGGGGGGGGGGGGGACGGGGCGAAGGCCTGAGGCACGCGACCCCTGAACAACAAAGCCCGGCTCCCCACCCCCCACCAGGGCCCCTCAGAAGCTGAGCCGTGGGGGCCCGTCACCCCTGGGAACAAGCACTGGGCCGGGGGTGTCTCAAAGCCGGAGACGCCCTTGCTTGGGGCTGGGCCTGGGGCGCCCCAGGCCCATGGGCAGCTCCGGCCCTGCCTGTGCCCCTTGCTGGCCCCGGCCAAGGACACGCTTGGTTCCGCAGCTCTCCTGGGACCCGGGTGCGACGAACGGGAAGAGCTGAAAGTGCTCGGAAATAGCTTCACTGGCTCGGAAGACCTCTGCGTATCGAAATAACATCCCTGGCACTGTGCACTATTAAATCACAGCGGCGCTTTATTCACCCACCGGGACCACCCGGAATATGCACTCGCCAGAGGAACACGAGACGCGACGGAACTGAGGCTCCACACCAGGACGTCACTCCTGAGGACACGGAGGTTCTGAGACGGGCTCCACTGGGCGACGCTGGCATCCCCAAGCACAGAAAGCACTGCTGCACCGGGCGGCAGGGGCGGGCCCCGCAGCCACCGGCCCTTGGTCACGGCCGCCACCCCCGGTCAGCAGTGCGGCGGCTGGAAGAAGTCCACGCCGCGCAGCTCCTCGGGCAGGTAGTCCTGCTGCACGGGCCCGCGGGCGGTCGGGTTGTAGACGTAGCCCCGGCCGTAGCCCAGCTCCTTCATGAGCCGGGTGGGCGCGTTGCGCAGGTGCAGCGGGACGGGCGGCAGCGGCCCCGGGTGGCTGCGCACGCAGGCCTTGGCGCTGTTGTAGGCGCGGTACACCTCCACCGACTTGGGGGCCCGCGCCAAGTAGACCACGCACTGGGCCAGGAGCACCTGCGCCGGGCACGGGAGAGGGTGAGAGGAGCGCTGCCAGGGCCCCTCCTGCCGGACCCAGTGCCCCCGCCCGGGGGGCGCTCTTGCCTGGGGGGGAGTGCTCCCGCTCAGACCCGAGTGCTCCCGCCCGGCCCCTCCTGCCTAGGGGGGAGTGCTCCCACTGAGACCTGAGTGCTCCCGCATGGGCCCCTCCTGCTAAATGCTCCCACCCAGACCTGAGTGCTCCCACTCAGACCCCTCCTGCCTAGGGAGGAGCTCTCCCACCAAGACCCGAGTGCTCCCGCCTGGGGCCCTCCGCCAGCCAACTGCTCCTGCCCAGACCCCTCCTGCCTAGGAGGTGTGCTCCCACTGAGACCTGAGTGCTCCAGACCCCTCCTGCCTAAGGGAGAGTGCTCCCACTGAGACCTGAGTGCTCCAGACCCCTCCTGCCTAAGGGAGAGTGCTCCCACTGAGACCTGAGTGCTCCCACCCGGCCCCTCCTGCCAGCCAACTGCTCCCGCCCAGACTGAGTGCTCCAGCCCGGGGGTACTCTTGCCTAGGGGGGGTGCTCCCACTGAGACCTGAGTGCTCCCACCCGGCCCCTCCTGCCAGCCAACTGCTCCCGCCCAGACTGAGTGCTCCAGCCCGGGGGTACTCTTGCCTGGGGGGAGTGCTCCCACTCAGACCTGAGTGCTCCCACCCGGGGCCCCTCCTGCCTGAGATCTGAGTGCTCCTGCCTGCCCAGCCGGGCCCCCTCTATTCCCACAGGGAGACCCTTCAGTCCCGGGGCCGCCTGTGCCCAGCCGTGCCTGAGCACACCCTCGGGCGCTGCCGTGCGTGTGAGCGAGCAGGAGACCCCCGGGGCCGGGCGCCCAGATGGTACCTCGCACTCGGGCATGCCGATGAAGTGGCAGCCTTGGTAGGCGGCGACGGCCTGTGGGAGCGCCAACGGGTCCGCCAGGCCTGGCACACGGAGAGAAAGGGGCTGCTGGGGTGGGGGCCCCGTAGGGGAGGGGGCGCGGGTGTGTCGAGGGGTCCAGGGGACTGGGGTCAGCGGGAAGAGGCACTGGAGCCCCGGGCAGCAGCGTGTCTGCAGGGCCCTGCCTGCCGTGCGCCGGCAAATGCCTCCCCGGGAAGTGCCGATTCCGGGGCGGGTGGTGCCGGGCCTCGGCGCACTCACCGACGTCCTCGCTGGCGAAGCGCACCAGCCTGCGGGCCACGTAGAGCGGGTCCTCGCCGCCCTCCAGCATGCGGGCCAGCCAGTAGAGGGACGCGCTCTGGTCGGAGCCTCGCATGGACTTGTGCAGGGCCGAGATGCAGTTGTAGTGCTCCTCGCCTGCGGGGAAGGACGGCCTCGGGCCTGAGGGCTGCAGGGAGGGGCAGGGGGCTTCCCCGGCCCAGCTCCAGGAAGGCACCACACACACACACACACACACACACACACACACACACACACACACACGCAGCACACAGGACGCACAGCACTCAGGCCCGCCCAGGCCCCAGGAGACCCTCCTCTGGGCTGGCATCTACCCCGGCCGGTACTTCAGGTCCTCCAGGGCCAGAACCTCCAATGGCTTGTGCAGGGTCCAAGGGGGAAGCCCTGAGCTGAGAGGGACTCGGCACACCACCAGGCAGGAAGAAGGAATGTACTAGAAAGGCTGCCCACCAGAGAGGCGGCAACATCAGGCCCCTCCCACCGACTCAGAGCGTGGCGCCCGAGGGCGGCTCCGGTGGAGTGTCCAGTGGCCACGGGGCAGCAGGGGGCAGCGAGGCCTGGCCCTGCCCGGAGCTGGAGGTGGGCCCCCACCACGGCCCAAGGTCTGGACAAGGGAGGGGACATGCTCTCTCAGCCGCTGCGTGGTCAGCTGCGAGAACGGCGGCAACACAGCTCAGTCCCGTTCGGTCCCCCCAGCCAGAAACATCCCTCCGTCCCCTGGGGGTGGGGTCATCAGAGTCCCTACAGGTGCAGGGACCATGCCCCAGGAGGGGCTGCACAGGGATACTGAGGCCCTGGGAGGGCCGGCCTGACCTGAGGCATCACTCGCCCGTCCCCACTTGTGACCACTGCCCGGGAGATGGCGGGGCCAGTCGCGGCGACTCTGGACAGCGCCACAGAATAAGGTGCTTGGGACACGCGCAGGCGGGAGCGGGCCGGGACCCGGGAGGAAGGGCCTGACCCTGTCGGCCCCAAGGAAGGCAGCCCCCGATGGCCGGCTCCCGGGCAGGCTCTGGACAGTCCAGCGGGGAGGGCGCTGGCCCCTGTCCCTGGCCCTGGAGCGGATGCCCACCCCAGTCCCACACGCCGCTGCTCACCTGCCCGGTCGTAGAGGATGTGCGAGCGCTGCAGACCCTCCTTCACGTCCGCCTCCGTGACCAGCAGCCCGGAGGGGGGCGCTGGCCCGTCCGTGCTCAGCCGGGCCAGCAGCGCAAGCTGCAGCGCGTTCAGGCCGGCCCGGGCGTCCCCGTCGCTGAGACAGGCCAGAGTGTCCACCGCTTTGTCCTCGATGAACACGCGCGGCCTGCAACACGAGCGGGCCGGTCACCCCTGGACACGGCCTTCGGGAGCGTCCCGGTGGCCCTGACGCCGCCCCCTCACGGCCGGGGTGAGAAGCCTCCGTGGCTGGGCAGGCCTGGTCACTGCAGGACGGGGACATGGCACTGGGGGGCCTGGCCGACAAGGCCGGGCAGGAGCTTCAGGGGAGGCCATGACCTGCGCAATCCTCGGGCTCCTGCCCACACCTGTCCCCTTCACTCCGGCGCCTGGAGAGCACTCCCCCAGGAGTCAGCTCTGCCCAGAGCACCAGTGTGAGGCCACCAGGCGGGAGCTGTCAGGGGGCGGTCAGTGGCCGCCTTCGAAGGCTGTGGCCAAGGGTCAGGCCCACGTTCCCAACTGGCCCTGAGCAGAAGGGAGGGCTGCAGCGGGCAGGTGTGACGGCAGGTGACGGGACGGTCCCGGGCACGGGTCGGAAGGGGCGGCCCTAGACCAGGGCTGGGATCTCTCCTGAGCTTCCCACGCGGCGGCTGCATCGGGTCTGAGTCTGAGCGTCTGTCCAGCCTGCGGTCATGTATCCCGGCCAGAGCAGGCGGCAGACCGAGGTCAGGGCTGGCCTTGGTCACTAGTGGTCTGACACAGTTTAATAACCGGGTATCGGACCCTTTCCTTTGTACCAAAACAGGGTTAAGGACAAGGATGAAACCCACGTTCCTGGTAGGGACCTGCTCCCCTGGGCACCATGCCCCCTCAGGAGACCCCCACGGGGTCACGGGGGGTCAAGGAGTCGGTGTTGACCAAGTGGGGTCAGCAGCTCATCCCACCCTGCTGCTCCATAGTTGGCCTGGGGAGACGGGAGAGAAAGGAGCTCCGAACCCTGGACCCCGGGGAGGCCGCGCCGCCCAGGCTGGGCTACCGGGACAGGAGGACAGGACATCAAACCCTTAGCAGACGGGAGGCTCCCGCCCATGCCCGTACGCCCGACCGTGTGTTTGTGTCTGTGGCGGCCTGGGGACGGGGTCTCCGGAGAGGAGAGTCCTTCCCAGGACTCGGGAAGGGCATGGCTGGCTCTGTCTCAGGGGCTCTCCGTGTCCCTCACTCGCCCTGCCGGGCAGCCCGCGTGGGCAGAGTCCCGTGGCCAGGCTTGTCCACGGGGAGCGGGCAGTCTGGGGCCTGGGGCAGCCCCGATGACCAAGCACGGGGCCCAGGCTGCAGGCCCCCACGACCCCCACGGGGGGAAGACGCCCATGGCAGGCCCCCACCTCGGCCCACCTCAGCATCTGCAGTGAGACGCAGCCAAAAGCTCCGGGGAAGGGCCGCCGGGGCCCCTGGGGACCCTGGGAAGGTGCCACCCGGTGGCAGCAAACCAGGCCACGCGCGGCCCGGCTTCCCGGGGCTCAGCTCATTCCTCCCGCACCTGTGACAGGAGCAACTGGCCAGGCCAGCCGCGGGGACAGCTGCCACCCAAGCCGCAGCAACCATGCCTTGTACTTTAATCCTCCTGGGCGGGGGAGAGGGGGGGTGGCCAGGGCTGGGGCCGGGCAGGCCCCCCGCAGCTGCCGGGGCCTCTCAGGGCGGATCAGGTTCCCCCGCACGAGTTCGGCGGACGCAGGGCGAATAAGTACACGGGAGAACCTGGGTCCTAAGTCGCCCCTCGGGCCAGCGGCGGACACAGGGCTTTCCCCGCGGAGGGGCACGCCGGGCCACCCCGCCCCGTTACCCAGCCACTCTGCCCGGGAGCGACATCAGCCCAGCAAGACGGGAGGTCACGGGAACGAGGAGACCCGTTCTGAATCGAGCGCTCTTAAGAGTGAACTGCAGGGGGGAGGGCGGTGACCCTGTGCCTCAGTCTCCCCTCTGCCTCTTCCCTGACGGGCATCACCCACCAAGAGCCCAGTCTGTCCCAGTCGTCCAAAGTAGGTAGGGGACCGCACCCGCAGCACGGAAGGACGCCCGAGAACCCAACCAACAGGCCACTCAAGCTGGGGACAGCAGAGGCAGTGTCAGAGTGCTGCGGGGCCCCACCCCCTCCCGGCTGGCTCTCCCGCCCGCCCCCCCGCCCCCGCCGGCCCGCTGCACCCCCGCCGCCCCTGGCCCCCCGCCAGCACAGCCTCCGGGCGCCGCCGGGACACTCCCCGGCCACTCACTCAGCACCACTGCTGTCACTGCTGTGGCTCAGAGGGTCCGCGGGGCAGCTGGAGTCCAGGACGCGGACCCCCAGGGAGTTGAGCGCGCGCGTCAGGACCGTCACCATCGCGTCCACGGACAGCTTCTCCAGGACGATCACCCGGCAGCGGCTGAGGAGGGCGGCGTTGACCTGGAAGGACGGGTTTTCCGTGGTGGCGCCGAGCAGCGTGATTGTCCCGCACTCCACGTGAGGCAAGAAGGTGTCCTGCCATGGGGGGGAAGCAGAAGACACGCGCCCTGGTCAGTGGCTGCCCACACAAGCCCACGTAAGTGGCCGAGCCGCCCCCCGCCCCCCGCCTTCCCGATAAGTGGCCTAGCCGTCCCTTCCTTCCCGTGTAAGTGGCCTCGCTGTCTCTTCCTTCCCACGTTAAGTGGGCTCCCTGTCCCCTCCTTCCTGCCCAAGTCCCCTAGCTGTCCCTTGCTTTTCCTACTCCCGATGGCGGCCTTCTAGCCTGCCGTCTGTACCGCCGCCAAGCAGGAGAGCAAGCGCTGTCCGGAGAAACAGCCTGGACACTGCTGATTTCTTCTACCTCAACGAGGCTAAGCTTAACCCAGCAACTCCTGAGAAATACAAATCTATAACGCTGACAGTAAGACGTGACGCTTTCCAGTGGAGGAGGTGAACGAACGTTCCCGTGTTCTACAACGACTAGTAACTCGGCTGAGATCTCTCCGTGGTAAACTCGGGGCCAAGCTGCCTGACACACGGCCCAGGGACATGTGAGCAATGAGAGGCTCCGAGGAGCCGGGCGCGACCCATGTCTCCCTGTGGACAGAGGGCGAGAACGCGCCGACCAAGCCTTTGTCCGGGTTCTTGGCCTCCCCAAGTGATGGTGCTCGATCCTCTGGTGTCCAGCGTGGGCCAAACAAAAGGCCAGAGAGACGCTCGGCACCTGCTGTGACTTGTTGAAGCGGTGGATCTCGTCGATGAAGAGGATGGTCTTCCTCTTGAAGAAGCTCTTCTCGTTCTGGGCTTGCTTGATGACGTCACGCACGTCGGTGGTCTTGGCGCTGGTGGCCGACAGGGTCACGAACCTGACGCCGTGCTTCTTGCTGTTGTTGGCTATGATGTGGGCCAGGGTGGTCTGGAAGAGACACGCGGGGGCTTGGGGTACTGAGGAGACCCCAAGAGAAACTGGGCACCACCACCTCCCAGACCTCCCGGGGGATCCAACACAAGGGGCCTCAGTGTGGAGACCAGCCTGAACACCCGGGCATGCTCTCCCCGTTACAAACAAGCTCGACCAGAACCGGGCCAGAAGCCCAGTGTGGAGCTAAAGCCGACCTCCCCCCTCCAAATCTCCCGGGGCTCCCATAGCTGCCTGGAGGTGGCTGGGGGAAGGGGCAGCGGGGGGCCCCGGGGAGCGCTGGAATCCAGGCCAGGAGCAGCTGTCCCGACTGGGCAGCGCCCGGTGGACAGCTGGGAGCTCCTGCAGCCAAGAACTCGGGGCAGAACCCGGGCGCAGAGCGGCACCCTCAACCGGGGTGACAGCGGGGAGCTTCAGCACGGGGCTCCGAGAGCAGAGGGCGCCCTGGCCCCCTGCAGGCCACTCTGACAGCGGAAGCCGCGGGCCAGAGGCCAGGGACCTCTCACAGCCCCGGGCCCTGACTGGTCCAAGGCTGCCGCAGTGCCAAACGGCCCCGCGTGTCACGCCCAGGCCACTCCACGGGGGGGCGGGGGGGGTGGGGGCTGCAGCTGCTCCCCATCCTGCCGGCTGCGGCCACCCACAGTGGATGAGCCACTGGGGGGGGGGGGGGGCTCGGGGCAGCGGCAGGATGGCCAGCGAGCAGCCCCCAGCAGCAGGGGCCAGGAATGGGTCCCCGGGGGCAGGAGCGCGCGACTGCTGCTGCAGGGGTCCTGGGGGAGGGGGAACAGGAGCGCGCGCCTGCTGCAGGGGTCCCGGAGGGGTAGGAGCTCGTGCCCACTGCTGCAGGGGTCCCGGGGGGCAGGAGCGCGCGCCCACTGCTGCAAGGGTCCCGGGGGGCAGGAGCGCGCGCCCACTGCTGCAAGGGTCCCGGGGGGCAGGAGCGCGCGCCCACTGCTGCAGGGGTCCCGGGGGGCAGGAGCGCGTGCCCGCTGCAGGGGTCCCGGGGGGCAGGAGCGCGCGCCCGCTGCTGCAGGGGTCCCGGGGGGCAGGAGCGCGTGCCCACTGCAGGGGTCCCGGGGGGCAGGAGCGCGTGCCCACTGCTGCACGGGTCCCGGAGGGGCAGGAGCGCGTGCCCACTGCTGCAGGGGTCCCGGGGGGCAGGAGCGCGTGCCCACTGCAGGGGTCCCGGGGGGCAGGAGCGCGCGCCCGCTGCTGCAGGGGTCCCGGGGGGCAGGAGTGCGCGCCCACTGCTGCAAGGGTCCCGGGGGGCAGGAGCGCGCGCCCACTGCTGCAGGGGTCCCGGGGGGCAGGAGCGCGCGCCCACTGCTGCAGGGGTCCCGGGGGGCAGGAGCGCGCGCCCGCTGCTGCAGGGGTCCCGGGGGGCAGGAGCGCGCGCCCGCTGCAGGGCCCAGCTCCGGGGGCGCAGGCAGGTGGCCGTGGGGGCACGCGAGGCGCCCACCTTGCCGCAGCCCGGCGGCCCCCAGAGGATGAGCGAGGGCACCTCGTTGGCGTCCAGCAGCGCGCGCAGCAGCGAGTCCCGGCCCAGCGCGCGGCTCTGCCCGACCAGGTCCCGCAGCGCGCCGGGACGCAGCTTGTCGGCCAGCGGCCGCCCCTGCAGCGCCTGCCGGAGCCCGGCCGCCCCGCCGGGGGCACCCGCGGGGGTCGGGGCCGGGGGCGCGGCCGGGGCCGGGGGCGCGGGCGCGGCGCCGCCGTCCCCGTCGCCGCCGTCGGACCCCGACGGGCGCCGCCGCTTGGGCGCGGGCTGCAGCAGGCAGCGGTCCAGGTGCGCGTTGACCTCCGCGGCGGGCACGGCCAGCTGGCACACGGGGCACTGCACCTGCGGCGGCGGCGCCGGGCCGGCCTCGGGCGCGCCCCGCTCCATGCCGCGCCCGGGCTTCCCGCGCCCGCCCGACGGGAAGGGGCGCCGCGCGGGGCCTGCCGGGAAATGTAGTCCGCGCCGGCTGGTCGGCCGCGGGCGGGGGCAGGGCCGGGCCGGAGCCTCGCGCGGCCTGCTGGGAAGTGGAGTCCGCGCCTCGTCGTCGGTCACCGGCCGCCGCGGCCCCGCCCACCCGGGTGTCAGCGCCTCGCGCGGCCCGTCGGGAAATGTAGTCCGGGGGGGGTGACGCGTCGCACGGCCTGTCGGGAGTTGTAGTCCGGCCGGCTCCCCCAAGTGCTCTCAGAGGCTTAAACTATCCTGAAGATATTTTCCTTACAAGAACTTGGGGCTGAAAATGCCATTTACTGCGTTGCTAGCTGCTGTGAGTCTCAGAAAGAAAGAAAGAATGGAAAGAAAGAAAGAAAGAAAGAAAGAAAGAAAGAAAGAGAGAGAAAGAAAGAAAAGAATGGAAAGAAAGAGAGAGAGAGAAAGAAAGAAAGAAAGAAAGAAAGAAAGAAAGAAAGAAAGAAAGAAAGAAAGAAAGAGCTGGGAGCAATTGCACAGCAGGTATTGCCTTGCAAGCACCGGACCTGGGTTCGATTCCCAGCATCCCATAGGGTCCCCTGAGCACCACCAGCAGTAATTCCTGAGTGCAGAGCCAGGAGGAACCCCTGTGCATCGCCAGGTGTGACCCAAATACACAAACCAAAACAAACAAACAAAAAAAGAAAACAAAGACTTTGAACATACAGGATAAAACCTCACAACTTACCAGGTAATCACTAAATTTATTTTCTAACCAATAAGTACATTGAATAGGGAATGATGACATCTTGGAAAGCCTGACGTTTGCAATCACCTGCCACTGATCACCTCCGCAGGGGTCTGTTCCCCTCTGGAAGTGTGCTCTGTCCAGCCGTACCTTCCTGGAACGAGTGTCCCGACATCTGTTTGGTCAGAAGAGCCTGGCTGGAAGAACATCCCCGGCGTAATTCCCTTCCTCTCATAGGGTCTCCTGACAGCTGGCAGGAGCAATCCCTGAGCAGGAGCAAGGAGTAAGCCCTGGGAACAGCTGGATGTGGCCCTCAAATTAAAAAAGAAAAAAGGAACCGGGATGAAGAAGAAATGTACATATGGAACGGAGGCGGAAGGGCAGCAAGAACCCTATCACGGTGGGGGCAAAATTCTAGTTTCTGAAAAAAAACGTTAATTTCTCAGCTCTGTTCACTGGAAGGATGAGTTCCGTGATGCCGCAGGTGCTGGCGTTCCCACCTCCTGGGTCTGGGTCTGGAAACGCTGTTCTCGGGAGGAAGCCTCCTTTGACCAACGGCAGGTTCTGGAAAGAGGCAACAGAAGTACCAGTGAGCCTGAAGCATCTCGAGGCAGGAAGGCAGGTCTGAACACAGCACAGATTCGCCACCAAGCACGCTGGGGGGTGGGGGGCCACTGACCAGAACCGAACAATTTGGACATGAAAAAGATTGCAATTAGGAAAAAAAATCAGTTATTTGTAAGTCCACTAATTCCTACTTTTTAAGCGAGGGAGAGAGGAAAAGAGATGGAAAGTTCTTCTTTTTTTCTTTTTTGCTTCTTGGATCACACCCGGTGATGCTCAGGGGTTCCTCCTGGCTTTGCACTCAGGAATCACTCCTGGAGGTGCTCGGGGGACCCTATGAGGTCCTGGGAATCGAACCCAGATCAGCCGTGGACAAGGCAAACACCCTCCCCACTGTGCTATCGCTCCAGCCCCTGGAAAGCTCTTTTTTTTTTTTTTTTGCTTTTTGGGTCACACCTGGCGATGCCCAGATGTTACTCCTGGCTCTGCACTCAGGAATTACTCCTGGCGGTGCTCAGGGGACCATATGGGATGCTGGGAATCGAACCCAGGTTGGCCGGGTGCAAGGCAAACGTCCTACCCGCTGTGCTATCGCTCCAGCCCCTGGAAAGTTATTTTTTTAAAAAAAGAAAAATGAATATGAATTAAATGTAGAGGAAATGGTAGAATCTAAGACTCCATTATTAAATAATTTCTATGCCAATAATTGATTCCTGTCAGCAGGGAGAGTGCAAACATAGAGTCATTGATTGATAAGGAACAGGAAACACACAAATTTCAATGAGCTGCTTATTATCTACAAAAAGAGGAAAAGCATGATTTTCTATGGGAAAAGTTTGCCAGACACTGTTTATTCAGGTCACCACACTGAACCTCAGGGGTCGATGTGCCGTCACCAACCTTCTCTTGTGACATTCTGGGAAAGAGCCAACATCTTGTATATGGTCGCCAGGTCAGACCAAAGGCTTTTCCAGACACGAAGAAACAATCAGGCAATTGGGTTTTGGATGTTTCGTTTGGTAGAGGGTCTTCAGAGTACGGGAATACTAAGGGCATCCAGGTGTTTTTTCCTTTGTCCTAAAGACTGAATATTATAGTTCCTCAATCAATAACCAGGAGACTAGAATGATAAGCCAGCCAAGCGCAGTATATGGTATTTTCTGGAAAAAGCATCTTCATCCTTGGGAGAAAGAAGCTGATATACTTAGGGATAAAGTCTAGAGTTATGGCAGACGTAGAAAATACTGTCATTTGGCGACAACGTGAGCAGAGAAAATGATGTCGGATGGAGATAGTTACAGACGCCTTTAAATGGAGAGAAAACCGAAACGTTAAACCCCAACTGAAAAGCACTTCCAGAGTGCTCCAGCAGGGGCCGCCAGAGCTGACTCTGGGAAATAGCCGCGGATCCAACCCGTTCTCTTGCACCTGTCAAGAATATTTCAAGGGAAGCACCTGGATTTGGACCCTGTGATACGTGATCCCGAATAATGGTGCAAATCCGGAGTTCTGGGCATCGTCTCAAACCTGGGTCAGCTGCGTGCTATGCAAAGGCCCTCTCTGCTATCCTATGCTCTGGCCCCTATGTTCGTGTTTTAAACCTTTTCCCTGCAAACCCAAGGTTTTTTAGTCTACAGAGGGCAGACTGTCGGATTCTCTCTCCCGGCCTTGGGAAGATGCAGCTGCCTGGGGCCCGGGTCCTGTGGGTCCCAAGCGACACACACGTGACCAGAACTTACCTCTGGGTTCTGTCTTTGCAGCCCCGAGGGAGGCGTCAGCGAGAGAGGCGGGCGTCTGCTTATCTGCAAGCCAGAGCCGGAGGGCGTGGGGGGTCCCTTCCTGCGTGTCCCCACCACCATGTTCCCGGGGAGGAGGCTGCAAGGACTCACGCCGCGTTTCCACGGCCCCCGGCTGGAGCAGCGCCCGGAGAAGGCCGAGAGGGCCGGCAGCCTTCTGGAAGGTCCTGGCACCCAGGACTCCAGCGCTGGCGCGAACAAGGTGAGCAGGTGGTTTTACTGTCCTCCCTTGCAGGGCGTTGGTTCTGTCTTTTCTTTTCCTGGGGGTGAGGATCTGTGTGGGTGCCTGGGGTCCATCGGGCTTGGGCTCCCCTTGGCTCTGTGCTCGGGGGTCACTCCTAGAGGGTCCGAGGCGGTTGCTGGGGAATCGAACCTGGGTTAGCCACCACTTGCAGAGCAAGTGCTCTAACTACTGGACCATCTCCCCGGCCCCCTGGTTCCAGTCTCGAGATCTTTGCTTTACCCAAGATAAAGCTCCTGGCATGTTCAGTGGCCCCTGGAAGTGCCCCCAGGCCATTCTGAAGCCTCACAGGGCACTTGGCAGGGCCCGCAGATACTGCCGCTGCCACGCTGCACGTGTTTGCAGGACCATCAGAAGGGTTTCTTTGCTTTGTTTTCTTTATGGATGCACCTGGTGGTGCTCAGGGCTTACTCCCAGGCTCTGTGCTCAGGGATCACTCCTGGCGGTGCTTAGGGCACCCGGCAGAGTCCTGTCCTGCTGGGTGCCAGTCTCAGCGGTGGGAAGTGACATCTCACTGTTGCTCTTTTTTTTTCTTTTTTTTTGCCTTTTGGGTCACACCAGGTGATGCTCGGGGGTTACTCCTGACTCTGCACTCAGGACTTACTCCTGGCGGTGCTAGGGGAACCATATGGGATGCTGGGACTCGAACCCGGGTTGGCGGCGTGCAAGGTTAATGCCCTACCCGCTGTGCTATCGCTCCAGCCCTTTGCTGTTGCTCTTCTTCGTATTTTCCTGATGCTAAGTGCCGAGGAGCACTTTAACGCGAGCCTCCGACCAGAGGGATGCTGGCTGAGCTCTGTTTTCCGACGGGGCCGTGCCAGTGCAAGTCTAGAAGGCCAGTCTGCGTGGCAGGCGAGGACTAGGGGCGCAGCTAACGAATCCGGGTGGCCGGTGGCTCCAAGAGAGGGAGGCTGGGGTCCCCCTGCAGGGTCTGTGCCCCCAGCCTATGCTCTGCAGGAACGCCAGGTCCCTCTGGCCAGCAGGGGCGGTGTTACGTGCGCCTGTGTCCACCCCCGGGGTGGCCCCTCCCGGGGGTGGGCGGGCAGGGGCGGGTGCTGAGCGTTTCTGCAGCGGGGCCAGCCCGAGGTGGCCCGGGTGTCAGATGCCGTTGGCGGACACCTGTCCCGGATCCGTCAGCCGGGCCCTCCTGGCCGCCCGCCCCTGCAGCAGTGCCCGTGCACGGTCCGGTGCAGACCCCCGCGCCCCCTGCCCTGCGCAGCTGGGCACCCCGGGGCGGGATGGAGGCGGCGCTGCGCAGGAAGGACATGTGGCTGATCGGGGGCGTGTGTCTGCTGTCCTCCTCCATTCTCTGGCTCCTGCTCCGCTCGGCGCTGGCCCGGGCCGGCCTCACACAGGTAGCCCCTTGCTCTGCCCTGGGACCAGGGTGCCAGTCTGGGGGAGGGGCTGCCCCCCGCGTCCTGGGGCCTGATGCACCTCTGCGAGGGAGGGGGCTAGTTGCAGGGGCAGGCCTGGGACAGGTGGCAGCAGTGCCCAGCCGGGCTCAAGCACCCCTGGTTTTAGGGCAAGGAGAGCGAGGGAGTCAGCGCCCGGCTGGGCGCTGAGCTGGGCAGGGTGGCCGGCCGGAGCAGAGCGTGCTTTGGGGCTTGCCAGGGGGGCACTGGGCGCAGGGGCACTTGCTCTCGGGGGAGGGGGGGTGGGGGCAGCATTGCCTTCCCCGTGACCGCAGCTATTCTAGGCTGGGACCGCAGCCAGGAAAATGGAATTCTCCAAGAAGAGACAGATTCCAGGCGGCCGGGCGGGAGGGCTTCCTGAGGGAGGGGGTCCCGGGCTGGGGGAAACGCTTCCGGCAGACGGCATCCTTGCGCCCACTTGGCACCTGGTTCACCGATTTGTTGTTGTTTTGGGGTCACACACTGAGGTGCTCGGGGGCTACTCCTGGTTCTGAGTTCAGGGGTGACCCCTGGCGGTGCAGGGCCCGGGGGAGCCTGAATGGGGAGGTGAGGGCTGTGGCTGTGGCTGGGCTGGCCGCGGGCCTCACCCCTGCACTGTCTCTCCAGTCCGGACCCGCTGGTTCTGTTTGTGTTTGGCCATAACTGGAAGTCCTCGGGCCTTACTCCCGGTTCTGCGCTCAGGGGTCACCCCTGGTGGGCCCGGGAGACCATATGCGGTGCCGGGCTTTGAACCCGGGTCAGCTGCACGCAAGGCAAGCGCCCTGCCTGCTACCGTCTCTCCGGCCCACTGTTCGCAGACTTGGTCCTGCTGCCTAACTGTATGTCCCCCAGCAAATCCTTTCTTGGCGGGGAGAAGAGTGGATCACTGGTTCTCCACAGACAAGGCGGATTGTGTGCATGGGCTAGTTCGGTGTGTGTCAAAGGTGTGTTTCAAAAGGTGCCTGTGTTCACACAGCCGACGAGGAGAACTTTTCACAAACGCACGTTAAGAAATTCTTATTTCGGGGCGTGAGAGAATATTGTTTCTCTCTCTCTTTGGGGCTGCACCCATGGCTGCTGGGGGTCCTGCAGGCTGCGAATAAGCCTGTGCTCAGACGGTGGGTGGACTCGAGGCTCAGGTCACTGTGCTCCGGCTCCCCCTGGGACCCGAGGCCATGAGCGGTTTCCTGAGCGTTTGTCCTGTTCTCCAAGCTCTGTCTGTCTGGAGCTGAACTCACACACCAGGCATACCCCCCCTTGGCGTCACTTCCAGGTCTCAGGACAATTCAAGTGAGGTCGCTTTGCTGTGATTGGTGGAAGGGAACTCAGAGCTTCTTTCTCTGAAAGTCCAGGGAGTCTGGTCAAGGCAGAGACGTGGCAGGTCGAGTCCGTGGTGCGGAGAGCGGCCACGAGCGCCCGGCACCAAGGTCGGTCCCTGCACCAGGTCTTCATCTGCTTCCCTTTCCTGTTGCAAAGTGGACACTGGGGTCTGGACTCAGTCCTTCACATCCCACCTCCAAGATTACTTAAGTGTCCCCGGGACTCCACTGTTAATTGTTTTTTTTGTTTTTTGTTTTTTTTTTTTTTGCTTTTTTGGGTCACACCCGGCGATGCACAGGGGTTCCTCCTGGCTCTGCACTCAGGAATTACCCCTGGCGGTGCTCAGGGGACCATATGGGATGCTGGGAATCGAACCCGGGTTGGCCACGTGCAAGGCAAACGCCCTACCCGCTGTGCTATCAACCCAGCCCCTCACTGTTAATTGTTTTTGCATCGCCTCATATACAAAGATGAGCAAAGTCAGTGAGATTTTAGCAACGGTTTCAGGTTTCAGTGATGGTTTCATGGTTTCAGGGTGCTGATACTAGATTTTCGGACGTATAGACAGACACACAGACACACAGACACACACAGACACACAGACAGCCACACAGACACAGACACACACAGACACAGACACAACACAGATACACACAGACACACATACAGACACACACACACACACACACACACCACATGCACACAGCCCTTTACTGGCCTGCAACCTTGAACATCACCCCCAATTCTCAGCAGCCTGGTGGTCCCAGGTCTGGGGTCTGGACACTGGCTCAGGACGCTGCTTCCTGGTCTTTGTCCCCTGCCCCCGGTCCCCTGGCCCCCAGTTGTCCTTTTCTGTCACCTTGCAGTGACAGAGCGCAGAGCAGGGCTGGGTGATAAGAGGCAGTGGCGGCGGGAAGGGGAGGGGCGGGCACTCACAGCGGCCATTCTCCAGGGACGCCCCTCCCTCCACCCTCCCGCGACCGCTGTCCCTGTTGGGGGATACCTGGGGGTCCCCGTGCTTGCGTGCAGCCCTCCCACAAAGCTCCCTGGGATTCGCACTCCGACCCCGGTGTTTGCCTGCTGGCTGTGTGCTGGCATCAGAGGTCAGAGGTCAGAGGTCCGAAACAGCAGGATGGAGCTGTCCCCCTCATGCCGGCCAGGCAGGTGCCTCTGGACCCTGAGCCCGTGGGGAGAGACGCGGGGGCGAGGGGACGGGGTGAAAGAGCGAAGGTGGGAAGCCCAGCAAGGGTGGCCTCCGAGCTGGTCACTGGCGGGCGGACGGTGGACGGGGTCCCCCAGCTGCCATTGGGTGCAGAGACGCCGGCGTGTCCTGCTGCACGTGTGACTGTGGTCCCGAAGCTCAACCTCACTCTTGCCTTTCTCTCTGGGGGCTGGAGGAGCCGTGGCCAGTGGGGCGGTCAGTGGGGCCAGCACGGTGATTACCACCTTGCTCTCTCCGGCCCTCACCCGGGACTTGCTGTTTGGGAGGCGCGTGGTCTGTGGACCCATCGGGTCTTGGGTGCGGCTTTGCACGCACCCGCCGCTGTTGGGGACCCCCCCACCCCCCCAACAAGGGGGCAGACATGGGAACAGGAAGCAAGGGGCTTGCTTGGCCCCGACCCCAGCTCTGGGGCCGTGTCCCCGGCTGTCATCCCTGATGGCAAGTTGAGGATGGTTTGCTGACAGCCAAGCCGCATTTCTCGAACGTCGGGTCGCCCCTCACTGTGTGGACACGCCCTGTCCTCCATGCCGGCCAACCGTCCCAGGCACCTTGGTGGCCTCCCAGCTTAGCTGCGGTCAGGGGCACTGCTGGGACGGGGTCCCTGGGGCCCTCATGGTTCTGCTTCATTTCCCTTCAGCATCCCAGGGAGGGGGCTGGGCCTCACTGCTGTGGAGGGTCTGTCCCCTTCTCTAACGTGGCCTGCAGCGGCAGGTGGTTCAAAGGAAGCAGCCACACGGGTGTGTGTGTGTGTGTGTGTGTGTGTGTGTGTGTGGTGTAAGCTCATTAAGATCTCTCTCTCTCTCTCTCTCTCTCTCTCTCTTTGCTTTTTGGGTCACACCCGGCGATGCTCAGGGGTTCCTCCTGGCTCTGCACTCGGGAATCACTCCTGGCGGTGCTGGGGGACCCTATGGGATGCTGGGAATCGAACCCGGGTCGGCCGCGTGCAAGGCAAACGCCCTCCCTGCTGCGCTATTGCTCCAGCCCCTTTTTGTTGGTTCTTTGGGTCACTCCCAGCTCTGTGTCCGGGGTCACTCCTGACTCTGTGCTCAGGGCTCACTCCCGACTCTGTGCTCAGGGTCACTCCTGGCGAGCTCCATATAGGGCACTGAGATCTGGTCACACGTAGGCGGGCAAACCTCCCCGCAGTCCCGTGGCTCGGGATTGCTCTGTAGGGCAGCGAGCCGCGGCTTCCTCCGGCTCCCCCATGTGCTGCGAGGGTCACTCTGCTGGAGACTGTCCAGCACAGGCGACGGGCACCGAGACCAGTGGTCAGAAGCAAAACTAGCTGGGATCTACTTGGAAAAATCAAACGCGGTAGACAAAATCAAAAGCGAGCCGTCTCCGCAGACTCTGCTGCGGGCACTGTATCGCCTGGACATGATCCGAAACAGCGCCCACAGTGGGTTCCCTTATTCACGCTGACCCTGGGACAGCCGGCCAGGGACCGCAGCTGACCCCTCGGTCCTATCATCCCTGGCGGGCTAGCAGTGCCCTCTAGTGGCGAGAGTCTGCACCCACGCCCTCTAGGAAAGGCCTCTACCTGCCGGGGCCCATCCTGGTCGCAGGGCAGAGCAGCTGGGAAACCGCTGGTTGGCGGAGAAAGGCCGGGGACAGCCCGTGGGACACACGCAGCCAGCTTGAATTCAGTGGCCGTGAGCCGAGGCACTGGGAGGTGGGTCCTGTCTCTGTCGCTGATTTGCTGAGCCGAAGAGCTCGCGGCCACCCCCGGCGGCTGACGCCCCTCCTGTCCTGATTTCAGGGGGAGTTTGGCAGGTCTGTGCACGTGGGTTTGATCTCGCGACAGACACGGTTCCCACGCGAGGTCACGGCTTGACTCCCCTCGCCTCCTCGGAGACTCAGAGTTTGTCACGCAAGGAGCATCCCCAGGCTGGGTGTCTGCTAATAATTGGCTTATTCTGACACACGCCCCTGTCTTCAGCTGCCGACTCGGGGCTTGGCCAGCAATCGAGACGGTGGACAAACAGGAAGCTCAGGTGCTGCCGGCCAGGTCTGCGGACCCTCGCCATAGCCTCAGGCTCGTGCCCGCTCCTGCCGGGACCCTCACAGGCCTCGCTTCCCCCTGGAGGTTTCTCCGGCGGTGGTTCCCACCCCTGCTTTCCTCCCAGACTCCTCCTGACCCGGGGGACGATGGAGAAGTTGACCAGAGTCCAGTTCCCCGAAGACACCCCGGCGGACACTGTCCCTCACGTTCTTCTGGACTCTCGGGCGATGAGGGGGACCCTCCAACAGCCTCAGTTCCCCCTTGAGGCGCCTGGCAGGTTCCAGATGGGAACTTGCCTTGGAAAGCCGGAAGATGATGCAGGTGTGTGACATGGGGTCACGGGGAGCCTCTCTCTTGCCGGGCCAGAGGGGTCTGAGACCTGCTTCAGCGGGGAGATGGTTCTGCTGGGCCCATATTGCCCAAATGTCCCGGGGTCCGGACTGGCCAAGGTTGGAGCAAGCCTGACCCTGAGTTCTCAGAGCTTTGTGGGTCTCAGACTGTAATTCCTGGGGCTTGGTCAAGCTAGGCACGGGGCTGGCACACACCTGGCATGCAACCAACCCTAGTTTTTTGGTTTTATTTTTTTGCTTTTTGGGTCACACCTGGCAATGCACAGGGGTTACTCCTGCCTGGCTCATGCCCTCAGGAATTACTCCTGGCGGTGCTTGGGGGACCCTATGGGATGCTGGGAATCGAACCCGGGTTGGTTGCATGCAAGGAAAACGCCCTCCCTGCTGTATTATCACTCAGACCCCCAAATCCAGTTTGGTCCCTGACACCTCACATTCCCTTGAGCATGGTCAGGGAAGAGGAGGCCCCGAGCCCCTCCCGAGTGGCCCAGGAAATCCCTGAGATTGGGGTCTTGGACGGCACCATGTCCCTCACGTGCGTCTGACCCTGCCTCCACCCGCAGCTCAGTGGTAGTCTCAGGTACCACTAGGAAGCCCCCCGTCCTCAGTGCTGGCTGTGCAGGGCTGGCGGGAGCCCAGGCAGCTCCCGTAGGGGGTTCTGGGTGTCGGCGCAGAGAGGTGACCCCACGTCCGGCTTCTGTTCTCATTTCTTCTCCTCCAATTCCCCCCGACTTCTCCCAAACTCGTCTATGTTCTGGAATCTTCCCGTCCTCCTAGACCCGATGGAATCCGACCTCCCCCACCTGGAACCCGCTGGACCATCCTTTTGGTATCCCACGTGCGGGGGGGGGGGGGGGCGGAGGTGTACTTGTCATGGCTCAGGGCTCTCCCGTGTGCAAAACATGCACGCGGCATTTCCAGTTCTTCGGGACAATTCGAGTTAGGACGCTCTGCCTTGACTGGCAGGAGGGAACACAAAGCTTCTTTCTCTGAAAGTCCAGAGAGTGTGGTCAAGGCAGAGAGACGCGGCAGGTCGAGACTCTGCTGCAGAGAGCGGCCGCGACGGCCCGGCACCAAGGTCCCTGCGCCGGGCCCCCGTCCGTTTCCCTTCCCTGTTGCAAAGTGGACCCTGGGGTCTGGAGTCCGCCCTTCGCGTCCCTCTCTCCCTGCGTGACGGCCCTTTGCCCCATGTCCCTGGTTCCAGTTACATGTTTAAGCCCCTGGTGTCACTGGTGACCTTTCTACGATTCCCATTTCAGGGGGCGTTGGCCGTCCCTGGACAAGTGTCAAACTCGCCCAAAGATGAGAGTGACCGAGAGGCGTGGGGGGGAGCATGCAGAGCCCAGCTGCGCCCAAGTGCTCCCCCAGCCATGTTGTCACCCTCCATGCGATTCTTCGAGGTGGGTGCCGGCCTCCACTGGTTTTTCTCCTACTGCCCCCAAACCCTCGCTCGTCTCTGGGGGTGCCTGGGAGGGGAGAAGCGGATGCTGTCATTGCCTGCTGCTGGTTAGGCTGTAAATGGGCTTTGCACCCCCCCGGAGTCCTGAATGAAGTTGCATCGACTCTTCCTCTCACAGCTCAGTTAGCGCCTCCCGACTCCCTCGTCTGCCCACGCAGGCTGACAACCACCCGTGCTTCCGACGGCTCGTGCTTCTGAAGCAACCCCACAAGCAGAGCCACTGAATTCCTGTCCCCTCCACGGCTTTGCAAAGCCCCTGGCACGTCTTGATTTCTGGAGCTTGTGAATTCACGGGGCGGCTGTGGGAACTCACTCGTCGCGAATGCGTTTCCTTCCGTTCTTTCCACCGTGGCGGCCTCCGTCTCTGCCTCTCCTGCACGAGTCCAAATAAGTGTCTCGTGCATTTATTAGCAAGTTGGCTGTGTCCACCCCCAGGAGACTCAGAGATCTGTTTCTGAGGTCATACACTGGACCTGGCAGTGTGATATAGGATATTGTACACAGTTAAATGGTGGCTGGAGTGATAGCACAGCAGGTAGGGTGTTTGCCTTACGTGCAGCCAGACCAGCCGGGTTCGATTCCTCCGCCTCTCTCGGAGAGCCCGGCAAGCTACCGAGAGTATCTCGCCCGCACGGCAGAGCCTGGCAAGTTCCCCGTGACGTATTCGATATGCCGGACACAGTAACAGCAAGTCTCACGATGGAGACGTTACTGGGCCTGCTCGAGCAAATTGATGAGCAACGGGAGGACAGTGCAGTGCTTATTTCACCCTGTGACCCAGGAACCTGACTCCTAGTGGAGGTGGCCGAAAGGGGTGTCTCTGGGGTCTATGACCCACCGCCCCCGGGCATCTGCAGTGAGTCCCGTGCACGCCCGGAGCAGCCACGACCTGGGCACAGCGGAGATGAGTGGGCAGTGAGGGGTGGTCTGTGGACGCCATGGCGGGCCCTCGGCTTTGAGGAGAGATTCTTCTCCCAGCCCTTTACTGAGGCACTGCAGTTTGTGATGATGTTTACGGTAGTTTCATGGGTCCACTGGCCGGGGAGCACCCCCGCTGCCCTCTCCCTCCACCCGCCCCCCAGTGCTTCTCCTGCTCCCCCCACCCCAGACTGTGTGCTGGATTCTGTGCCAGCCCTGCAGTTCTGCTCCCTTCTGAGGGTCTCGAGACCCCACCCCGAGAGGGTCGTTCGTGTCTGTCCGACGCCCTGTAGCTGCATCCTACAGCTCATCTCCGCTGTAGCCCTTTCTGAGAAATGCAGGGTGTTCCGGGGGACGCACCGAGCACTGCTTCTTGAGCCGCCCAACAGTACGGGGGCATCTGGGTTGTTTCCATGTCTTGGGGGCTGTTCTGAGCACTGCAGTGACTCTGGATGTGCAGATGTCTTGAAAAAGGACAAATTCCTGCCGTCCACTACAGCAGAAGTGCCTTCAGAAGGGCTTCCAGGGCGTCAAGAAGGCGGAAGGACATGGACAAGGACCAGGCGGCCTCACTCGTGGGCCTTTCTTTCTTTCTTTCTTTCTTTCTTTCTTTCTTTCTTTCTTTCTTTCTCTTCAATATAAGGAAACGAAGCAAAGGAATAGGCAGTGTCCGGTGAATGGACGCCCGTGGGCTGACGGAGCCCACGTGGGGCGGGCCAGTGGATAGTGAGGCCTCTGGGCAGTGGTGGGGGGTGTTGGCCCTTCGAGGGGGGCTTAGCGTGGTGATTTTGTGATCCTTCACCATAAACTACTCATGCTGGGGGGCTGGAGCGACAGCACAGCGGGTAGGGAGTTTGCCTTGCACCCAGGCTGACCCGGGTTCGATTCCCAGCATCCCATAGGGTCCCCCGAGCACCGCCAGGAGTGATTCCTGAGTGCAGAGGCAGGAGGAACCCCTGTGCATCGCCGGGCGTGACCCCAAAAGCAAACAAAACAAAACAAAGCAAAAACACCTCATGTAAACCTCATTTTTTTTTAAATGAAGCTTAAAAAAAAAAGAATCAAAACCCCAAATCTGACCCGAGAGCAGATTCTCCGAGGAGGAGAGGCTCGGCGGGCCGGCCGGGAGCAGAAGGTCCTGTCCCTGAGGATAATTACAACAAAGTGACCCGTCGTCGGGTCTATTTGAGGAGCCGCGTGAAACCCAAGCCCGGTGCCGCTGGCCCTCGGCGCGGCCACGAATAGACGCGGACAGGTGGGGCCGGGGAAGGAGGGAGGGTGGGAGTGAGCGGACGGGGCGAGGTCACTCTCAGCCGGCCCCCAGGCTCGGGGGGCCCTTCCCTCCCGTCCCCTCGCTGGGCCCCTCAGCTGGCCAGGCTCCGGCTGTGCCCCCAGAGCGGACGGTCGGCTCTCGCCCAGCCCCTTGTCCAGCTTGCGTAGGTCCACCCGGCCCCCGGGAGGTCAGCCCCCTGCCCCGCCCAGCAGGCCAAGTGAGAAGGGGGAGCAGTGGCCCCCGCAGACCCTTGGAGGGAGTCGGAGTGACGGGCTGGAGAGGACCCGGCCGGCCCACGGCGAGGTCCAGCCTCCTTACTGGACATGTGCTCACCGCATGTGTGTGTGTGAGTGTGTAAGTGGGAGTGTGAATTTGTGAGTGTGAGTGTGTGAGTATGAGTGTGTGAATGTGTATGTGTGTGAATGTGTATTGTGTGAGTGTGAGTGTGTGTGAGTATGTGAGTGTGAGTATGTGTGAGTGTGAGAATAAGTGTGTGAGTGTATGTGTGATGTATGAGCGTGCAAGTGTGTGTGTTTGTGTGCATGTGTGTATCTGTGTGTGCATGCATGTGTGTGTGAGCAAGCGAGTGTGTGTGAGTGTGTAAGTATAAGTATGTGAGTGTGTGTGTGTGAGTATGAGTGTGAGTGTGTGCATGAGTGTGTGATTGTGAGTGTGTGCGTGTGTGTGAGTGTGTGAGTATGAGTGTGTGTGAGTGTGTGCATGCGTGTGTATGTGAGTGTGTGAGTGTGTGCGTGTGTGTGTATGTGAGTGTATGAGTATGTGTGAGTGTGTGCGCATGTGTGTGAGTATGAGTGTGTGAGTGTGTGTGCATGCATGTGTGCGTGTGTGTATGTGAGTTTGTGAGTGTGTGAGTGTGTATGTGTGTGTGTTGGGGATGGGAGGAGAGGATCAAGCCCAGGAAACCATTTTTTCCTTCTCTTCCACATCATAACAGGGCAAACGGGCCCTCGGCAGTGTCCAGTGTCCAGTGTCCGGAGTGGGCAGGGGGAGCCTGTGGTGGTGGCAGAAGAGGCGGATGCCGTCGGGGGTGGGATGGCTCGATGCAGCAAACGCTGTTTCCCCGGGGGTCTGCCGGGCGCGCCGCCCTCGGGAAGGGCCTTCGGGGGGCTTGAGGAGAAGCCGGGCCGAGCTGGGCAGGGCGGACCTGGAGAGGGGCACCCCTAACGTACCCCTCGGGGGCCAGGCGCCGTCCGGCCGGAGCCCCCCGGCCCTGATTCCCCGCAAACGTCCCCCCCGCCCCGGCCACCCCTCCAGCTCCCAATTCTGGCCCGTGTGGGCCTCCCGCCGGGACTTCTTAGAAATGAAATTATCCTTGGTGCTGTGCCTCTTCCTTCTGCAGTTACCCTGGCTGTATTTTTAGCCCGTTTAAGGGCCGTTCAAAGCCCGGCTGGCCCCTACGGTTCCGATGCCGGTGGCTGCTGACTGCCCCGTCTGAATCCGCGCAGTTGTCATTCCGCCCGGCCGGCTGGCCTGAATCCCCTTTTCTGTGAGGAGACCTTTGGCGGTTTATACATTTTAATGCGGGCTGCGGGCTGCCAGGGCGTTTCTGGAGCCGGCCCAGGTTCCAGCAGGCCCCGCTGGGGGATGAAAGGCGGGCCGTCGGCGCGGCCTGGACACTGGGCCCTTTCAGAGTTCACTTTCAAAGCCCCGGCACCTCCTGCTTTTTTTTTTTTTTCCCCCTTTTAAAACCCATTTCCTGGAAATAGGTCTTGGTGGCGCTAATGGATCATTTTTCACTTTGTATTTTTTTTTTCAAGGTGCATACATGCTATTTTTTCCCTCCTCCCTCTTGCCAAAAAAAGTGGAAAAAGGCAAAAAAAAAAAAAAAAAAAAAAAAGCTGCCCGGGGTGTGGGTGAGGGGCCAGGCCCGGTGAGTCTCCTGTGAGTTCAGCCGCACAGACCAGCCCAGTCCTGCCGCTCCGGCTGTTTCATGGGCCGCGGGGGCCGCACACCGCCCTATTCATTCCCGCTCCCTCACACTGGGCCGATTATTCGAGCAAAATGCTGAGTAAGAGAAGGGGTGAGGCGGCTCCGGCAGGGAACCTGCTGTGGGTTCAGGCTGCAGCTGGGCCTGAGGCCTGCGTTCCACCCACTCACTCCTCCGGCCCCCACCTGCCCCCCGAGTGTCTCCTGGACCCATGGGGTCCCTCCCTACTTGCTGGTTTACACACAGCTGGGTCTGGGGGGCCTCCTGGTGGGCATCTGGGCAGTTAAGGTTGCTTCCTGGAGGAGGAGGAGACATGTCTCTTCCGGGGCTGAGACACAGGGAGGCAGGGAAGGGGCTCGCTTGCCTGGTTTGCTCCCTGGCCCTGCCCGGACAGAGCCCAGGACATCACTCGGCATAACCCAGAGCCTCCCTCACCCCGGAGACTGTGAGCCTCGTCTTTTTTAAACTTTTTTTTACTTAAAAAAATGTTTTTTTATTGAATCACTGTGAACTACAGTTACAAAACTTTCATGTTTGAGTTTCAGTCATACAATGATCGAACACCCATCCCTCCCTCCACCAGTGCCCATTCCCCACCGCCAAGGAGCGATAGCAGAGCGGTAAGGCGTTTGCTTTACACGCAGCCGGCCCGGCCGACCCGGGTTCGATTCCTCAGTCCCTCTTGGAGAGCCCGGCAAGCCACCGAGAGTATCCCGCCCGCATGGCAGAGCCTGGCAAGCTCCCCGTGGTGTATTCAATATGCTAAACACTTAATCACTTAATCGCTTAACTTCCCGTTAGTCGTCGATTTGCTCGAGCGGGCGCCAGTAACGTCTCCATTTGTCCCTGTCGCGTGCTAGTGTTAAACACAGTAACGACAAGTCTCACGATGGAGACGTTACTGGTGCCTGCTTGAGCAAATCGATGAACAACGGGAGGACAGTGCTACAATGTCCTCAGTATCCCTCCCTCCTATCCCACCCCTTCCCCTGCCTCGATGGCAGACAATTTCCCCCATACTCTCTCTCTCTGCTTGGGAGCATTATGGTTTTCAGTACAGACGCTGAGAGGCCAACGCGTTGGGTCCTTGATCTACTCTCAGCACACGTCTCCCGTCCCGAGCGATGCCTCCAACCATCACTGACTGAGCGATCCCTTCTCCATCCCAGCCGCCTTCTCCCCCACCTCGTGGGGCAGGCTGCTGGCCGTGGAGCGATCCTCCTGGCCCGTGTCTCTCCTGTGCTTCTTTGAGCCCGTCTTTGCCTGCCCCGAGAGCTCCCTGGTCCAGGCCCTCTGTTCTCTGGCTCTGTTCTCTGCTCTCTGCCCTTCTCTCCCTCTCGAGCTGCTGCTCCGTTGGAGGGAAGACAAACCTTGGCGAGTCCTCAGGACAGTCCAGCCTCGAGGACAGCCACCTGCGCGGCCACTCTGCTGGGACACACCGCGGTGAACCCTCCGGGCCCCGTGGAAGAGGGAGCCACGCCTCGTGGCGGATTCTCACAGGGTCCTCGGCCCTTTGACCCGCTCCTCCTGCAAGAAGTGAGCCGAGGCACAGAGGGGCTGGCGCTGAAGAGGCTTGGGTCTATCTTTCTGTTTTACTTTTTTTTTCTTTTTTGGGTCACACCCGGCGATGCTCAGGGGTTACTCCTGGCTCTGTACTCAGGAATGACTCCTGGCGCTGCTCAGGGGACCATATGGGATGCTGGGAATCGAACCCGGGTTGGCCGCGTGCAAGGCAAACGCCCTCCCCGCTGTGCTATTGCTCCAGCCCCTCTGTTTTACTTTTTATTTCCTTTTGGCTTTTGGGTCAGACCTGGCGATGCTCAGGGGTCACTCCTGGCTCTGCACTCAGGAATCACCCCTGGTGGTGCTTGGGGGATCGTATGGGATGCCAGGCGGGGCGGGGATCGAACCCGGGTCGGCCGCGTGCAAGGCAAACGCCTTTCTCCTCACTGTGCTATCGCCCTGGTGGGTCTATCTGTAAAGGGGGCCTGGCAGCTCCAGCTGGAGGAGCAAAGTCTTTGGGGCCCACGGGACAGTCCAGCGGGTGTGTGGCTGCCTTGTCTCCTGTCTGCAGGCGGCCCTCGCTTGATCCCTGGCCCACCTCCGGCCCCCGAGTACCCCCAGGGGTTCCTACTGAGCACGGAGCCAGAATGAGCCCCGAGCACCTCCATCACCACTGCGTTTCTGAGGGCTCTTCCCCTCGGAGTGTCTCTTTGGTAGGGACTTGTTCCTGTAACAGAGAACACAACACGTCCTTCCTCCTCGGGAGACAGCGTGATTTTATTTTTATTTTTTATTTATTTATTTTTTTGTGAATCTTTTTTTTTTTTTAAATTTTTATCAGTGAGACATCATGAGACAGCATGATTTTAAAAAGTTGGCTCTTCCCCGTATAACCCACTTAGTCCAATTCCCTGGCTCTTACGTTTGGGCCGGAGTTGAACACTTGTGTCATTTATTTATTTATTTATTTTGCTTTTCGGGTCGCACCCAGCGATGCACAGGGGTTACTCCTGGTTCATGCACTCAGGTATTACTCCTGGCGGTGCTTGGGGTACCATATGGGATCCTGGGAATCGAACCTGGGTCGGCCGCGTGCAAGGCAAACGCCCTAACCTGCCGTGCCATCGCTCCAGCCCCCTCAGATTTAATCTAATATTTCTGTTGGGGCACACACCGGACAGTGTTGGGCTGCCCCTGACCGGTACTTGGGGAC
Organism: Sorex fumeus; assembly: GCF_029834395.1. Lineage (NCBI taxonomy): Eukaryota > Metazoa > Chordata > Mammalia > Eulipotyphla > Soricidae > Sorex > Sorex fumeus. Next base: position 2,632,527 of record NW_026606275.1, read on the forward strand.
CAGGGTGAAGAGCAGGAAAGAGTGTTTGGTGCTGGGGATTGAACCCAGGTGGAGGGTCCTGCTCTTTCTACCCTGTTGTCTGCATGTGAGGCCCACGTGGGGGGTCTCTAAGAATCAAGGGGCAGGGAGATAGTTCAGGAGCTAAGGCACTCGCCCGGCAGGCAGGCAGTCGGCACCGTTGATCTCCGGCACTGCCACGGCCCCCCGAGCACCACCAGGAGTGACTCCTGAGAGCAGAGTCAGGAGCAAGTCCTGAGACACCTGGGCACAGCCCCGTCCCCTGCCTCCCCAAAGAAATGAAGAATGCAGGTCGCCTGTCAGACGATTCTTAGTGTGCAGAAATAAGACAGAAGCGTAAATGTTTCCTCTTCTTGTTTTTGCTTCTGTGTGTGTGTATGTGTGTGTGTGTGTGTGTGTCTGTGAGAGAGAGAGAGAGAGAGAGAGAGAGAGAGAAAGAGAGAGAGATCAGAAGTCCATTTACTGTTATTTTAACAAGGTTTAAAGAAGGAGGGCAGCATGGAGTAGGAAAGGGTACTCTACACTAGGGAAGGATACTCTTTAAATACTGAAGAAGGATATACTCTGGAAATACCGGGAAAGGATACTCTGGAAATATCAGGAGAGGGTACTCTGGAAATACTGGGAGAGAATACTCTGGAAATACCAGGAACAGACACTCTAGAAATACTGGGAGATCGTACTCTGGAAATACTGGGAAAAGATACTCTGGAAATACCAGGAAAAGATACTCTCAAAAGAGGGCTTTGCACCAGCAATACAAGCCCTTCCCCGGCCATCCCGGCTGCCCTTGCTGCCCTCCTCGCGGCCCTTCTGCCGAGACACGCACCAGGTTTCTGGACACAGGACAGACACCGCGGCCAGCCACACCTCGGAGCGCAGAGTCACCTCGGACCGATTTAGGACCAGTGATAGCAGACTCGGGAGAGCTCGCCTTTGCTCCATTTGGCAGGGACAAGGTTTGATTTTTTAAAAAAATGAGCGTAAACAAGGTTGCAGGCTGGTAACGTGGGGCAAGGGAGCTGTCGCGGGTATTATTAGAACGTCCGGTGGGGGACACGCGGCTCCCGGGGCCTAATCTTGTGTTTGACAAACACCTCCCTCGAACGTTCGCAGCTGGTCCTGTGCCACATCTGTGGAGCTGCTGTAAAAACCCGGCTGTTCTGCAGACAAACCTATCAATCAATCAATGAATCAATCAATTGACCCTTGATAGCTTTCTCCTGAGTCTCCTGCCTCTGCGCCTGGCTGTCCTCACTGGGGCCCCTTGGAGGAGGGTGGCTTGAGTTTCCCCCCCAACCCCGAGCAGAGCCCCGGCAGCTGAAGACCTTTGGTTCCAGCCACAGTCATGCTTAAAACCATTCTCCACACGTCTGGACGAGCCTCACACATGAAGGAACCGGCAGAGGAACCCACGTATGCGGGACCCGGGGTGTAGTTCTTCAAGCCTGCTCGGATTGGGACTGGGGCCTCCTCCACCCAGATTCCCCATCTTCCAGTATGTAGGCGTTACACCCCCTAACTGCCCTCGGTGCCATGTAATCCCATCAACGGCCAAGACCCAGAGACTATAAAACCCAGCTCCCGGAAGCGACATCTTATTATCTAGTTCTTACTCTGGAGAACCTGGCAGGCTACCAAAAGTATCCTGCCCACATGGCAGAGTCTGGCAAACTCTCCTTGGCGTATTCAATATGCCAAAGACCAGTCACAATGATTGGTCTCATTTCCCTGACCCTGAAAGAGCCTCGAATGTGGCACTTTCTAAAATCTCAGGGCTAGGACGAAGGAGACGTTACTGGGGCCTGCTCGAGGCAATTGACGAACAACAGGACGACAGTGATACAGTGAGCTTTCTCCTTGGACCTGAGCTTGGCATTGTGGAGGGGCCGTGTCACACGCAAACCACAGAAAGGTGAAGGGATCCATGGCCGGTCATTTCTTTCTTTCTTTTTTTTATTTTATAAGGTAGTCCACAATATTTGATCGATAGCACAGCGGGTAGGGTGTTCGCCTTACAAGCGGCCAACATGGCTGACCCGAGTTCGATTCCTCCGCCCCTCTCGGAGAGCCCGGCAAGCTACCGAGAGTATTCGATATGCCAGACACAGTAACAACAAAGTCTCCAATGGAGACGTTACTGGGCCTGCTCGAGCAAATCGACGATCAACAGGAGGGCCTTTACCTTTACCTTTTAGTATTCAGACACCAATCCCAGCACCACGACACCTTCCCACCACCATATTTGGGATGTTCCCATCCCAAGCCACATCCCTGCCCCAAAGCACAACCCAAATAATATATTTTGTATTGTCTGTTGTGGAAAACCACTGAAAAGGCTACAGGAAAGTATCCGTAGAGGAAAGAGTGTGAAGATTGTTCTATTTTGGCAGGGGCCATGAAGACCTTCTTTAGGATATCACATACATGTTGTCAGAGGTTGAGTGATGTGAACTTTCGTGTATATATCTGAAAAAAATACATATATATATATATTTCCCTCTATGCTTGGTTGCCTACTATTTGAACCCCATCCGATGTGGGGCGGTGCTCTTGGAGAACGGGTAGGGAGTGTCTTAGGATGTGTCGCGCGGCCGCATTCCAGGGATAGGTTCACTCCTGTGTGAGGCTCGGCCCGAGTGTGTGGGGAGCAGCCTTGAGCGTGGCGGCAGTTGGGTTCTGGAGGTTCTCGGCTGCCAGGTCTGGGTCCCTTGGGGCGGGGAGGGCTCTCACCCTCTTCTGGGGTGCCCCGAGTGAGACAGCCTGGCGTGGGGTCCAGTCATTTCTAAGGCACAAATGGCTCCACGTCCTGGGTCTCGAGAGTGTCACGCCTTCTCCCCGGCCACATGCAGTGACTGGCGCCTTCAGGTTGGGTGCTGGGAGGGACGTGACCACGTCGCCACTTTCAGGCTCCTGAGCTGACCGGGAAGATGCCACGGCCTTCCTGCCAAGGGCGACGGGTTGGTTTCTGTCCGTTGGTCTGTCCGCCCGCCCACCCTCTCTTTCCTTCTTTTCTCCCTAGGCCCGGAACTGCATTCAGGGTCTTCTTCGAGCTGGGGGCACCTGGGGGCAGCAGGCCTGCGGGGAGGAGCCTGCCCGGCTCAGGGCTCTCGTTTTTCTGCCTGCTCCTTTATGGCTGTTTGGTTAGGCGGGAGCTTCTCCCCGGGAGACCCACAAACCGGCCCGAGCCTGGGACAGGCTGAGGCGGAGCAAACACAACCGCTCTTTCTTGCCATGCTTCTGGAAGGAATATCGACGGGTACATCTGGCGTGCGTGCATGTGCGTGTGTGTGTGTGTGTGTGTGTGTGTGTGTGTGTGTGTGTAGGGGGTATGTCGACTGCCCGCGGTCACACCTCCGCCCTTCCTGATAGTCTCCTCCTCCTGAAGTGCCCGTGGCCCCGGCCCGGGACTCGGGGGAACCTGCCAGGCTCAGCCAGCAGCTGAGTGGGGGGTCAGCCAGACCCCGTCTTCCCTATGTGACCGCCCCATGTCCCACCTTGATGATAGCGACATTGGCCATTTATGGGGGGGGTGTGCCCGTGCCACGTTGGGTGCCTCCCTAACAGCTGGGCCTGCTCTTTCCTCTGGTGCTCACAGAACTGCATCAGGACGGGTGGTCTGCATTGTTCTCCAGATGGAGGTGGCACCCGGGAAGGTTATGGGGCCTTCCAAGCCCACAGTCAGGAATGGACCAGGCTGGGAGTTGACCCCAGGTTCCTGCACAATGCGAGCACGAGTTGGACCGTGGTTTTCTCATCTTAGTAATTAGTTCCCGTGTGAGAAGCCCGCTGAGGGGGCTCTCTCTGCTCTCTCTGCCTTACTCCACCAATTCCTCCAGCCTCTTGAACGAATGAGTGAAGGAGTGAATGAATGTCCCGGGGAACAAATTTGCACGAGACAGAAAATTCTGGGACCTCAGTCATTTCTCCCTCCAGGGTTAACGCTAGTAGGAATTCTTGGGCTTTCAGAAAGCCCAAGAGTGCAGACGGATCTCTGGATCTATGATTCCGAGGGTTCACCCACGAAGCCTGGGCACGGGCAGGAGGCGGCAGGTGCCTGTCCTGCTCCTGCTACTGCCGGCACCTGTTTCCAGGGCACAGAGAGGGAGAAACACAGGCAGCCTGAGCCGTGAGTCAGGGACGAACCCGCGCCTGGCAGCTCCGTCGAGCTGCGCCTGTCCCGCTGGTCAGTCATCTTGATCCCCTCATTCCGGACGAGATGGGCCTAGTGTGGGAGCCCTTGGCAGGCAGGGTGAGGTTCCAGGTTCGGTTCCTGGTGCTGCAAAAATCAAAGAATTCCTGATCCAGTTCCACATCCTCGCTGACGGGGGCTGTGGGCTGCAGCCGTGGTAACCAGGAGTGTGCTTGGCTCTGAGCTTGGGGTCACTCTTGCTGGTGTCCGGGAGACCAGCTGCAGTGGCTTGGACCCAGGCGGCATGTGAGGCCAGTGCCCAACTCCCTGCACTGTCTCTGGCCCCCAAAACCAATTTTTAAACACTTCAAACCGCCTGGTGGTAGGACCCACTGGTCTGGTGGGGGAGGGGCAAAGACCCCGGGAGGGGAGCCAGGCAGGTGAGTGTCCATCGGCAGTGCTCTCTCTCGGGACGGGTCCTTTGGACTTCCTTGGGGGGCAGGCAGGCAGAGAGCTCCCAGCAGAGCCCACGGCAGAGTCCTGAGAGCATCCGCGGTCGCTGTTGGTGATCGCAGCACTCAGAAAGCGTCCGTTTTCCTCGGAACTCTGGTTTCACTCATGTTCTCAGTTCTTGGACGGCGCCTACATCTCATCTCCTCCCCTGGCCAGGGAAACCAAGTCGGGGGGGGGGGGGATGAAGTACCCACGACGTCAAGTTTTCTCTCTTAAGCGGGTCGCAGTGTGGCCTTGAAGACATCCAGGCTGGGGCTGGAGCGAGAGCACAGCCGGGAAGGCGTTTGCCTTGCACGCGGCCGATTCGGGTTCAATTCCCAGCATCCCATAGGGTCCCCCGAGCACTGCCGGGGGTAATTCCTGAGTGCAGAGCCAGGAGGAACCCCTGGGCATCGCCGGGTGTGACCCAAAAGGCAAACAAACAAACAAACAAACAAGCAAACAAAAAGAACGAATCCATCAGGGTTTCTGAGGGCCGGGTGAAACAGGAAGTGGGGTTGTGTGTGTGTGTGTGTGTGTGTGTGTGTGTGGTGGGGGGGGGCTCAGATGCCTGAAACTATTAATATTGTGGGGGCCAGAGAGTAAGAACAGTGGGCAGGGCATGTGCCTTGTATGTAGCTGACCCGGATTTGACCCTTGGCACCCTATATGGTCCCCTGAGCTCACCGGGAATTGATTCCTGAGCGTGGAGTCAGGAGTAAGCCCTGAGCACCCCTGGATGAAGCCCCCAAACACTCTATCACTGTATCACTGTCATCCCGTTGTTCATCGATTTACTCGAGTGGGCGCCAGTAACGTCTCATTCGTCCCAGCCCTGAGATTTTAGTGGCCTCTCCTTACTCGTCTTTCCCAATGCTGCCGTATTGGGGGCTCTTTCAGGGTCAGGGGAATGAGACCCGTTACTGTTACTGTTTTGGGCATATCGAAGACGCCAGGGGTAGCTTGCCAGGCTCTGCCGTGCAAGCAATATTTTGGTTAATGAAAATATCTATTATGAAAATTAGGTTCCTTTAAAATTGACGTTAAAATTAGCGCACAGACAAATTCTTAAGTATCTGAACAGGTCTCTGCGTAGTAAGATTTTAGGAGAGGCTTTGAAAATTATGACGATAATGAACTTTTTTCAGCAGTGGAATCACAATCAGTAGCTGTATTAGTATATACTATACAAAGAGAACACGGTCTCGGTCACAGTCCTCCTGTTGTTCATTGATTTACTCGAGCGGGCCCAGTAACGTCTCCATTGGAGACTTTGTTGTTACTGTGTCTGGCATCTCGAATACGTCACGGGGAGCTTGCCAGGCTCTGCCGTGCGGGCGAGATCCTCTCGGTAGCTTGCCGGGCTCTCCGAGAGGGGCGGAGGAATCGAACTCGGGTCGGCCATGTTGGCTGCGTGCAAGGCAAACGCCCTACCGCTGTGCTATCGCTCCAGCCCAGTACAGAGAGAACAAAAAATTGTAAATCACTGCGCCTAAAGATTGGGGAAAAGGAGTGCTAAAACCCAATGCCCACTGCCGGCTGTGGACAAACAGGCTGGTGCTGGCCCCATAGAGGCCCACGGGATCCTTTTCTGTGGTTCAGCTCCTAAACTTGCACTTAGACATGCTGCCGTGGGACTTCCCTCGTCTCTGTAACCAAGCATCTGCTCAGAGGGGAATGCATTCACCGTGTTCCTCTGGCAGTGGCCTGGCTCACTCCGGACACAGTTCCTGTGACATCGTTCATCACCCAGGAGGTCTGAACGCCCCATGGCTTCCTGATCCACCTTAAACGCCCTGAGTTAGGCACACAGGCCAGGGCAGAAGCCCGCCAGGCCATCCGCAGTGTGCACGGCTGCACCTCTGTGCACGGTCTTTTAGAATAGCTGACAGGAGACCCTCATGCTGGGAAGAGCGCCCCTCACAGGTGGGTGAGCACACTGAGGGACGGGGAGAGTGGACGCAGCAGGTTTAGGTTACTCTGGGTCCAGTGCGGACATCGTGGCTGCCTCTTGAAATAAACCAAGTCGTGTCCTTCTGGGCTTCAAATCCCAGGGGAGAGGCTATTTCAGACGGCCAGTGGAGATGCGCTGGACACCGCGAGGCTCCGATTCCAAAGAGTTAACCCTGTCCAGATCTAACACCTGGCATCCAGGGGCCCGTAACTGGGAGAAATGGCATCGTTTTTTTTTTTTCCTGGAGCTCTTTGGAATGAAGCCCTCAGCACCTACTTAAGAATTATATTGGGGCCAGAGCTATAGGACAGTACGTAGGGCATTCATCTTGCATGTGGCTGACCCAAGTTCGATCCCAGACGTCTTGAGCCTCCCAGGAGTGATCCCCGAGCACAGAGCCAGGAGTAAGCCTTGAGCACCGCCAGTGTGACCCAAACACCAAAAAAAAAAAAAATAAAACAAGCAGACATATAAGTAGCACGGCACTGTAGCACTGTCCTCCCGTAGTTCATCGATTTGCTCGAGCGGGCACCAGTAACGTCTCACACCAAATTGTGAGGCTTGTTGTTACTGTGTTTGGCATGTCGAATACACCATGGGTAGCTTGCCAGGCTTTGCCGTGCGGGCGAGATGCTCTCGGTAGCTTGCCGGGCTCTCGGAGAGGGGCAGAGGAATCGAACCCCAGGTGGGCCGTGTGCAAGGCAAATGCCCTAACCTCTGTGCTATCGCTCCAGCCCAAACATATAGATAAATAATAAAAAGGGAAAAGAATGATATACCTAAACTTTGACTTTTTGTGGGGCAGGGGGCTCCCTCAAGAAGTGCTCAGAGGGTTCCGGGGGGAGGGGTCTCTCTGAGTCCTCCTTACAGTCTGCTGTGGGGATTCTGGGATGCAGCAATGCCCCCTGCTGCCAGCGGTTACCCGGGCCACAGAGCCGCTCCTGGGATGCTCAGTGACCCCATGGTGCTTGGGGTCAAACCACAGTTGACCGCGTGCAGAGCACGTGCCTACTCTACCTTCCTAGAGCCTTTTCCTTTTCAAAATTTGATTTTAGGGGCTGGAGCAATAGCAGAGCGGGGAGGGCGTTTGCCTTGCCTGCGGTCGACCCGGGTTTGATTCAAGCATCCCATATGGTCCCCCGAGCACCACCAGGGGTGATTCCTGAGTGCAGAGCCAGGAGTAACCCCTGAGCATCGCCAGGTGTGACCCAAAAAGCAAAAAAAAAAAATTGATTTTATTTGGGTCTTCCATAGAGGTGCTCGTGGGCCAAGGGCCATCCCAGCAGTGCTCAGCCCAGGGTGTGGGCCCCACAGGTGCAGGGGCTGGCCCAGAGCTGCGGGGGGCCACAAGGACCCCAGCTGCTGGGTGGTGGAGGGAGACGCATGGGCAGTGGATGTCTCTCACGGACTGACAGTTGCTGGCGGGTGGAGAGCAACGCAGGGCCGGGGTCTGACAAGTCTTTGCTTGGGGCTTCATCCAGCAGTGCTGGGGTCTAACTCGTTTCAAGCCAAAGAAGGTGAAGCCAGATTTCTCATTGCTTGAAATCTTTTTAAGGGGCTGGAGAGATAGCACAGTGGGTAGGGCGTTTTCCTTGCACGCGGCCAACCCGGCATCCCATAGGGTCCCCTGAGCACCGCCAGGAGTAACTCCTGAGTGCAGAGCCAGGAGTAAGCCCTGTGCATTGCCGGGTGTGACCCAAAAAGCAAAAAAAAAAAAAAATCTTTAAAAAAAATGTTTCTTTCTTGTGGAGGCGCCGCGCCTTGTAGTGCTAGGGGAATACTCCTCGTTTCTCGTGTGGGGGTTTGCTCCCTGGCAGTGCTCAGGGATCATGTGGTGTTGGGGCTCAAACCCGGGCTTCCTACAGGACAGGCCTATCCTCTGAGCTGTCATCTCTCCAGTCATAAAGTTTGTTTTTAGCGTGGCAGCCCTGTCGTAGCACCGTTGTTCTGTTCTTCATCGATTTGCTCGAGCGGGCACCAGTAACATCTTCATTGTGAGACTTCATTGTTGTGACTGTGTTTGGCACATCAAATATGTCACAGGGAGCTTGCCAGGCTCTGCCGTGCGGGCGGGATACTCTCAGTAGCTTGCCAGGCTCTCCGAGAGGGACAGAGGAATAGAACCTGGGTTGGCCGCATGCAAGGCAAACACCCTACCAGCTATGGTGTCGCTCCAGCCCCAGTTTGTTTTTAATTAATTTGCATCGTCAGCAGCCATTTCTGATGGGAGAACTGTGTTTCACCTCACGGCTCCTCTTGGCTCATGCCTCCCACTTACCATCCGCTCTCCGGGAGGGGAGAAGGAATCGAACCTGGGTTGGCCGTATGCAAGGCAAACACTCTTGAAAACATCCACGTGCCATGAATTCTCTCAGGGTCTGACAGTCACCGCCAAGTTCGTGTGTGAGCATCAGAACATTTTCTTGCCCCGATACACGGAAACCAAAGCTTGAAAGTGAAAAGAGAGACGTCTCCTTGCCTTGTGGGTAAAGCCCCTGGGACTGGGGAAAGAAAAAGGCCAGAGAATCCAACTGAAAAATTGGATCTATCAAGCAGTTAAGACACGTTGAGGGGCTGGAGCAATAGTCCAGCAGGAAGGGTATTTGCCTTGCACGCAGCCCACCCAGATTCAGTGCCCGGAATCCCCTAGGGTCCCCTGAGCACTGCCAGGAGAGATCCCTGGGTGTAGGGCCAGGAGTAAGCCCTGAGCATCGCCGGGTGTGACCCAAAAAGCAAAAATAAATAAATTAAAGAGATTTGAGGTCTACGGCCTCTGTCAGTCCCGCACTCAGGGACTTGGCACCCTGGACTCACACCCGTGGGCACCGAGTTACCCACCGTCCAGTCAAACCCGGCGCCTCCTTCCCAAGCAGGGAACAGGCCTGGGACTGGCTTACCGAGGCAGACGTTATTATCGAGTACACAACACCTGCCCCGGTTTGGAAAATGGAAGGTTTGCCGGCTTCGATGTTGGATAACTCTGGGTTGTTTTTGCTGCTCCTGCAGGGAGCTGAAGGTTTATTGAGCCACTTCCACAACAGTGCAACTGAGGCACACCCAATTCCATCGGGCACTAATCATCCTAAACTGCTTTTCTCTTTCCTTTAGGTCATTTGCATGGTTTATTTAGCAAAGTCCTTTTTGGATAGACACAGGAAGACAGTTGATGCAATGCTATGTAACATGGGAGTTAATTGACTCCCAAATAATATTTTCTCCTGGGCATCCATATTGACTCGACTTAAGCCTCAGTTTCCCCAAGTTCCTAGCACTCCAAGAGCAGGGTCCTGACGAGGGGCTGTTGGACCCAGGACTTGCGATGCTTGGCAGAACTCGTCCTGCCTTGCAAGGGTGGGACACAGCCTCTCACTGGGAGATCTACAGGTAGGACTCAAGAGTCATGACCCTTTTGACACAAGTGGGAGGCCAGCAGGGAAAGCCCAGGTGGGGGTAAGGACAGAGTTATTTTAGGTATCTGGAGGTCAGAATCCTGGTAGCCTGACGCTATGGGGGTTACTGTCGTAACCACTGTGATGATGGAAGGAAGAGTTTCGAGATCCTTGGTTTTGAGTTTATTTGAAAGGATCAGTGAGTCAGCCAAGAATCAGTCCCATCTCGGTGTTCACAGACGTTACACGAGATGAGAATACAGGTCGAGCGCTGAGGAAAAAGAACCGCCAAACAGCTGTCAGTCTCTGGCTAAGCAGGAGGATGAGAACCAGTAGCTGGATATTCTCTAAGCAGAAAGAGTCAAAGAGTTTTCTCAGAGGATGGAAACCATGTGAAATCCCTGGGCTCGAGGTTAGGAAGGGAAGTTAAACTTATAGATTAAAAAAAATACATATATTGTAGCTGCTTAGTTACCAAAAATAAGACAGTGCTCTCAAGGGTATGAACTCTTTAGGAAAATCTATACCGAGGTGCCGAAGTCAGAGGATGACACGACCTTTCCAGGCGGGCTCTGGAATAAAGAATAGCGAGAAGGGCAGAATCCAAAGACTTCCGCATGGAGGGGACCAGTGCAGAGCAGACCTGAGCTTTTTGTTATGGGCTGGAGTACGAAGGAAAGAAGATGAAGTAGAGGGAAACAGAGAGTCTTGGGAACAAGCCCTGCAGTGCCCTAGAGAGTGGCCAGGATTTCTCAACAGAGAAAGAATGCAGAGCCTTCTCCTGGCCTGCCGAGGGCTGACAAATCAAATAAAAAAAAAAAAAGACGCTCAGTATAAATCACAGCAAACAGAGTTTGGGATGTGACATTAGTCCTGGTGCCTGTGGGACAGGAAGTGGAAGCGGGTGCCATGTGTCTCCCAATCTCCCCTCCCCCCACCCCAGCACTGAAGACTCCACTGGGTGTATATCGATGAAGTTCTATTTTGATAAGTAAAGATGAAATGGCTTATGTCTTCAGAAAAAAAAAATGATTCACAACACCACTGGAAGATTTAGCAAAATGTCAGGCTTCCAAGGTGCTTCCATCAAGAGAATTGCTCATGAATATACATTTCCGTCATTTTCTAAGCTGGCTGTGGGTCTGAATCCTTTTTTTTTTTTCTTTTTGGGCCACACCTGGCAATGCTCAGGGGTGGGTTACTCCTGGATCTACACTCAGGAATTAATCCTGGCGGTGCTCAGGGGACCATATGGGATGCTGGGAATCGAACCCGGGTCGGCTGCGTGCAAGGCAAACGCCCTCCCCGCTGTGCTATCGCTCCTGCCCCTCTGAATCCATTTTTATGTTGTGACTAGTGCTTTTCAGTCAGTCCTTAACTTTAGTAAGAAGGCCTATTGTAATACTACTATTGAAACAAAACATTCTTTCGAGCAGATGCATGTAGATTTAAGGCTTTGATTTGTTAGATAAAAATTCCTATATGTTTTTTTTTTACAGATTGAGCCTGTGTGCTAATTTATATATATGTATATATGTGTACATCACAATCAAAATCAATCAATCACAACCATCCTGTTATTCGTCGATTGCCTCGAGCAGGCCCCAGTAACGTCTCCTTCGTCCTAGCCCTGAGACTTTTAAAAAAAGTGCCACATTCAAGGCTCTTTCAGAGTTAGGAGAATGAGACCCTTCATCGTTACTGGTATTTGGCATATTGGGTACACCACGGGGAGTTTGCCAGACTCTGCCGTGTGGGCAGGTTACATTCGGTAGCCTGCCAGGTTGTCCAAAGTAGGAATGTGTACATATATATATATATATATATAGTTGATCAAGATCAGTTACCTCCTACTGTACACCCCATCAAACATTGTGTACCACCTTTGGTCATCAGTGATGTACAGTATGAGATGCTGTGTGGCCACATTCACTACAGAAATTCTAAAATTTTAAGTAGGGTGATAGAACTGGAGTCAAATTTTTAACTCGATGGGGACATTGGGGTCCAAAGGCATCTCTGCGGCTTGTTGCTCTCTTCTGAGATTTATTTGTGAGTCTCCGGACCGTGGTAGTTAATGAGCTTATATGGTGCCAGAGGCATCTCGTGGGCGTGACTGCCAGGCTCCCGGAAGCACAGGGAGATGAGGGGAGGTCTCCCACCGACTCCATGGGAGCCTGGAGATTTCAGTCACAAACCCCGCGTACCTGAGTTTTTCACTAGATTCATTCTCATGCATGAGGGGCTCGTCCCAAGCCTGTGGAAATCAGCCGTGAGCACGGCGGCAACTGGGTTATGGAGGTTTTCGGTTGTTGAAGCTCTGTTGAGGCATGTGGTGGGCTCACCTGCCCTCTGCTGAGGTGCCCCAGATGAATTCAGCCTGGTGCGGGGTGTGGAGGCATCTCTGGAGCTTCTTTCTCTCCTTTGAGATTTATAAAAATTTCAATAATGATGTTAGATCATCTAGGGTAAAAGGTTATGGACACTGTAGCACTGTCCTCCTGTTGTTCATCGATTTTGCTCGAGCGGGCCCAGTAACGTCTCCATTGTGAGACTTGTTGTCACTGTGTTTGGCATATCGAATACGTCACGGGGAGCTTGCCAGGCTTTGCCGTGTGAGTGGCATACTCTCGGTAGCTTGCTGGGCTCTCTGAGAGGGACAGAGGAATCGAACCTGGGTTGGCCACATGCAAGGCAAATGCCCTCCCTGCTGTGCTATCACTCCAGCCCATGTACGCTGTATGGACATTAATTCAGTAAAATTAGTATTGATGGACATGCTATTTAATAAAAGCATGGCTAATTATGAAATGTATACGGCTGGTGTGCTATATCATTGAAATATGTAACCATATTATATGATGTACTGGTCTTGGTTATTTAATAACTTGAAAAATTCATATTTTAGGATTTCAAGTTCTTTTTTTTAAAAGCAGCTCCCCATCTAATAGAATGTGGATTTTTATGACATTTGTAAACCTCATCTGGCTAATTTTCTTTAAATTTTTTTTAAAAAGACTACACTTGACTTTAACACTGATCATCACAACTTTTAGTAGAGAAAATTTTGAGGCAATACTAATAAAAAGTGGAATTCATGAAAGATACTTAACACTTTTCGCACCACGTGTCGGGAACCTGAACTGACTTATTTCTTAAATAACACGTCTCTATTAGATAGGAAAAGTTGGTGCCAACATGAGTAATTTTGTGGGCATGAGTAGAAAATGAACAACAGCAAAGTAATATCAGACGAAGACCTTTTCATGTTCAATTTAGACCCAGGTTGCCATAGTACATTATATATTTGGGTAAATTTACTCCCCCCAATAATGAGGTCAGTTTGTGAAATATATTACTTATAACTGAATTAAATCAAAATGAAATCTTTTACAGGGATTGTTAAATGCCAAATTGAACTGATCTCATTAAATGTGAAACTCAAGTATATTTAGACTATCGCCTGCCTTTTAATACATGAAAATAACGAGATATGACCAGAAGAGTTGGAAAAAGTTACTTCTTTTTTCCCCTTTTCTAGCAGTTTCCCGTTTTACTGGTGGGATGTGTTTTCTGGAACACGAAGTCGCGAGGCTTGTGCTGCTGGAGTCTGGCCCCTCTCGTTCCGTGGGGCTCGTGTGTTGGGCAGCGTTGGTGGGTGCCAGCGTTTCGCTCAAGCTCATTCCTCGCTGTGGTTACCTGTGGGTGAAGTCGGGGTTCACCCAGGAGAAAGAGTTCATTAGGCGCTTTGCAAACGGCACAGCTGCAGGCAGTAAACGCAGACGGAGAGCAGGTTTATAGAGCGTCCTAACTGGAAACAGACCTTCACTCTGGTCCTGGAGTGCCCACCACCCAACGCTTTCTGTGATCACACTTTTTCGGTGGCAGAAGCCCAGGGTCCCCTCCTCGGGCTGGGTGTTGTTCCAGCTATTGCCCTTCTAGTTTCTGCTTTTGGCTTTTTGGCCCACACCCAAAACAGGGATCAGAGATCATTTCCGGAGGGACTCAGGGGACCGTGCCTGGTGCGGGGGATTGAACCCTGGTTGGCCATGAGCAAGCACGCGCCCTACCTGCTGGATTATTGCTCTGACCCCAAGTCACTGCTGTTCTGGGCTTGCCAACAGCCCTCAGGTGGACAATGGGGCAAGCCTACTGGGCTTGTTTGTTCCTCTAGAGAATCAGGACATACTGACACACTCTTCTCTCCCTCCATGGGGAGTCCAAGTGGGGGTCTCCACCATCCCGGGGAAGGAAATCCCCTCCTCCCCTGATTCTTAGGAGCAGGCCAGCCCAAGGCCAAAGATTCTCTTTAGAGACGCTAGACATTATCACGTCTTGTTTGGAAATGGAGTCACTTGAAAGTTTATTGGACCTGTGGGCTTCTCTCTCTCTCTCTCTCTCTCTCTCTCTCTCTCTCTCTCTCTCTCTCTCTCTCTCTCTCCTCTTAAACAGAGATGAACGTTAGATCAACACCTCACATAGTGCAGCTGTGGCCGCTCACTTTAAACACCAGAGACATCTGGGGCGGGGGTGGGGGGGGGAGCAACAAACGGAATACGGAGAATGTTTGTAATTGGGTGTTGGTGTAATTTGTAATTGATTGATGGTCGGACGAGACAGAAGAGAGTTATCGAATCTGTGCCACCACTCACCACATTGTCAAGAACAAATATTTAGAAGAGAAATCACTCCCAGTTGCCATAGCCGTTTCTTTTAGTAGGAACTTTTTTTGGGGAAGAGGAAGGGCTCAAAGACGGAGGACTCCCACACAGGGGCCCTAGGGGCCGGGGTTCACTCCTGGCAATTCTCAGCCAAGGAGGAAGGTGATTCAATGTGAGGGTTTAAGGATGTCGGGGATTATCTGGGCCACCCCAACTGTGCCAGGGGGCCTTGGGGCTCTCTGCATTAACGCTCAGGGATCAAACTGGCATGTGCAAGGCATACACCCTCACCCCTCCCCTCTCTCCTCCACCCCCTGCCTTTCCTGGGGCCAGGGAGCAGACCCAGGGCCTCCGACATGCGAGGCCTGCGCTCTGCTGAGCTGCGGGGTCCCGGAAATGTCTCAAAGTGAAGTGAGAGGGTCCCAGCCTTCGCCCCTCTGGGTTCACGTCTTCCCATCCGAGGCGGATGGTCTCTCTTCAGACATCTCCTAGTTCTCGCTCCGACGCTCCTGCAGAGGACAGAGGGTGTTGGGGTCCCCAAGCTCTGGGCTCGCTCTCTCAGCGGTGCTTCCTGAGTTCGTGAAAAGTGGTGCCGGGCTCCCAGCGCAGCCTCCTGGGAGGACCCCGGGGCCCGGAGCTTGAATCACTCTGGGGGCTGCCATCCTGAAGTCCCGGTGGGCAACGGGAGTCTTGTAGAATCATCCTCCTCCCCCTCACTCCCAGCCTTTGTTCTGCCAGCGTCGGACCCCTGACTCCCCGCTCGTCACAGACACGCAGAATTCCTCAAAGGAAAGTGTTTGCTTAAGTCCTGCAACTTCTGTGCCGGGAACCCGCCTCCGCTCACATGTCTCCATGGTGCGTTTGGGTTCCCTGGGGTGGTACTGGGTGAAGGTCTGGGGGTCCCGGCCACTCTCTTCTCCAAGGGTTGGAGTGGGGTCCTGGTGCCAGAGATGGACCTTTTCATCCCTTGTTCTGATGAGGGTCCTGAGGTCCTGAGGTTGGCAGACAGGGGGATGGGGTGGGGCGGTGAGGATGGTGTGAACTTGGAAACCCCACCTGCCTGGCAGTCTGGGCGCACCCACCGCTTGCCACGCAGCACGGAAGGACTTGTTTGCTTAATAACCCGTCCGGCACCCAGACCCCAGCTGGCTGTGTCTGTCTGTGAGCAGCAGCACGAGTGATGAGGAGATAAACCCCAAAGCCTTCCCTCAGGCTTTCCCGGGCCCCAGGTAGCTCTGTCATTCGGCATCAAGCCCAGACATGGGACGGGCAGCTGAGGGCGTCTGCTATCTGCATGCAGCATCTTGGTTGCCCTGGAGCTCAGCTGAATAAAGCCACCAACCAAAGGGGTCCCTGAGTGCACGCCCCCCCCCCCCCCACAAAACCCCGGCTTATGCTTCTTATGAAGTTCAGAGTCGTTTTTAATTAATTAATTTAATTTAATTTATTTTTTGCTTTTTGGGTCACACTCGGCAATGCACAGGGGTTCCTCCTGGCTCATGCACTCAGGAATTACCCCTGGCGGTGCTCAGGGGACCCTGTGGGATGCTGGGAATCGAACCCGAGTCGGCCGCACGTGAGGCAAACTCCCTACCCACTGTGCTATCCCTCCAGCCCCTCAGAGTCGCTTTTACGGCAATGAGCCCAGAGCGCTGCATTCTTTGCCGTTGGGGGCCAATGGGAGCATCTTCCGGATGCTCTAGGCTGGTGCTCGGGGCAGGTTCCGCGGGGTCTGTGGTGGTGTGGGCTGCGGTCCTGAGCTGGCCCAGGCTTTGAGGGTTCTGCAGCACTCTGGGGGCTGGGAAGATGCAGACTGGGGCTCGCACTGGCGAGACTCTGGGGAGGGGTCTCTCTGGGCTGGGCGGGGGGACAGAGAGGGGAGGGCGGCGGGAGAGAGAGTCACATCCTAAGTTGCGTTTCTTTTCTTTCCTAGTCTTTCCTTTCCTTTTCGCCTTTTGGGTTACACTGGCGATGCTCAGGGGTTTAGCCTGGCTCTGCACTCAGGAATGACTCCTGGCGGTGCTTGGGGGACCCTGTGGCATGCCGGCGATCGAACCCGGCTCAGCTGCGGGCAAGGCAAACATCCTCCCCTCTGGACTATGGTTCTGGTCCCCAAGCCTCTTTTCTACGCCACCTACGTTTCGACCTTTCATAGGCCCCAGAGAGAAGCAGAGAGTTCGAGTCCGTGAGTTGGGGGTCTTGCTTTGTTCCCATCATCCCTGCAAGTAGTCAGGAGGAAGAGTCATGAGCTGGGTTGTTCCAGTGCTGACCCAGCCCTGCCCCGTCCCACCTCCTCCGGGCTCAGGAGCTGCACGCCCATTCCTCAGGCCGCAGACATTCTCACCAGCACCCGGGCTCGCCCTGGGCTTCCTCACGCGTCACAGAGTCCTGGCCAAGTTGTCCAGGTTGCGCTTCTCGGACGGGGCTGAAGGAACAGACTGTGAGCCCCTGGGTGCTGGTCCCAGGATCTGCCGCGGTGAAGAGCCCAGATGGCTCAGTCGGGCGGTCGCTGCGTGCCCACTGCATTCCTGCCTCAAACCCAGGCCCAGGGTGGCCCGTGGTAGTTTCTGCGTGCTCAGCCCATGCCACGCGGCAAAGCCACCTCCTCTTGAGTGGCTGCAGGACTCTCCTGGACGGAATGGTGGCGTAAGAAGATTTGGAAGCCATCAGCTGTGGCCTGTCTTGGGTTGTACCTTCAGCAGTTCAAAATGGCCCTGAGCACTCTGAAAGCCAGGCAGCTGGGTCGTTAAGAAATTCCCAATGTGTGTGTGTGTGTGTGTGTGTGTGAAAGAGAGAGAGAGAGAGAGAGAGAGAGAGAGAGAGGGAGAGAGAATATCTCAAACACAAGTATAAGTGGGATTATAACTCCTTGATGAAAATGAGTTCAGTGAAAATGAGTCCGAGTTAAAATCCTCTCTGAGAGGAAGCACCGCCAGGCCGGGCCGGGTGGCAAGGGGCCACCCCGGGGGCTCACTGCTTTACTCAGGGAATCCAGGCCGAGGGACACCGGGCTCGGCTCTGACGGGCCTCTCAGCTGCTCTCAGGACACATTTGAGTGCGTGTCCTGGAACCTTCTCCAGGACGGCCAGTGCTGTGAGCCAGTCTTTCGGGGAGAGGCGACGACTCTGGGTCAAGCCTTCCCTGGGGCACGAGGCGGGAGATAGTGTGATAAACGCTCCAAATGCAAAGGCCAAAGTGGCCGAGGACGCCCTGTGCAGGGAGGCGGATAAAACTGTCTGTGGCGGGCAGCAATCAAAGCGCTTTACTAGGCGACGGGAAAGGCCTGTGAGCTTTACGGGCGGGCGGCCCGGCCTGGCGGTGCTTCCTCTCAGAGAGGATTTTAACTCGGACTCATTTTCACTGAACTCATTTTCATCAAGGAGTCATAATCCCACTTATACTTGTGTTTGAGATATTCTCTCTCTCTCTCTCTCTCTCTCTCTCTCTCTCTCTCTCTCTCACACACACACACACACACACACACACTCACACATACACACACAGACACACACAGACACACATTGGGAATTTCTTAACGACCCAGCTGCCTGGCTTTCAGAGTGCTCAGGGCCATTTTGAACTGCTGAAGGTACAACCCACAGCTGATGGCTTCCAAATCTTCTTAAAAATATCTTCTTTTCTTGTTTTTTTTTTTTTTTCAGCTAACCCCTTCCCTGAGCACTGCCACAAATGATAGATAGTTGAGGGGTGCTCAGGGCCGACTCCCGGCTCTGTGCTCAGGGTTCACTCTCGGCTCTGTGCTCAGGACTGACTCCCGGATCTGTGCTCAGGGCTGACTCCCGGCTCTGTGCTCATGGATGACTGCCAGCACTGTGCTCAGGGCTGACTCCTGACTCTGTGCTCAGGGCTCACTCCCGGCTCTGTGCTCGGGGTCACTCCCGGCTTTGTGCTCAGGGCTTACTTCTGGTGGCGCTCAGGGGATTCTACGTGGTGCTGGGGATTGAGCGGGGTCACTGTGTGCAAAGCCACCCTGCCATCTGGGCTGTCTCTCTCTCAAGCCCCCACCCCAGTTCTCCCCTGTCCCCGCCCCGAGGGGTTTCTGTGTGATTGCCTGATCATGGACCCTCACCTCCAAATCATACATTCGTCTCAGGAAGCTGAGCAGAGGGTTTCTGGCCCAGTAGCCAGTGGGGGGCTGGCCCCCGAGGATGGGGTTGGAGGGAGGGGCCCCTTCTCTCCTGCGGGCGACAGAGCATGAAGTCAGAGCACCGGGAAGATGCCTGTGTCTGTGGGATGACATGCCTCAAGCTGCCTCTGCTAGTCCTGAGGAATCTGTGACGCGAGTGACCAAGTCCTGCACATGACCGGGACGCCCACTGGGGACAGGTGGCCGCGCGTTTCCAACCTGTCCTCCCTCTGTCCCTTCTACGGCCTGCAGATGGAGGAAGGTGGGACCACTGGCCTCCCACCCAGGTTATAACCGCTGGCCTGGGGCTGGTGGCAGAACACGGGCTGCCCACGGTGCACAGTGGCTGGAGAGGTCAGGGCTTAATGGTGTCTCTTCATTCACCTTGGAAGGGCACGACAGGGGGTCCCGGGACCACCCCCACCACCTCCGGCTCCTGTCCTAAGGGTCTCATCCCAGGGGAGAAGAGAAGGGGCGGAGTTGTCTCGTGATGAGAATCCTCAGGATCGACACTGTTCTCTTTGTGGTGTTGTTGGTTTTGGGGACCACACCCCGCAATGCTCGGGGGCCGGACGGGTGCCAGGGATGGTGGGCCCCATGCAAGGTGAGCGCTTCACCTGTGTTACTGTCACTCTAGCTCCAAGGACTAATTTTTGTTGCTGTTGTTGTTGTTGGCTTTTTTGGATCACACCTGGCTCTGCACTCAGGAATCACTCCTGGTGGTGCTCGGGGGACCTTATAGGATGCCGGGGATTGAACCTGGGTCGGTCGTATGCAAGACAAATGCCCTCCCGGCTGTACTATTGCTCTGGCCCCCAGGGACTAGTTTTTAAAATACGGTTTTGGGAATGAAAGATGGGCTTGGCAGAGCCCCCAGTGAGTTGCTCCCCTGTTGGTGATTCTGCTCCTTCTGGGTAAACAGAATTACTGCAAACTTGGGGGCCGTGGTGTGGGGGAGGAGGGAACTCAGGGATGCAGGTCGGGAACCCACCTGCCCTCTAATATCCTGTTCCCCACTTGGTCTTGACGCCCTGGCAACAAGCAGAACCACGACAGGTGAAGAGACAATGGGCAGTTGGCTTGAAACGTTACTCTAGTCGGCTGAGCACTAGATCCCGAGCTTTTATTTATATTATTAATATTATTATTATTATTTTGGCTCTTTGGGTCACACCCGCCAA